>NC_142063.1:249011631-249331631 GCF_059756535.1 Pantherophis guttatus | reverse complement strand
AAAAAACATGGAATACAAAATTTAAAAACAATTTAAAAATATATTAAGCAATTTGGCCCGACAGTTAAAATCCCCCATTTAAAATTCAAATTAAAATTACACCATTGGAGAGTTAGGCCAGCCTGGCTTGATGAAATAAAAAAGTTTTGAGGGACCGACGGAAAGTACATAGTCCCGATCCAGAAAGGGACGCAACTGGCGAATCAGGCAAACCTGATAGAAAGCCCCCCCTGGCCACAGCCATCACATGTTCTTCTAAAGACAGCCATGCATCCAGGAGGACACCCAAGTTTCGAGCCCTCTCCGTGGGGGCCAGCAACTCGCCCACAATAGTCAGAGATGGCACCAACTGACTATATCGGGATGCCGGGAGCCACAGCCACTTGGTCTTGGATGGGTTCTCCCCATCCAGATCCGTATGGCCTCCAGACACCGGGGCATCACGTCAAGGGCATATTCAGGATTTGGAGAATGATAATACCTCAAAGAAATAATGGGGTTTTGAAGAACTTGACCCATTAGTTTTTCCTATACATTTCTCCTCCATTTTGCCTATGGTCAATGTTATTTGCTTTTTATGTTTTAGTTTGAAGTCAACAAAGTATTTAATATGTAAGATACATGTGAACAGACAATTCTTCAAAAATGCCAAATAGAAAAATTATTCTGATGTCTCATTAAAACAAATATTTTTTCATAATCTTTGAATAATGTTTTTCCCCGTTGGTTTTTATTTATGTATTGCAACGACGATGTGCATTTTAGAAAGCATCGAGTGACTTATTTTTCTACACGAGTGAGCCTCTGGAGTTACTTATAAATAATCTGGAATTGTGCCAAGATTCTGAAATGAGAATAGCTCTGACTCTCCATGGTAATAACTTTTAGCTTAAAATAAAGCTGAACCATAAACTCGTGCCGCAGAATGGCAAGATGACAGCATGACCTTTTGAACAAAATAAATATTTGACCGTTACAGGGAGGAGTCATAAAATGAAGGTGTGGCTAACTGATGAGGCCTTATAAGGCCTTATAAGGCCGAAATAGATCTATCTTAGTCTCCCTTAAGTCTTACAGCAGGCAGCATAATGCTGCTTAAATGTCTGATAAAGCCTAGAAAATGGTGGTTTGGGATGTCACTTAACTATGGCTATACAAACATCTTGATTTACGTAGGAAAAACCCTGGCTAGAACAGTAATGCATTTCTGAGATTTTCATGGGTGTTTGTATGTAGGTTTTTGGTTATTTGGGTTTTCTCCCGCGTAAAATTGGAAGTGTCTTGGCGACGTTTCAATGAAGTCTAAGGACTTCGTCGAAACATCGAAGGAAGGACGTTGAAACGAAAGGAAGAAACAGCTGCAATCACACATTGCTCCTAGAAGCACAAAGCCGAAAACATCAGCCTGAAGATGATGAATGAGACTTCGTCGAAACGTCGCCAAGACACTTCCAATTTTCTGCGGGAGAAAACCCGAATAACCAAAGACCTACACTGATGAGGCACAACCACAAACCAGAAGCCAGACCACAGCTGCATCATTAGCCACTTTAAACCCCTCCAATCCATACATGAAGCAAACTGACACCCACCATGAAGATGTGGCACGACCACGAACATGAAGCCAAACAACAGCAACGCAGCTCACCAGCTCAAATCCCCCTGCTACTCAGATTAACCCGAGCACAACCAAGCCCCCACCTAAACAGAACACACCCCCACCTAAACAGAACACACCCCCATCCAATCAGACACCCGTGAAAACCTCAGAAAACAAATATCGTATTTCTACGTGGAGGATATCCACCATCTGACCAGGACCTCTGAAAAACTTGAGGTCCAAAGAGCTTCCATTTTATGTGACCTCGCATTCCTACGCAACTGCCGTGATCAAAATTTAATCCCCATGTGCTTCTAATTGAAATATCACTCCAACTCTGCAGCCACCAAATGCATCCTGAAAAGAACAGAATTGGCCCTAATCAGAAATGAACTTCACACAAAAAGATTCCTCCTAGACCAAATCAACAAAGATCTCCTCACACTTCACCTCAAACTCAGCAACAAGATCCACCCTGCACTTTGGGACAAATCCAAACAACTCGCCATCTGGAGAGCCAAAACACAGACCACCCTCAAGAGAGACACACACACCAACAAACTCCGAAGACTACAAGAACGCCAGAAACAAACCCTCTCCCCTCACAGCCACACATGAAACAAACAGTGCATAACATTTCAGATAGGATCCTCACCAAAGCTGAAACCAATGTCCTTTCCAAAGGATTCAACTTTGCAGTCGTTCTCAAACACATCCCCACTGAAACCATTATATGCGGAGTTGAAACCAGCCTGACCAAAATCAACCCCAATGATGCTAACAGAATCAGACTCGAAATCACCAACATCCTCTGCACCAGCAAGCCGCCCAAAAGCAACTTACCCAAAGAGGAACAGACAGCACTACTGAACCTGAAAGAAGACATAATAATCCTACCAGCAGACAAGGGAAATGCCACGGTGGTTATGAACACATCTGACTACCAAATCAAATTAACCAACCTACTCCAAGACTCCACATACAAACCCCTAAACACAGATCCCACCACCTACCTGGAAAAAACCACTAGATCCAAAATAAAAGCCTCCCCCATCAGCGAAGAGATCCAGCAAAGAATCGTTCCCAGAGAGAAATCATCCAGATGCCCTAAGCTCTATGGTCTCCCCAAGATACACAAAGAAGGAACCCCACTTAGACCCATAGTCAGCTCCATAGGCTCACCTCTACAAAACCTAGCCAAATTTCTCGCCAAACAACTACAGCCCTATGTAGAATCCATCAACTCACACGTAAAAAACTCATTCCAGTTCATAGAGATCATAAAGAAACAAAATTTACAGCCCAGCGACCTACTCGTGAGCTTCGATGTCATATCCCTCTTCACTCAAGTGCCAATCAAAGAAGCCTTGACAGCTATCCAAAACAAATATAACCCCCCCCCCCAAGCACATCCTAGATCTGACCAACCACTGCCTATCCAACACATACTTCATCTATAACAGATAAAAATACAAACAAATAGAAGGAGCACCCATGGGATTACCCCTCTCACCTGTCATTGCAAACCTCTACATGGAACACTTTGAAACCCAAGCTCTAGAAAAATCAGATCACAAACCCAAACTTTGGCTCAGATACATAGACGACACCTTCATAATCTGGCCACATGGGAAAGAAAAACTGGATAACTTCCTCACACACCTCAACAGTCTACACCCCAAAATACAGTTCACCATGGAAACAGAAGCTAACAACCAACTTCCCTTCCTGGATGTCTTAGTCTACAAGAAATCCAATGACTCCCTAGGACACACCATCTACCAGAAGAAAACGCACACAAACCGCTATCTGCACACACTCTCACACCACCACCCAGCACAGATCAACTCCGTAGCCAAGACACTCATCTCCAGAACAAAACGCTTAGCTGACGAACAACACCTAAAAACCGAACTACACATTCTCACTAACGTACTAACATCCAACGGATTCCAAAGAAATAAGATTACCAACCTAATCCAAAAAGAAACCCCCACTAAAACCTAAGACAGAGAACAAGAAAACGGCAAAGCCCTCCTCCCATACATAAAAGGCACCACAGACAGAATCAGCAAGATCCTCCACAAACACAACATCAAGACAGCATTCTGCACAAACCGAAAAATATCCACCATCCTAAGAAACCCCAAAGACAAAATTGAGTTAGAAAATCAAGGAGTATATGAAATCCCATGCAACGCCTGCCCCACCACATATATCGGACAAACCAACAGAAGAATAAGTGCACGCATTGAAGAACACAAGAACTCAGTCAGAAAAGAGGAACCAACTTCTTCCCTGGTCCAACACCTTAAAGCCACAGGATATTGACTTTAAAAAGACCAGAACTATCGCCAAAACTGAACACTTTAACAACAGAATAATCAGAGAAGCCATCGAGATAGAAAAACGCCCACACAGCATGAATAAACGAGATGATACCTCCCGCCTACCAGCCATTTGGAAACCCACCCTCATTGACAAACAAATCCCTAACACAAAGAATGACACCAGACCCACACTCACAAAAATCACACAGGATGTCACCACCACACATCCACGCAAAAAGCAAACCCACACTGATGAGGCATGACCACAAACCAGAAGCCAGACCACAGCTGCATCATTAGCCACTTTAAACCCCTCCAATCCATACAGGAAGCAAACTGACACCCACCATGAAGATATGGTACGACCACGAACGCAAAGCCAAACAACAGCAATACAGCAAATCCCCCTGCAACTCAGACTAACATGAGCACAACCAAGCCCCACCTAAACAGAACACACCCCCATCCAATCAGAGCACAGCCAACCCCCCATCCAATCAGAGCACAGCCAAACCCCCAACCAATCAGAACACACCTCCACCCAATCAGAACACAGCCAAGCTCCCACCCAATCAGTTCACACCTCCACTGGCAGTTAAAAGGAAGAAACAGCTGTGATCACACATTGCTCTTAGAAGCACAAAGCCGAAAACACCAGCCTGAAGATGATGAATAAGATTTCGTCGAAACGTCGCCAAGATACTTCCAATTTTACGTGGGAGAAAACCCGAATAACCAAAGACCTACATATATATATGCAAGTCTTGGTGTATTCGGGTCTTTACCCGTGTAAGATTGAGAGTATCTTGGTGACATTTTGACGAGGTCCCACTCATCATCTTCAGGCTGGTGTCTTCGGCTTTGTGCATGTGCGAGCAAAGCATGATCGGAGATGCTGTCTCTCTATAAATACTGGTGGGGAGGTGTGGCATGCTGGCTTTGTTGTTTTAAAAGGGTTGGTTGGCTGTGTTGTTACATCTTGATTAGTTGATGGAGTTGATGTTTGCAGATTAGTCGGCTGTTTCATAACATCCTGTGTGGGCAAGGTCCTAGCTGTGTGCCCATTAGACTTTTATGTTGTAATGACCTGGGTAATAGGCTATGTAGCAGCATCCTGAGCTCCAGTGTTGTGACATCCTGAGTCCTGAGCTGCAACATCCTGGGTAGTTGGCTATGTTGTAACATCCTGAGTTTTAGTGTTGTAATATCCTGAGTTCTGTGATGTATTGTCTTGAGCAGATGGCTGTGATGCAACATCCCGGGCTTTGGTTTGGCTCCGAGTCTGAGGTCTTATCATGTGCTCATGGCATGTGTTAGTTTGCTTTGTGTGGGGATCGGAGGGGGTCGCAGCAGCTGGCGATGCCACTGCAGTCTGGCTCCTGAACGGTGGCTGCATTTTGTCTATGGGATGGGATTGGGTTTGAATCTGGTAAGGATGATTGGTGGTGGCATCATGTGTTATCCTGGTCTGGTGTCAATGTTTGTGGCTGAGGTTTGTTTGTTGTTTGTTGTTGACTAGGGCTAGTTTCCAGATGTCTGGTAGGTGGGAGGTATCATCACCTTTATTCATGTTATGGGGGTGTTTCTCTATTTCAATGGCTTCCATAATTATTCTCTTGTTGAAGTGTTCAGTTTTGTAGATTAATTTGGTTCCTTCAAAATCAATTTCATGTCCTGTTGTTTTAAGGTGCTGGAAAAGGGAAGAACTTTTTTCTTCTTTTCTGACTGTGTTCTTGTGTTCAACACAGCCAACTACCCAGGATGTTGCAGCTCAGGATGTCACAACACTGGAGCTCAGGATGCTGCCACATGGCACATTACCCAGGTTGTTACAACACAAAAGCCTAATGGCACGCAGTTAGGACCTCACCCACACAGGATGTTACGAAACAGCTGACTAATCTGCAAACATCAACTCCATCAACTAATCAAGGTGTAACAACACAGCCAACCAACCCGCTTACAACAACAAAGCCAGCACTCTCCACCTCCCCACCAGTATTTATAGAGAGACGGCATCTCCAATCATGCTTTGCTCGCACATGCACGAAGCAGAAGACACCAGCCTGAAGATGACGAGTGGGATCTTGTCGAAACGTTACCAAGATACTCTCAATATTACACGGGAAAAGACCCAAATACACCAAGACTTGCATACTTGTACCCGTGAAAATCTATGAATATACATATATATATCCCTGAAAAAAAGATGACAGAAAGGAAGCAATTTGGGGGAGGGGATGGAAAAGATCTTTCAGAGGGACCTAAAAAGGATAAGTTGATAAATGTTTATCAATAAGCCACATGTTGAGGAAGTGTATTGAGGAAGTGTATTTTATTTTGCTTATTGGAATTAAGTTCTTTTCCACTGAACGTAGAGATTGTACAAGTTAACCAATAAAATAGAATTATCGAAAAAATTGTTTGACATACTGTATTTATTTGTGTGGTAAACCACCACATTTCAGTAACAATTATTCCTTGTAGTCTGGAGAGACCCATTTACCTCTTAGAGAAGGCTTTAAATAGCAAGTGAGCACATAGAAAAGTGATCTGGGCTGATCTTGTAAACTTCAGAAATCAAATGATGGATGTAGAAAATTCCTCATAAACCTGCCCTTACATACCACCACTTTGTATTGGTTCATTAATAGAACATATTTCACTTATTTGTAATTTAAATTTACAGTAAAGAAGACATCTAAATCAATTGATAGATGAGAAGAAAAGTTTTGCTCAAGTTTTCAGCAAAAATGTAAATTGTTTTCCCCTTTCTCACTGCACAAGGACAAAATCAGAGAGAAGTACATCCTTGAAGAGGGAAAGATATTTGCAGTGAAAGAGAAATCTGCACATCACTGCAAAAATGCTCATGCAATTAGATTAATTTGAATTGTATAATTTTTTTTGAATTAGAAATGTAATTAGGGAATGTAATTAGAGTTAGACCAAAGCTCTGTTCAACATTTGTTTCCAGAGTAGCCACGCAAATGTTTTTTTTTATTCATTCATTGTATATCTCTGTATACCAGACTCTCTCCAATGAGAACACAGACATCTTTGCTTTAAAACATTTGAGTAACAGTACTTATTTGTGCAAAATAATTGTTCTCCTTCTATATACTTCATACTTTTATCTCTAACAATTCTTTAGATCAACATTCCTATAGCAGATATTAAGCTAAACAGCCTATAATAATGTGGCATACTTAATTCATTTCTTTTTTACAAAAATTCCCTTAGGAGCCATTTTTAACCCTTAACGATTAAGGTTTCAAAATTTGTGTAAGGACACCAAACAGCTTTCCACCTAAAATCTTTAAGAACAATCTCAGATGAAGCTGTCTAGACTTGGTAATTTATTTGTTTTTCATCTATCTACTTAGTTTTTTTCTGGCGCACTATTTGATTCCATTCTCAGGTTTCCTTTCTAAAAATCTTCAATTCAGGAATGTGGATATCTCTTTTCTTCATGTTTTAAGGTGAAGGACATTCATATAGTATATACCTTACTTGTTGTCATCTAGTTGTCCAACTATCCTAATCAGTTTCTTGCTTCTTGTATGTTTAAATAGTTCTTTTTTAACTTATTAATAATATACTCTTTTATTGTCTACCTTCTTGTCTTGAAGATTGGCACACAGTTTTGTGATATATGTATGTATGTATGTATGTATGTGCATGTATGTATGCATGTATGTATGTTAAGCTGTAATTATTATTTGGCCAATGTCTTTTTTCTAATCAGACCCATCAGTTTCACCTTCCCAGCCAACTCCATCAGCTTTAACAGCCACTCTTCCATTATAGGTATTGTGAAAACCTTCCAACATAGGACATATAGAAGTCTTGCTGTTGTTATCATATACAAGGATAAAATACCATGTAGCAATTTTCTAAACTTTTATTCATTAACCCTAACAGAAACTCCCTGATTTGAATTGTATATTGACTTTCAAGATTGTTTGAATCAACATATGTATCACAGTCCAATATTTTTTAGTTTTTTTACAACTCCACCAAAGGTGATAAAAAAATACTTCTTGATTTTTACAATCCCAACGTAGGTTTGAAGTTCTTATAAAACCTTTCTGGTGATAAAGTACATTTATCTATCATTTTACAGAACTCCCTAAGATTGTAACAATATAAATTTCAATCATTTTGTCCACATGTTTTTTCATTGCTGCATTTCTATGTTATATCTGAATTTTTTAGCCCATCTTATCATGCAACCTTTAACTTGTTCATCTTCTGTTTTCAGTCTCAACCAGAATTTGTACATTTTCACAATAAGATGTTCATCGGTTTCAAATGTAGTTTCATCAAGTTCAAAACCATATCCTCTTTTATCAAGTTAAAAGAGAATTGCTTATATGGAAACCGTTGACACAATACAGGTAGTCCTTGAACTTATGATCACAATTGAGTCTAACATTTCTGTTGCTAAGTGAGACAGTTAAGTGAATTTTGCCCCATTTTACATCCTTGCTTGCCACAGTCGTTAAGTGAATCATTGCAATTGCTAAATTGGTAACATGGCTGTGAAGGGAATCTGGCTTCGCTATTGACTTTCCAAATCAGAAGGTCACAAAAGGGGATCACATGACCCCAGGACACTGCTACCATCATAAATATGGGTTGCCAAGCATTTGAATTTTGATCACTTGATGATGGGGATGCTGCAATGGTCATAAGTGTGAAAAACTATCATAAGTCACATATTTAGTGCCATTGTAACTTAGAATGGTCACTAAATGAATTGTTGTAAGTCAAGCACTATCTATTTTGCATTCCTACTTATGGTGTATGATTAAGGTTAGTATAGGTTTCCAAAATCATTTCGTTAGACATGACATCCTAAGAATTTGGAATACATATAAACCTAAAATATGGCTAAAATACTTCCAGAAGAAGCATCTTATAGAAAAAAAAAAGGCAACTAAACAGATCTGCTTAAGACATGGTGAATTACTATAATACACCCAAGAGAAGACTTAGAATCAGAAGGATATAAATGTCATTGAAACAATATTGAAGGAGGGAGATGAGCCTCCAGAAATATTTGCACTTAAAGAAAGCTAAAGTTTTTTTTAGCTTTGAATGCAGAGCCTTTTCATACCTCTATTATTTTCTATTGTATCATTACATGTTTAGCAAATGTGCTATTTGAACACAGTAATTAGATATGGAGCTCTTTCTTCAATCCACAGTTTCCAAGATGCTTTAATTTAGACACAATTAAAATATGCCTTATTCTGTGGCAAATACAGTAAAAATGATACTTCATAAGTACCATATAGTTAATTTACGCTACAAGCCAATGTACAGTATATATAAAAGCAATTATAGTAGTAGTAAGTTCATTGGGACATATTCCTAAATATGTAAGTGTATAGAGAATTAAAACCTGACTTAAAGGGATTGTATTGCAATTCATTAGATATTACAAGGATGTTAAAAAAAAATGACTAAGAAAACAAATTTAACCTAGCTTTTATTTGGGAAAAAAGGGCAGTATCTGCTGTTGGACTCTGTCAACTAGGTTGTCTTATTTTTTTATAGTATGCCTATTTTCTGATTCATTTAAATGAGAAGTATAAACTTCTGTTTCTCTGAAAAGTTCATTTTCACCTGAATAACAAAATGATACTTAAACACTAAACAAAGAACACTGCAAGAATCAAGAATAACACTATAAAGGAATGTGGCATTTCTATTTCTTATATAATGACATATCTAAAAAAGGTAAGCTTATGAAACACAAATTATGAATTTTACTCTATTCATAAATCCATTTCATACAATATGCTTTATTTTTGGATCAGCAGTTCTGTTTTGTGAACAGAAAGGAAAATAATTGTTTTAATTATTAACATTTTCAAATTCTGTTGCAATGCTTCAAATATCTCGAAGTGGTTTTCACCAACAAAATTTGATCTTTCAGTTCCCTGTGGCTTGCTTTGATGTAAAGTGACTTGAACAATTTAATATCTGAAGATTTCATATCTTTCCAATTGCTCACATTTTCTGGATTAGCAACTGTATTAATTTAAATCCAAATCCTTAAGACCTGTTATTTGCTTTACTCCCCACAGTGAAAATGAACCACCCATGTAATCCAATGCATTGTTTTTAATATTTTAAAAAATGAGTGATTATAGCAATCAAACTCTAGGTTTTCTAGCTCAAATATTCATCCTTTTGTTATTCATAAAAATGTTCCATCACAAGCTCTCTCAAAACAAGAACTAAAATACAGTTATTCTACAAAATCCATTACTATGCTTGTGTCTAGTGGGACATAGAAACTGTTACAGATTCATTATTTCCTCCACTCTAAACAATATTTTTCCATGCAGTTTCCATGATTTTCTTTGATTTTGTGAGCTATGAAAAATATGAATGTATGTACAGTGGATTCTTAAGGCAGGATGTAATTAATGTGCCTATTAATATCTTCAGAATATCCACAGAATAGAATCTATTCTATTCTGAATCTATCTATCTATCTATCTATCTATCTATCTATCTATCTATCTATCTATCATCATCTATCTATAAATCTATCTATATATATAAAAAGGGCTTTCTCTCTCTCTCTCTCTCTCTCTCTCTCTCTCTCTCTCTCTCTGTGTGTGTGTGTGTGTGTGTGTGTGTGTGTGTGTGTGTGTGTATATTCCAGTATAACTCTGGAACGCCTCGAGCAATTTCAACCAAACTTGGTACACAGATGGAAAAAAATACTGTGGGGGTAAGACACCCCTAACACCCTTCAGGGTGTGTGTTCTGTTAAGATACAGCCTGTTGTGCCTTAAAATGGCTTCTATTGTACTGCCTTAAAATGGCTTCTGCTGTGCAGCACAGTGGAGTTGCCATGGTAACGGCTTCACAGTACTCCACAAGGGGGCTCCCTCTGGTAAGGGGGAAAATCCAACATTAGAAATTACATTTGGTCCGGACATTTTCAACAAAGCTTTGATTATTCTTGGGAAAAATGTATGGCCATGATTAATAAAACATTACTGCAACTTGGCCTGCCTGCACCACTATGAGACCAACATGATGTACTTCATATAGATTACATACGAGAAAAGAACTACAATGTCGAACAGTTTAGTGCATCAGAAAAAAGTACACCAAATGATCATGGATCAGCTAGCAAAACAACAAGGTGGTATCATTTTACTTGACGCTTCTGGAGGCTCAGGGAAAACATTTTTAACTAATTTAATTCTTGCTGAAATCAGGTCTCTCTCTCTCTCTCTCTCTCTCTCTCTCTCTCTCTCTCTCTCTCTCTCTCCCTCCCTCCCTCCCTCCCTCCCTCCCTCCCTCCCTCCCTCTCTCGTCTATCATCTATTTATCATGTCCATTGTCTGTCTGTCTGTTCTGCCCCAGCTCCGGATTTCTGAGGATATTGATACACACCAACGATCCTTATCAAATTTATTAAGTAGCAAAAATAAACAAGACCGGCAAAGGTTGGCAACCAGGCCAGAAAACAAGATATGATAAACCAAAATACTCTGATAATAAGTACAAGTTGTTTCTAGCAAGAAACTTACTAATGGCATGTGACTTAAATAGGCTAAGGGAGTGGCCAATTATCCTCAAGCCTTACTCTCAAGGAGACCTCCTCCTCCTGAGTAGCCCCTCCTGTCTTTTGGCAGCCCTGTGTGCTCGAGCATTGAGGAGAGGCTCCTCCACTTCGCTCTCTCCACTTGAAGGAGCCTCTGGAGGTTCTGAAGGCCCTGGCTGAGTCTCTGCCTCTGGCACCACATCCTCTTCACCCTCCTCACTGTCCGATGCGAGCGCCGGCTGTGCAGGCTGCTGGTGTGACACCACACCAGCCTCCTCATCGTTGGGGTCAGCCACGATCCACGCAGGCTGCTGGTGGGCCACAACACTATCTATCTATCTATCTATCTATCTATCTATCTATCTATCTATCATCTATCTACCGATCTATCTATCTATCTAGGCAAATAACTAGGTAAAGATGATAAATAGGATTGGGAGTTGTGTTTGCTTTCAAATCTAGTCTTTTTATTCTGACAACCATGTGAATCTGAGACTGGGAAATGGAATAAGAAATTCAAAAGCAGAAAATTTAATTCTAAAAATAAAGCACCTCTCTTCTACTGTTGAATACATGATTCCTGCTACAGTGCTATACTAAGATATTTCATTTCATGCTAAGAGAAGCAAGAATCGGAACAAGAGACCCTTTGGGAACTTTTGTTGATTGCCTTGACTGAGATAAATCAGGGTCAGGGTCAGACCAAAGAGATATTTAGATGCAGTCATCTGAAAGCACCATCTGTTCTTTCAACCTTACTAGATTTTGGAATTTAACAGACTGCAATGGGAAGAGAAAGTAAAAAGAAATCAGAACCATCCTGTTATAAAGAGGTATAAAATCTATACCTCATCTATTTTTAAAAGAACCACAGTGTGATAGTAGGGGAAGCACATAAAAGTTGAATAAAACTTCCTCTAGCTAGCCTAAAACCAAAGTCAGTGTTCTTTACTTGAAAAATTGTGGTAAGAACAGTGGTGAAATCTGAACCGGTTTACTACTGGTTTGCTAGCCGTGCATGCGCCAAATGTGTGCTATGCATGCGCATGTGCAATGAGCAGCAACCTTGAGCTACACACACACAGTGCACAGTGCACGCAGTGTGCACCAAAAGGAGGCTTGGGAAGGTAAGTAAAACAGTGTGTGTGTGTGTGTGTGTGTGTGTGGTCAGCTGTGGCACGTGTGGGAACTTTTTAAAAAAACTTTTTGAAAGCAGTTTTTACTTCCAGCTCTAAAAAAATGCTTTAAAAAAGTAAAAAAAGAGGCTCTGATGATCAGATGATTGGCGCACGATCGTCAGAACCTTTTTAAAAAACTTTTTAAAGCATTTTAAACTACTGGTAGAGAACTGGTAGTAAAAAAATGCTAAAAAAGTAAAAAAAAAAGTTCTGACAATCACGCGTCACTCAGCTGATCGTCGGACTCTTTTTTTAAAAATATTTTTTACTACTGGTTCAGTGAACCAGTACCATTTTTTACTACCGGTTCAGCGAACCAGTACCATTTTTTACTACCGGTTCAGTGAACCAGTACCATTTTTTACTACCGGTTCGGGTGAACTGGCCTGAACCAGTAGCATTTCACCCCGGGTAAGAACCTTAAGACAAGGCTGCAAAGCTAATATAGATCCTTCAACTAAAAGGCTGAAAAGGTAATATAGATCCTTCAACTAAAAGTCTGTTGTGACTTACTATAAGGAGAATACAAAAACAGCTTTAAATGTGCATGTTGGATGAACTCAGGCTTTTGGTGTTGATTTGTAATATTGTTTTAAGGACACAGTATCTATTTCACAATGAATGCATGGGGAGGAAATATTGGCCTCTTGTAAAGTGGCAGTTAATAAAGCTCAGTTACTGAATGAATGAAATTCAAATACGGGCAATTCAATAATACTATTCATTCATTAACATTACACAATTCATATGTTCATTGATTTCTTAAAAATCTAGCAGTGTGCATTGAACACTTTACCATGTTACAAGAAATCCCTGCAATTGAGCTAAAAGTGATTTGCATGTGATGTGTATGTCACATCACATGCAAATCACTTATGTATGGAGAGGAAGCTAACATGTCTTTCATGCAGAGAGAAAAATATATCACTACTCCCAATGATGGTTAAGCTATTGGCATAATGGCATATAGTAAACCCATAACTTTATTGTGTCTCATTGTACAGCATTCATAAATAGCAGGGATTTTGCTAGAGCAGGGGTGATGAACGCTGGCCCTTTTATGACTTGTGGACTTCAACGCCTAGAATTCCTGAGTCAACATGCTCAGGAATTCTTGGAGCTGAAGTCCATAAGTCATAAAGGGGCCATAGTTATTCACCTCTGGTATCTGCAGTACCAATGGAAGAAGCAAGAGTCCCAAATACCACAATAGAACTAAAGGCTTTCAAGTCTCAAATGTCAGAGACCTTCCAACAATCATTTTCAGGTCCAAGTGCAACCATAAGTCAGAATCAGAGTCCATGGTGCCAATACTTTCAGTAAACGTGTAAGAATTAGGATTTTTGTTGAAAGCCAGACCCTTTTTTAAAGCTTCTTTGGCAAGAAAGAAGTAAAAAATTAAGGAGTGAGAAGAATTGAGTCCTTATAGTAAATTCTTGTTAGAGCATATGGGTCCATGGTACTGCAATCAATTGATCTGCTTTTAGATGTTTGGAATACAGAACACCTCTTAGTGATCTGTAGGCATAGGGGAAAAAAATTCCCATTGTTTAGTTGCTGGGACTTCCTAGAGATGTTCCAGAGGAGAAAGTACAAAATTGTGCAAAATTGTGGTGACTTAAAGCATTCAGGAGGGGTTCCCCCCCCCAAATTCCAATTTAACCTACAGTCCTGCCTATCCTGTTGGTTTCCAGGATGTTTGCAACTTGCCAAAGTCTACTAGTTGCTGCCACCTGGGCCTAAAGCAGGATTTTATCCATCAATTAGGACTGAAAGAAGAGAGTTAATCATTGACATTTGTGGTTAGAATGAAATGGGAAGAGAAGGGCACTCATTTGGGCTTGGAAACTTTTTGCCATCTCATAATAAATGAGTGTAGTAATAAAAGTACTACTTGAGTTTGCCTAGTTATTAAAGTATCCTAACTTTATAGCTGCTTCTCTGCTGTACTTCACTTGTTTTGACATTTTTGCAATTCGCTCTGTTTAGCTTGCCTGCTATTTCTTCGGCTTTGCATTTTGGAAAAAAAAAATAGCTTTGGTTAATATGATTCATTATATCTGACCAAACTGGGAAGTCTGATCTGATCTGAGTCTGTTTTCTGCATATTAACAAGCATTTTAAGAAACACTTGGTTTGATTTAAAGCAGTATATAGTTTATTTTGTGTTGCGTCAATATGTTGCATTCAAAAACAATTTTATTTCAATTATAGTAATAAATTATGCATTATTTCAAACTTTGCTGCAGTAGACTGTTTTTAGTAATAATGTTTTAATAAGTCTCCTCTTCCTGGATTGATGTTCTTCCATTGGGCACATTTTTGTGCCAGAACCAACAATTCACTGCAATTTTGTCTGTACTTGTGAATTGCAAACTCAGCATTGGAAGCTATTATTAATCTAGGATATCATTTGCAGCCTAGTTAATGATAAATATCAACACCCTAAACTGTTTACATTTACAGCACAACACTGTATCTGTTAACTCAGAAAATAAGTCTCACTGAATTTAGCGGACATTTATCTAGTACTGTGTGCCTATCAGTTCACTCATGTTACACTTTTATTACATGAGCTGCACCAACTCTCTCTCTCCCTCTCCCCCTCCTCTCCTCAATTTTAGGAGGGACTCTGGGCAAGTACACATAAAATATTAAATCATAACAATTATATATAAAATTTACATCAGAGATAAAATTTCCTTCTGGATAAAATTCAGGGTGATTATTACCTTTAAAGTCCTACATGGCATGTGATCTGGTTATTTGTGGGATCTCTTCTTCCTAAGAATATCACTAGATCAGGTAAGGTAGGCACACTCTATGGATCTAAGTCAAACTTCACCACATGGCATCCAAAAGGCAGAAAGACAAAGGAGCATTCTGGTGGATGGGGGCAGGGCAGT
Source organism: Pantherophis guttatus (assembly GCF_059756535.1). Classification (NCBI taxonomy): domain Eukaryota; kingdom Metazoa; phylum Chordata; class Lepidosauria; order Squamata; family Colubridae; genus Pantherophis; species Pantherophis guttatus. The sequence goes on along the minus strand of NC_142063.1, from coordinate 249,316,038 downwards.
TCTGGATACGTAGCTTGCTTGGAAATAGGTTATCATTACTGACAGCTAAATGGTACTAGTTGTGCTGGAGTGTAAACTGTGAATGCCTTAATTTAATGTCCTTAAGGCAATGTGATGCTGAACTTTCAAGATGGTTCAATCTTCAGGCCATGATTGCCTGCTAGAAATCTTGTCAGATGCAAGGAACCAGAACAATACAATGAGCCGATCAGAGAATCAGCTCTTTATATTTATTGCTCGGTATATTTATTGCTACTCACCTACAGTACCGTATTTATAAGAATTTTGCCAGGCTAACTGAATCCTCTTGAGTAAAATCAGGTAAGCACTCCAGGAAATTGGGATGATGGTGATAGTGGTGTCTACATCACTTCCTTCCCTTAAGGGATTTCAGGTTACCCAGTCATTTAATTCCTTCCCACACTTTATCTGCAGATTCCACCATGTCCTTACTTTTTGTCTGCTCTCAACAATATCCTCTGCTTTGCCCACTAAAACTTAGTCTGTATGATGGTCTCTTTTTGGTATCATTCAGTGTAGTTAAAGGTATAATATATAATAATATAATAATGCCCTAGTCAACTAAATATAGAGTGATGATAAAATTATGGCACAATTGTTCTTTAAGAAGTACCATCTTTGACCAGGCATATATCTCCATTTGGAGAAAATCTGAACTTGCTGCTTCTTCTGTACATGGGGTGTTTCCTGCTGGTGATGTTATAAACGCTTTTTCATCTTAAATCACACTTTATCCACATTAGTTTACATTCTTAGGAATGACAGTGATGTAATGTTTCATATTGATATATTCATGAGATTTCTTTAAAAGATCATTGAAAAATTTATTTCAGGTAACAATTGGTTTCTTGTCTTGTGAAAAATGGATGATGGAAGAAAATAGCATAATTATGGTGGTTTTTGTCATTAAACACTAAAAAACCACATTCAATACTTGAGGCCCTAGGTATTTTTTTCTTTTTAATTAGACGGTGCCATGAACAAAATTCCAGATCTTAATCAGTTAAGTTTTTGTGCAACTTTTAGTGCTACTCTTGCTGCATTTATTTTTATGCCATTGTTCTTCCTAAGGGACAATAAAAGAATCGACAATAAAATCGCCAATCTAAAAGACAATAAAAATACAAATTTAAAGCAAAGTTCATTTCTAAAAAGTAGTCCCCAAAGCAATGACTACAAATTATTCTACAGATATCAGGGTTTCAAACAATGTTCAAACTTAAAGCAACTTCCAGTTCTGTTTGGCAGCAATATCTGTCATTCTGAAGGAAGTACAGCCTCTTTCAACAGAGGAACTTCTATGCTTCTGTTGTGGCCCATCATCTGCCAACAGAGCTGATGGCAGACTCGGACAATGGGGAGGAACTTGGGCCAGTTCTGGAGTCTGGGGAAGGCTCTGATAGATACTCTGCATCAGGTGCAGAGATAGAGTCAGGGTCATCTGACATTTCCCAGCCACCGGAGAGGCAGATGCCTTTGGAGGCTGAGATGAGTGAGGAGGAAGAACAGCTGGGGCCTGTTCCAGATGCACGTATGCGTAGAGCAGTTAGGAGAGGTGAACAATGGAGGACAAGGAGTTGAATCAGGAAGCAAAGCACATGTGGACCAGGGGTGGGTTCTACTTACCTTTACTGCCGGTTTGCAGTGGGGCCACACACGTGCTCTTCTGCACATGTGCAGAAGTGATTTGGTGACATCGGGGTCAATGGGCGGAGCCTCCCGCCGGTTTTACTACTGGTTCTATAGAACTGGTGCGAACCGGGAGCAACCCATCACGATGTGGATGCTGAATGGCCCCTCCCTGGCTGGGAAATAAATAGATAGAAAGGGGAGTGGTTGTCGTAGGAGACAACAGTTTGTATTTCTGGAGATTCTGCTCATTGTGTTTCATGCTTTGTCTTTGGCAGTTCCTTGATTAGGTTATTGTCTTCTATTTGATTCTTTGTCTGGTGTTAAGATCTGTTTTTTTGGATGTTGGTTGCTGGATATGAGATGTTCTGGTCTTTGGGTTTCCTTCTTAGCTTTTTATTATTACAGTCTCTATTAAATAAATAAATTCAGACAAATCAATCATCAGTAGAAATGAAAAATGGGAAAACAAAACCTGAAGATCCAGCAATCTCTTATGCTATGCAAAGTAAGCAATGGCAACAACATCCATCAGCAGTATGCTGGAGTCCTTACCTGGTTGTTCTCAAGAGAGTGTAGTTAGTCTTTATTGGCCAAGTGTGATTGGACACACAAGGAATTTCTCTTGGTGCATACGCTCTCGGTGTACATAAAAGAAAAGATACATTCGTCAAGAATCATAAGGGAAACAATTTCAAATATAAATTGTAAGGATACCAGCAACAAGGTTACAGTCATACAGTCATAAGTGGGAGGAGATGGGTGATAGGAATGATGAGATGATTAATAGGAATGCAGACTTAGTAACTAGTTTGACATTGTTGAGGGAATTATTTGTTTAGCAGAGTGTTGGCGTTCGGGAAAAAACTGTTCTTGTGTCTAGTTGTCTAGTTGTTCTATAGCATCATTTTGAGGGTAGGAGTTGAACCAGTTTATTTCCAGGATGTGAGGGGACTGGAAATATTTTTACATCTCTCTTTTTGACTCATGCAGTATACAGGTCCTCAATGGAAGGCAGGTTGGTAGTAATTGGTTTTTTTTTGTTTGTTTTTGTTTTTGCAGTTCTAATTATCCTCTGAAGTCTGTGTCTGTCTTGTTGGGTTGCAGAACAATCATGGCTTGAAGTTTGAACCATCTTGGAAAGTTTTCCTAGTTTTTCTCTCTTCACTTTATTTTTGTCAATAGTTAATCAAAAGCAATACAAAAATTCCTGATCCCAACATTTAAGTACGGGTGTGGAATAATGTGACTCCATAATATTGCACTAGTGATATAGAGTTGCCTTGAAAATTTTTGCCCATAATGTAACTCTCTGTAGGGAGAAGATAAACATATGTTTTATCTGCCCGCATCCTTTCCCTAATATCTAAGTATTTGTAAAACATTACTTTCTAAAGGATGAGAGAAAGAGCCTTGTCTTGTGCCTGGACTGACAACAAAGAACATTCATTCAATGCCTGTTATTCATTCATTCTGATTAACAGCCCAAAGAACATTAATTGTCATTTCAATTGTTTATTGTGCACAAGTAACAGATCTATCAAATCATTTCAAAGAGATATTCTTGTGGAACCATAACTTCCAATTATGTTGATAACAGCTCTTATAATCGAACAAGAAGGATCTAACAATACAATACGTTCATGCAACATTTTCTAATTCTCTGTTCTCTTTTTTCAAATTACCAGCAACTATTGTAACTAAATATCAATATAATATCAGAGGGAGGTCTCCCTGGATGTCTTTGGCAGTTTTCTGCTGTTCTGGAAGGAACCCCGTCACTGTATAACAATATGCATTGTAGCAAAGGAAGCTCCATCAAACAGCCTCTGAAGTGAAAAATAGTTTGATGCCAACCACATAAATATAATGCCTTCCCTTATCTTTCATTTCATTTCCTTAAGAAGAAAAACTGGGGGGGGGGAATGGTGGTTTGTTATAATGAATCATGTTGGGGACATCTAAAATAATTGGCTAGCGCAATAGGAACTCTGCCCAGTAAGTCAGTTTGTTTCTATGAATTTTTTCTATCTTGTAAATGGAGCCAGTATTCCAGCAAACTACATCTGCAGGAACCAAACTGGGTACTACTGAAATGGAGAGCATAGAATACTTATTTGTATTGTCTGTCAGGCACAAGTAACCAGGAACAGGAGTAGAGTTCAAAGCACTGAAAGTTTATTACATGCTACCTACAGTATACACAAGAATCTGATCTACTAATGATCAAACCAAATTGGCACCCGATAATGGTCAATGGAATTCATGTGGGGGCTGAACTTAGGTGTCTTGTGGGAATGCAATCCTAAATTGCATTAACAGAGGGATACAATCAAGATCAAGTGAGGTACTAATACTACTCTATAAAGCCCTAGTAAGACCACACCTAGAGTACTATATCCAGTTTTGGTCACCACACTATGAAAAAGATGTTGAGACTCTAGAAAAAGTGCAGAGGAGAGCAACCAGGATGATTAGGGGACTGGAGGCTGAAACATATGAAGAACGGTTACAGGAACTGGGCATGACTAGTCTAGTGAAGAAAAGGACCAAGGAAGACATGATAGCAGTGTTCCAATATTTGAGGGGCTGCCACAGAGAGGAAGGGGTCAAGCTGTTTTCCAGGGCAGACAAGGAATAATGGGTGGAAACTGACCAAGGAGAGATTTAACCTAGAAATGAGGAGGAACTTACTGACAGTGAGAACAATCAACCAATGGAACAACTTGCCTTCAGAAGTTGTGGGAGCTTCATCACTTGAGATTTTCAAACAAAGATTGGACTGCCATTTGTCAGAAATGGTGTAGGGTCTCCTGCTTGAGCAGGGGTGGGTGGGTGGGGTTGGACTAGATGACCTATAAGGTCCCTTCCAAAGTTAATCTGTTAAATCTGTTAAAATGGTCAGTGAAGTATATGAGATTATACTCAACAGCTTGTTGCCTCCTTTAAAGGGGGAAAAAACAGACTACTTTATGTATGAGTTGGACATGCAGTGAAGACAATGTCAAAAAGATAGGATAGAAGGAAGAGGTAGCTAGTGCATATTCTTCCCATGCTTAAGGGCAAGGGGAGAAAGGCCAGCAGAAGTTCAGAATTTATTATTTACAGTTTATCCTCTCTTTCCAGATATAGTTGGCATTTTATTTTGTTTTATTTAGAGTAGTCAAGTACAAAATCAATATACAAAACTCATCCTATCCATACCCCTTGAAGTCCTTCCTCGTTTCTTTGTTACCTTTTCTAACTTCCTTTTCCTACCGCGTGCCTTTGCCTTTTCTCAGTACACAGCATGGTCAGTAGTGACTGTTAGATTGCATTATTGATGACATTTGAAGAGTTGAAAAAGAACAACCCTCAGAGGCTTGTTATCAATCAGAATCCTAGGCAACATGCTCCCAGCTTTAAGATAGTTTTATCATCTGCATTTATGATTTTATTTCTTTAATAGTGCAGCTTCAGAACAAGTAATTTATACATTTTTCAGGAGGAAAAAAATGTAATAACTCCAGCTAGAAATGACAATGAATTAGGATTAATGGGGAACTTGTAGCAACAGCACCGAGGCAATATCACAGCAGTGCATCTGGCGAATGCTACTATATTTCATCTTCTTTTAATTTCCACACCGACAACCTGAAGCTCTGGACAAACTGCGTCAGAGAAAAGGACTTTGGTTGCTGAGCTAAGGCTAACACAAAATGTTTACAACTGGAGAAACTTGGCAACAGATGGGGAATGGTCAATCTGTTGCAGAGTTCTCATTTAATTAAAAAAAACACGATTAAAATTAAACTTCCAAGCTCAAAGCAGGTTGAGATTTATTTATTTATTTATTGGTTCGATTTATATGCCACCCTTTTCCGGAGACTCAGGGTGGCGTACAATGCATTAAGCAATAGCCTTCATAATTTTGTATATTCCTGCTTAGGAGGGCTTTCGGCCCCCCCCAAGCAGTGTTCTTTTTTATACAAAGTCAGCTTATTGCCCCACAAACTGGGTCCACATTTTACCTACCTCGAAAGTATGGAAGGCTGGGTCAACCTTGAGCCTGGTGAGATTTGAACTTGCAATAATTGCAGGCAGCTGGTGTTACTTAACAGTACTTCAGTCTGCTGCGCCACCAAGGCTCTCTTATCAAATGATGAAACCCAGGATCACCTGTGTTTTATGGAAGTCTTAGAATGGATTGTGCTGAATTGGATGCTATGTAGAGAATTGGACATACAAGAGCTTGAAATGAGAATCAATCTTTCCAAGACACCAAAGCAAAAGAGTTATTCAATCCAGCCTAGAGATCCAAAGATCCTACTTGTGGTACACTAGAGAGTAGAAGAAATAGGCTGGAGGAATGATTGTGTCCAGCAATTGGTCAATACAGTCAGGAAGAAAGTTAATGGCTTTAGCTTCCAATGCCTAAGGTGCAAAGCAGGCTGAAAAAACAAATATTACTTTGAGAAACCCTCTCTACCGCTGACACTGCCCTGTAAAGCTCCTGGAAATTAATTGTGCCCAGCCTCAACATTCTGACTCATGAAGAGGTTACTTTTGCCAGGAATTAATTACTTGTTTCCTTGTACTTGTTGATTAATTAATTAATTAATTAATTAATTAATCAACAAGTACAAGGAAACAAGTAACAGTATAGACATAGACATGGACACATGAAAAACTTTGACACAAATAAAAGGATATAAATAGGCAAAACATAGCCATAAACACATATAATGATTACATATAAATGGGGAGAGTAGGACAGGGACGGTAGGCACACTGGTGCGCTTATGCTCGCCCCCTTAGGGACCTCTTAAAAACATGAAAGGTCCACGGTAGACAGTTTAAGGTAAAAGGTATGGGGATTGGAGAGACTAACAACAGGATCAGGTAGAGTGTTCCAGACATTTACTATTCTATTGCAGAAGTCATATTTCCTATAATCAAGATTAGAGCAAATTACATTGAGTTTGAATTTATTGATAGCCTTTGTGTTATTACGGTTGAAATTAAAGTACTCATTTACAGGTAGGACGTTTTGCTACATAATCTTATGAACTAAGCTTAGGTTGGAATTTAGACCGCGTAGTTCTAGGCTATCCAGGCCTAAAATTTCAAGCCTGGGAATTTTATTTCGAGCAGAGGATTTGCCCCTGCAGTCTGCTATTCCTCTGCCATTTGGTCCTTTGCTTTCTATCCAATAGTGGTGGTGCTGCTGCTCAGGATTCGGAAACCGTGAATCCAAATTCAAAGTTGTAGAGGCTGGTTCCATTCCCAGATCTGAGTCATGACAACTATCTCAAGAGCCTTATACTCACCCACTAAAAATCTAAAACAAAGATAATATCAATGTAAAATCAATAAAGAGCATAAGATACACAGAAACAACCACACAGTTGAGATGCTCCAATCTTTTGGCTACTTCTTGGATATTAGAATATTAGACAACTTTCCCTTGTTTTTTTCAGTTTAGGGCTGTGTTTAGAAGGGTAGAATGGGATTTATTTGGTTATTCATTTGATTTGATTTCTATAGCCTCCCGTTCAGCAAGTGTCTCTGGACAGCATAGTACATCATTGGACATGAAAACAATTATATACAATTAAAACTATTTAAACAGTACAAAATAAATATGTATGGCACCAAATAAAATGGTTAGGGTTAGGATGTTAATACAGCCAGGAAACGGGGCCCTTAACACACTTGGGACCCCAGGCCTCATAACCAAATCTTCATAACTTTACAAAAGACCAACAGAGTTGAGGATCATTCTGATATCTGAAGAGAGAATATTCTAGAGGGCAGGGGTTGCAGTAAAGAAAGTACGTTTCCTGGTTACTACCAGCTGATATTCTTTGCCCAATGGGACCCACAGCATGCAGAATCTGACTGACCAAATTGGATGGGTAGAAACAACTGGGAGACAGTGGTCCCCAATCCATGAAGGGCTTTAAAGATGATAACCATCTCTTTGCACCCTGGAAACACTTTTTTTTTTAAATTTGATTTATATGCCGCCCTTCTCCGAAGACTCAGGGCGGCTTACAATGTGCTCAGCAATAGCCTTCATCCTTTTGTATATTTATACAAAGTCAGCTTATTGCCCCCACAAACTGGGTCCTCATTTCACCTACCTTAGAAAGGATGGAAGGCTGAGTCAACCTTGAGCCTTGGCGAGATTCGAACCCTGCAGTAATTGCAGGCAGCTGGTCTTAATAAGCTTAATAACAGGGTGCCTTAAACCCCTGTACTACCAATGCTCCGATGCAACCGATGCAGCTCATGAAGGGGTGGTGTTACATGTATCAAATATCCAACACTATTTACTACCCCAGTAGGGATTCTACACCAGATGAACTAGCAGGAACTTTTGAAAGTTCTTCAAGGATAGTCCCATGTAGAGTGCATTGCATTGCAGTAGTCCAGAAAGAGAGGTCATGAGAGCGCAAAGGACTTTGAGCAAAGCCTTCTGTTCAAGGAACAGGCTCAACTGGTGCACCACCCTAAATTGTGCAAAGGTCTTCTAGGCCACAGCTGCTACCTGCTTTTCTAACAGGAGCTGTGAGTCCAAGGATCCCCAGAATATGCATTGGATCTTTTTGGGGCAGTGTCACCCCATCCAGGTCTAGTGTGGATTGTGCATGCCAGATGCTTGTGCATTTATTTAAAATCTGCAAAACCCGTTCGTATGGTTTCTTTGCTATACACAATTGAGCAAATAGTTTACTACATCCCAACTACACATTCTTCACAGGATTAGAGTGTAAGTTTGAATAATCATCCACTGAGACCTGCTATGAGAATTAGGAGCATGGTATAAATGGAAGAGGTGTTACTCCTGTCAAAGCTTCATGGATACTACTAAGAGGTGGAGCTCTTGCCTCACAATCAGGAGGTTGTGAGTTTGATCCTAGGTAGAAGCAGATGTAGGGTCTCCTGATTGGGCAGGGGGTTGGACTAGATGACCTGCAAGGTCCCTTCCAACTCTGTTAATCTGTTTAAGATATGCTCTCCAGGACCAAATAGGAGTACAATCCTTCTCTAAATCACCTTCTGAAGCATGCATACATTGTTTCTAAAAATATAATTACTAAATGCCTAAAGACTACTATGCCTAACTTGGAACTCAGAAGTCCTGAATGAACAGAGAAAAATCTAGATATCTGTATAATAAATATTTGAGTCTCCCAATAAGTTGTGATCTAGAAAAGTATTGTATGCATTCCCACAAACATGTGAACAATCCCCCCCATTACCTTATAATACACTCTTGTATTACCAGTGATTTCTACAATTTAACATATACTATAAACTCCACCACTGATTATTAAATACATGGATTAATAAGCCTGAATGCCTAACTGCTTTTATCTCTATTTAAACAACTCAAGCACATCTAAACTGAAAGAGATATTTTCTTTCAGATGTGGAACTATTCTTTTCAATATTTATTTTAATATGAAAGATGTGCTTATTCATCAGTAAGGTTACAGAGAAGCAGCACATCTTATCAGCTATCCTGATGATAAATGGAAACATCCTTTCCTTAGCAGCACAATAAATATTTCATAAATCTACTTGAATCTCAAAGAAAATGAAAAATATTTCTAGCATCCCAAAGGTTTTTTTTTTTTTTGCTTAAAGCTGCCAACAACTATGATATTCTTTGGTATTTTGCACAGAATTCTCCTGTATAATCCAACTCCGCATATATTCCTAAATGAATTTGAGAATTATATACATGATTTGTACAGTCTGTTTTTAATATTGGGAAAAGATGGTTATCAAACCACAGACTGCTTTTAATGCATGACGGTGAAGTTGCTTCAGCTGTTTCTATATTTATGTTAAGAAGTATGTAATTTTTTTTATTATGGTGTCAACTCATAGCAACCACATAGATACACCTTCTCCAGGATGATCTGTCCCCAACAATTTCCCTCCAGATCTTCTAATAGTGCAATCAAAGCCATCCACCCTCCTAACAATCTTCCTCTTCTCTTTCTTCCATCTTTTCCAGCGTTGCAGTCTTATATAGAGAAGTTAATTCTAAAGCTGATATCTGTAGCTGTCGCCATTAATTTACTCACCATTGCATTTAATCTTAATCCAGTTTTCTCATTGTGTTTCTTGACTTTTATTATTAGAATTTGCCTTTCATTTGCATTTCCAGCACCACAATGGCAGTATTAGCCCAGCACCATTTTTTTGTTGATAGTTTTTTCTCAATTTTAAAACCACACTTTATCTTTCAATCTATCTTCCCTTAATATATGTTTTATATATATATATATATATATATATATATATATATATATATATATATATATATATATATATATGTGTGTGTGTGTGTGTGTGTGTGTGTGTGTGTGTGTGTGTGTGTGTGTGTGTTTTCTGAGGTTTTCGCGGGTGTTTGTATGTAGGTCTTTGGTTATTCGTGTTTTCTCCCTCGTAAAATTGGAGGTTTCTTGGCGACGTTTCGACGAAGTCTCATTCGTCATCTTCAGGCTGGTGTTCTCGGCTTCGTGCTTTCAGGAGCAATGTGAGATCGCAGCTGTCTCTTCCTTTTAACTGCTAGTGGGGGTGTGAGTTGATTGGGTGGGAACTTGGCTGTGTTCTGATTGGGTGGAGGTGTGTTCTGATTGGTTAGGGGCTTGGCTGTGCCCTGATTGGCTGGGGGTGTGTTCTGTTTGGGTGGGGGCTTGGTTGTGCTCAGCTTAGTCTGAGTTGCAGGGGGATTTGAGCTGGTGAGCTGCGTTGTTGTTGTTTGGCTTCGTGTTTGTGGCCGTGCGAGCTCTTCATGGTGGGTGTCAGTCTGCTTCATGTATGGATTGGAGGGGTTTAAAGTGGCTAATGATGCAGCTGCGGTCTGGCTTCTGGTCCTTGGTCGTGGCTCATTATCAGTGTGGGTTTGAGTCTGCTTTCTGCGTGGATGTGTGGTGGTGACATCCTGTGTGGCTCTCGTGAGTGTGGGTCTGGTGTCATTCGTCGTGTTAGGGACTCGTTTGTCAATAAGGGCGGGTTTCCAAATGGCTGGTAGGCGGGAGGTATCGTCTCGTTTGTTCATGCTGTGTGGGCGTTTTTCTATCTCGATGGCTTCTCTGATTATTCTGTTGTTAAAGTGTTCAGTTTTGGCGATAGTTCTGGTCTTTTTAAAGTCAATATCATGTCCTGTGGCTTTAAGGTGTTGGACCAGAGAAGAAGTTGGTTCCTCTTTTCTGACTGAGTTCTTGTGTTCTTCTATGCGTGCACTTATTCGTCTGTTGGTTTGTCCGATGTATGTGGTGGGGCAGGCGGTGCATGGGATTTCATATACTCCTTGATTTTCTAACTCAATTTTGTCTTTGGGGTTCCTTAGGATGGTGGATATTTTTCGGTTTGTGCAGAATGCTGTCTTGATGTTATGTTTGTGGAGGATTTTGCTTATTCTGTCTGTGGTGCCTTTTATGTATGGGAGGAGGGCTTTGCCGTTTTCTTGTTCTCTGTCTTGGATTTTAGTGGGGGTTTCTTTTTGGATTAGGTTGGTGATCTTATTTCTTTGGAATCCATTGGATGTTAGTACATTGGTGAGAGTGTAGTTCGGTTTTTAAATGTTGTTCGTCAGCTAAGCGTTTTGTTCTGGAAATGAGTGTCTTGGCTACAGAGTTGATCTGGGCAGGGTGATGGTGTGAGAGTGCGTGCAGATAGCGGTTTGTGTGTGTTTTCTTCTGGTAGATAGTGTGTCCTAGGGAGCCATTGGATTTTCTGTAGACTAAGACATCCAGGAAGGGAAGTTGGTTGTTAGCTTCTGTTTCCATGGTGAACTGTATTTTGGGGTGTAGGCTGTTGAGGTGTGTGAGGAAGTTGTCCAGTTTTTCTTTCCCATGTGGCCAGATTATGAAGGTGTCGTCTACATATCTGAGCCAGAGTTTGGGTTTGTGATCAGATTTTTCTAGAGCTTGGGTTTCAAAGTATTCCATATAGAGGTTGGCAATGACAGGTGAGAGGGGTGATCCCATGGGTGCTCCTTCTATTTGTTTGTATTTCTGTCCATTATAGATGAAGTATGTGTTGGATAGGCAGTGGTTGGTCAGATCTAAGATGTGCTTGGTGGGGTTATATTTGTTTTGGATAACTGTCAAGGCTTCTTTGATTGGTACCTGGGTGAAGAGGAATATGACACCCCCCAGCCAATCAGAGCACAGCCAAGCCCCTAACCAATCAGAACACACCTCCATCCAATCAGAACACAGCCAAGTTCCCACCCAATCAACTCACACCCCCACTAGCAGTTAAAAGGAAGAGACAGCTGCGATCTCACATTGCTCCTGGAAGCACGAAGCCGAGAACACCAGCCTGAAGATGACGAATGAGACTTCGTCGAAACGTCGCCAAGAAACCTCCAATTTTACGCGGGAGAAAACCCGAATAACCAAAGACCTACATATATATATATATATATATATATATATATATATATATATATATATGTGTGTGTGTGTGTGTGTGTGTGTGTGTGTGTGTGTGTGTGTGTAGTTAATATTTCGGGTTTCTTCCCGTGTAATTGTGGATATATCCCTAAAAGGGTAGAAGCGACGTTTCGACAGAATCTCATCTGCCATCATCAGGCTTATTACACATATACATATACATACATATGTATATGTATGTATATGTATACACATACACATGTTTATACATATACATATGTATATGTATAGAGAATATACACTTTTGCCTTATTCCTTGACATACCTGGAGCCCATCTGCTTCACTATGTTCCATCCAGACTATGATTTCCTGCCCTGCCTGCAGTTTGAGTTTCACATGAGGACAATGAGAATTCCAAATTTTTCTAAGCATACTCCAGAGCTTGAAATGGCCAACACAATCAAAGGCCTTTCAAATTCACAATCAGATTAAGCCAGTGGTGGGATTCTGGGGGTTCTAGGGGGTTCGGCTGAACCCTTTGTTAAATTGCTGGCTCGCCCTGCCCCTTGCCCCGCCCCTCCGCACTACTATTTATTGCCAATAAATGGGGTGGGCGAGCCAGCAATTTAACAAACGGTTCGGCGTTTTTTTGTAATTTATTGGCCCCGCAGCACACCGAACCGTTTGTTAAATTGCTGGCTTGCCTGCCCCTCGCCCTGCCCCGCCTCCCATCTGCGCGGCGTCAGCCTACCCTAGCCCAGGGCTGGGCAATTGTGGCTCTTTTACAACATTTGGACTTCAACTCCCGCCTAGCCCATTCTGGGGAATTGTGGAGAATTCTGGGAGTTGAAGTCCACAAGTCTTAAAGCTGCCAAGGTGGGAGACATCAAGCATGAAGTCACTGGGAGTCCAGGTGCTTCAGCAAGCGACGCGCTGGATTCGTATTAGTGGTCCGCGAAATTTAAAATTATGAACTTGGTGGTCCCTGAGGTCCAAAACGTTGGGGACCCCTGCTCTGGAGGATTTAAGTAGCTTAATTGTACTTGCTTGCCAATACCAGAATTACAGAGTTGGAAGGGACCTTTGGAGGTCTTCTAGTCCAGAGATCTCCAACCTTGGCAATTTTCTCTGCCTGGGCCTGATGCTTCCTGAGAGGCAGGCGGTCTCTCCGAATGGGACCCCCTCCCCAAAAGGCTGGCCCCAAAGCCCTAACTCAGAGGTCTTCAAACTTGGCAGCTTTAAGACTTGTGGACTTCAACTCCCAGAATTCTCTAGCCAGCATAGCTGGCTGGGGAATTCTGGGAGTTGAAGTCTGCCAGGCTTAAAGTTGCCAAGTTTGAAGACCTCTGAGTTAGGGCTTTGGGGCCAGCCTTTTGGGGAGGGGGTCCCATTCGGAGAGACCGCCTGCCTCTCAGGAAGCATCAGGCCCAGGCAGAGAAAATTGCCAAGGTTGGAGATCTCTGGACTAGAAGATAAATGATGACCGGTCAAAAGTGTGAGGACCTGTCAGAAATCACTTTTTTCAGCCCTCTGAGTAGTCCCTATGTGCATATGGACTACTCAGAGGGCTGAAAAAGTTATTTTTGACCGGTCCTCGCACGTTTGACCAGTCCTTGAACTTACGACTGTCCTCACATTTTACGTTTTGCGCCCTATCTTGTCACCGTGGTGAAGAGAAGTAGTGGTGAAATGATTGACATGGTTGTTAAGAATGCCACAATGAGTATAAATGTGAGGATGGTCATAAGTGCGAGGACCGGTCAAAAGTGCGAGGATCAGTCAGAAATGACTTTTTTCAGCCCTCTGAGTAGTCCCTATGCACATAGGCACGCCCACCCGGTCACATGATCAACTAGCCACGCCTACCCAGTCACATGACCACCTAGCCACACCCACCCAGTCACATGACCACCAAGCCACACCCCCAACTAAGCCACGCCCACAGAACCGGTTGTTAAAAAAATTGAATCCCACCACTGGATTAAGCTCATTTGTTTGGTATTGAATTGTTAAGTATTTTGATTTCAATAGTAAAACCCAATATAAACTAAACTCAAAAAAGAAAAAGAATTGTAAGAAAGAAGAAAAAGTGCAAGAAAAAAAGAAAGAAAAAGAAAGAATATGATAAAGAAAAATAAAAGAAATATATAAAGAAGTGACTTCCAGCTTTCATTGCAATAAGTACAGACAAATTTAGTAATTCTTCACCCCTATAAAGTTACAAACAAATATATCTTTATCCTATAATCCTTTATCTATAAGGATTTATCTATCAATCCATGAAACCTTAAATATTGGTATTGTAGCTATTAATTTCTGGCTCCATTCTTCAAACAATTCTTTTAATACTTCCAAAGTTATGACATTTTTAATACTTTTGTAAGTTTGAGTTAACTAATAGCAAAAGGAGGCTTGCAGTTTTTTCCTTGTATTTAAAAGCTTTACTCTCTTCTAGTGTCCAGTTTCTAAAACTATAAAGTTGGTTATCTTTATTATGAGCCAAGATAACCAGAATAATTCTGGTTCCCATGAGAAACTATTTATTTTTTATAGTTAATTCCAAAACCTTAATGAAAAATCAACATTTCAAATTTAACTGGCTCATTAACCTGCTTGCAACTTTCTTAAATCAAAATGTTATTTAGCTTTTTTCTGTTTATTTCAAGGTCTTTTTATGTTCTTAAGCTTATAATTAGTTTTTATTTTGTTCTGAGTTGAATCTTAACTCACCTGGCAGCTTTTCAAAATTGTCATTCTAAAGGTCTATAACTTTAACATAGTTAATAGGCAGTTTCTGAAAGTAATTAGAAAGTGAGGCTTCCAAGTTTTGTGTCCTTTAAAAGGCTTTGCCATGGTTGCAAGCATGATGGCTAATTCCTTCATCTTCCAGTGCTCAAACCTGTGGTTAGACAATATATTAGAGCTCACTGAATAAAAAGAAATTAATGGAACTTGTGAGGTATGAAATCAGAGAAATAATGGCTGAATTTTCTTAACTACCAAATTCACACCAGGTTGTCCTTAAGAGTGGAAAAAATGGCATAACTACCCAGATCTTTTCTGCTTTCTGTTCTCTTAGGTACTAAAACATCAGCTCTGAATGTGACTGCCAAGCAAAAGAGGAGTTGAGTAGCAATAAATGAGCTGGCAGCATTATTAAGTCAATGGACAACTCGCTCAGTATTTGAATATACAACAAGTAAGGAAGAAAATGAATACCAATTTTATTCATGACTCAGAAGGAATCTCATAAAACTCAGGTCAGTAAGTTAACTACTACAGCACTTTCAGTTAAAAAACAGTATCCAAAAATAGGCAGTGCAGGCCAAGAATTTTTAAATGGTAATTTTACCATACTATTTTTTTGTTTTGTTTTTTAAAATATCCTCTCAGGTTCTCTAAGAAGTGATACTTTTCTACTCAACTTGCTGAAAGAGATAACAAAAATATTAACTGGTCTTTGATGACTAAGTAAATAACTAGTGCAACTGATTCTAAATTCTTCAGAGTAGAGTTTAAAAGACATACTGCCAAGGATTAAAACTCTGGATTAAGAGTATTTTAATGATGGATTGAAGGATCAAAAACATCAGTGAAGAGGTACATGATTTATGTTCATAATGTTATTAAATACTGGAAGGAAAATTGAGAATTTTAATTTGATTTGGTACTTCTTCTCTATTGGTTGCTTTTTCTGTATTACTTGGTAAACAGGAACAACTGCACTTTGGCTGGTTTTGTTACTGAATTCTTAGTGTTTTGAGGTTAACATTTATTTGCAAAGTCAGATAATTCTAGAACTTGAGCTCACTATCAAATTGTGGTTTGTGTAGGGAGTTCTTGAAATCTATACAAGCAATTAACATTGTCTAATAAAATAATAGTTTAAAAAAATAAAATGTTGCAATATTTTCAGGATCAGACTCAATAAAGATAATAGGAGTTAGAGCTTTAAATATATTTCTTTTTAATTATGATAGGCATTCTATATTCACTGAATATTCAAGGTAGAAGCGACGAGAATGGTGAGGGTGGCTCCTTATATATACAAGGGGTGGAGCTAGGAATGGGAGTGGTAAGTTATGAATACATTAAAGTCCAAAGAATAAGTTAACCTCTGATGTTCCATATATACATTATTTACACATTGGAGAATAAGGCATTTACATCTGACAAATCCCCCTCTAAATGCCGGTTCGTTACACAACACCAATTACATTCCGATTCAGGACAATATAATACATATAATTTAGAAGTTAAATATTTGTGTTGTTTAGAAGGTAAGGGTTTTGTTAATATGTCAGCTAATTGTTCAGAAGTATCGCAATGTATTGCTTTAATGAATCCGTCTTGAGACAGTTGTCTCACATGCTTAAACTTTATATCAATATGCCTGGACCTTTGTCCAATTGCATCGGATCTGGATATTTCAATGGCCGCTTTATTGTCTTCATGCATAATAAATGGTAAGGTGGGTTTCCTCCAAACATCAGTGATCAGATCATTGAACCATACAAGGTTATTTGCAGCCTTGGACAAACAAACATATTCCGCTTCTGTAGTAGAAGTGGCTACTAGTTCTTGTTTACCAGTATACCAGTAAACTGGACAATCATTCAATAGAAAAACATAACCAGAAGTACTCTTTCTGCATGATGTATCACCAGCCCAATCTGCATCAGCATAACAAGTAATTTTTGGTTCTCTGTCATTATTGGGTTCCAACATTAAACAAAAATCTAATGTACCCTTCAGATATCTTAGAATTCTTTTGACAGCTTCCCAATGATACAAGGTTGGTTTACTAACATATCTTGACAATAGATTGAGAGGTAATGCAATATCTGGCCTAGTCCAATTAGATATATAAAGGAGTGAACCTATAACTGATCTGTAAAATGTGTTGTCTTTAAACTCAGGGGAAGATTCATCAGTGTTTCTAAGAAAATCAGTTTGCATAGGGGTGTCACAGGTTTTAGCATTATTTAAGTTACATTTGTTTAGGAGTTCGATGATTTTATCTTTCTGTGTAAGTTTGAATCCCCTTTTAGTTTTGTTAATTTGCACACCAAGGTATTTATTCACTTTACCCAGAGATTTCAGTGAGAAGTGTTCATTTAACTTATTTACAAAGATTTCCCTGCTCTCTTTATGCTTTCCAATGTATAAAATATCGTCCACGTAAATTAATACAAATTCAATATGATCATTACTCTTTTTTACAAAGAAACAGTTATCAGCAGTGGTGGCGTTGAAATCCATGGTCTTAAGTACTTTTACCAAGCAATCGTACCATCTTTTGCCGGATTGCTTTAATCCGTACAGACTCTTATTTAATAACCAAATTTCGTTCTTATTAGTGTATTGACTGTGTGGTGCTCTTACATATATTTCCTTATCTAATTTTGCATGTAAGTATGCGGTCTGTATGTCATATTGGAATACGTCCAGATTGAGTGCAGATGCTACTACAAGGGCTGTTTTGACACTCTCTGTTCTCACTGTGGGTGAATATGTATCAGTATAGTCTTCTGGATATTTTTGTGCATAGCCTTGTGCAACTAGTCTAGCCTTGTATAAGGTATTGCCTCCTTCTAAGTTCTTAATTTTATAAATCCACCTGGTACCTATAATTGTTTTATCCTTAGGTGCGATCGCAGGTGTGAATACATTTAATCCTTGTAAACTTTCCATCTCTTTTTCCATAGCTAGTTCCCATTTTTCTCTTTCTTCATGTGGAAGTTTCAATACTTCTTCATATGTATTAGGTGTTATTTGTTCTCCATTCATATGCATTATGTAATCTTTGTATTTATTTGGTATTTGGTTTCTATTGTTTCTAATAGTTCTTTCAGGCTTGCTATGGTTATCATGCAAATATCTAGCTTCCTTTTTTGTTAATGTGTCTGTCTTTATTTTATGCTGACTATTAGTCCAAGTTTTGGTTTTGTTCTTACTTTTGTTAATATTTTGATTTTCTGTTGTTCCTTCCTCGCAAGATATCGTATCTTTACATTTATTAGGAAATATTTCATTAAGGTGCAATTTTGACCAATTGGCCTGTTCATGGAACACAGCTGTTCTGGATACTATAAATTTGTTATTACTATCAATAAATCTGTACCCTTTGGTTCCAGTTTCGTATCCCATGAATCTTAATCTCCTGGATACGTTTTCTCCCTTTCTCCTCAATTGTTTAGGTATGTGTACGTCTGCAGTGACTCCAAATATGTGCATGTGTGATAATTTGGGTTTTCTATTGTACATCACCTCATATGGTGTCTTATTCACAATACTGGACCAGGTTCTATTTTGAGTGTAATTCGAATAATGTAATGCCTCTGACCAAAATTGTTTGCCTAAACCAGCATCCTCTAATGTGCACCTAATCATGGTTTGTAGTGTGGAATTTTTCCTCTCTGCAACTCCATTTTGAAATGCAGAAAAAGGATTGGACGTGAAATGTAACATTCCTCTATCCTTTAACCATTGGGAGAATTCTTTAGACATGAACTCACATCCCCTATCTGTCATAATTTGCTTTATTCTGATATTATGTTGTGTTTCTATACGTTTGTAGAATTCCTTAAATTTCTGAAATGTTTCATCCTTGTGCTTTAATGTGTAAACAAAACCATATCGGCTGTAGTCATCCACTATTGTTAGGAAGTAACGTTTTCTATAGGTAATTGAGGGACTTAATGGACCAACTAAGTCCATATGTACCAAATCAAAAATATTGTTAGTTGATCTGTTAGATTTTTTTGGTCTTGGACTGGTTTTTAGTTTGGTGGACTTACATACTGAACATTCCAAATAATTTTCACAATTTTTTATTTTGACACCTTCTGCGTGTTCAGTCATTTTTTGTACTACAGGAAAGCTTGCATGTCCTAACTTCCTGTGTAAGATGTGAGCACACTCATCATGAATTGGTTTACCTATTTTTGGTTTCTTTTCCTTGTATGTATTTTTGTGATCATGAGTTATTCTACACTCATCATTGTCACTGTTACTGACATTTTCATCATCTGCTTCAATACAATCTTCCATATTTGAATCAATGTTATGTAAACATCTTTCTTTAGTTATCAGATAGGGTAGACCTCCTTTTATCATTACAGTACCTACATTTGTTTTGTTCTTTTCTATAGTTGCTTTCCCCTTTGAGAAAACTATATTGATATCAGATTCTCTGCTTAATTTTATGGCACTTAGTATGTTGTGAGGTATTTCTGGGATTAATAATACCCCCTCTATTTTCCCTAGACCAGGCAAGGTCACATTTCCTTTGCCTAGTACTTGAACCTTTTCTTGATTAGCTACCTTTATCACAAACTTATCTTCTATAAATGAAGATAATATACTTTTGTTGTTGGTGGTGTGATTTGTTGCACCAGAATCAATAAGCCAATTGTTATTCTCATCCTGCTGTGTTCTGGTGCTGTCTTGTTTATTTAGCCCATTCAGTGACCCAGATTTCCTCTCTTTTGAATTTTCTCTACCCCTTCTACCTTCTTTGTAATTTGGTGGACTTCTATATTTGTGTCTATCTGTGGAAGATTGTCTGTAATTATATTTGCTCCTATATTCTGGTCTATGTCTCTCTCTTGAGACTTTGGGGCAGTCTCTTTTACTATGTTCCCTGGATCCACAATTGTAGCATCTAAAGGCCTCATTATGTTTATCTTGAAAGACTACTTTCCTAAAAGGTTTGTGGTCTGTTTGGTTACTGGATCGATTTTTTCTTGAATTGTCTTCTGCTATCAATTTGTTAGATAGACTTTCTATGGATAAATATCCCAAATTAATGGTATCTAAGTGTGACATAAAGCTATCCCATGATGGATCAAGTGAATTGATAATAACACTTTTCATTGTTTGATCTGAAATCACTTCCCCCCTCAATTGTAGCTCAGCTCTTATTTTGTTTAGATTTATCAAATGCTCACTTATAGAAACCCCTGGTTTTACTCTAGAGGAAAAGAAATCCTTAGACATTCTTGTGGTTGTAGCTACGCTATCGCTGTGAAATAGATTAAACATGCATTGAATTATTTCTGATACAGTTAGGTTTGGTTTGATGCTATGATACATTGCAGGAGACACGCTAGATATTATTATGAAAAATGCTCTATGATGTAAACAATCTATTTTTAAAGTCCAAGGTCTTCTTGGAGGGCTAGTTATAAAGAATAGTAAATTTTCTTTCATGAAAATAACCTGAAGCTGTTGATACCACTCTTGTAAATTAATGCCATCAATTCTAAGTTTTGGGAAGTCACTGGGTAAGTTACCTACATTATTCTGTCCATTACTTACAACCTGGGGCAGTCCGTGATCTCTCAAGTGCAGGAAATTACAGAACGGCATTGGGATGCTTGCAATGAGTCTGCGCGGTTCTCTGGCCAGTTCAAGTCCTTCTGGGTCGTCTACGTAGTTTCGCACATGCGCGTTGCTCATTTCTTCTTTGGTGGCGTCGTGGAAGGTTCTCTCCCTTTCAGCTCTCTCGATCCGCTCCTCCTCAGATGAGTCGGTCTCTGGCTCGGTTTTTGGGGTTCTGGTGGTGGCGACGGTTCTTTTCTTCTTTTTGTGTGCGTTGGTATTCGATTTTGTCTGTGGTGTAGGGCGAAATCGGCATGGCTCTCTGGGCTCGGGCGTCGTCGCTTTCGAAGTCAGGATGGGAGCGTGCAGGTCTTGAGTCGCCGGTTTGATTTCTTGCTTCTTCGTAGATGTCTTGGTAATTTTCAGTCTTGGCCCAAAAGCAGCAAAAAGCGTTTTCATTGCTGATTTTACTTGAGATTTTGTTAAATCGTCTTCACTTTCTGATTTTGGATCATCTGAAGAGTTTGAGACTTCTTTCTCACTTTCTTCGTCTGATAGTGTTTTTCGCGCCAGAAATTTTGAACTGAGCGTTTTGATTGGCTCTGCTCCATTCTCTTTTGAAGTTCGTTGAAACCAAGATGGCTGCCATTCAAAATTTCGCGCGGGATCACATCTTTTCTTTTTAACAACTATTTTCTCAGTAGTCATCTCACTTACGGTTTTTTGATCTTTGGGTTTTTCTTTAATGACGTTTTTCTCTCTCGCTGCTCCGCTGTTCTTCAGCATCTCCTGGAGGTCCGCGATGAGACTTTCATCATTCTTTTGGCTTTTTAGTATCTTTAATATCTCTGACCTGAGTTCGTTATTTTCTATTTCGATTTCTTTCTGGTCATTATTTTCACTCATTAGTTCTTCTTCTTCAGTGGTGTATTCTTCGGATTCTCTCGAAATCGCATTGGTGGATTCGTTGATCATCTCTTGATCAGTTTCTATTTCTTTGCTGTAGGCCCTGGTGTTGGGCCTATCTTTCTTGGACATTTTTAATTACTTATTGAGTCAATTAACCATCCTCTGCTACCAGCTTGTTGCAATATTTTCAGGATCAGACTCAATAAAGATAATAGGAGTTAGAGCTTTAAATATATTTCTTTTTAATTATGATAGGCATTCTATATTCACTGAATATTCAAGGTAGAAGCGACGAGAATGGTGAGGGTGGCTCCTTATATATACAAGGGGTGGAGCTAGGAATGGGAGTGGTAAGTTATGAATACATTAAAGTCCAAAGAATAAGTTAACCTCTGATGTTCCATATATACATTATTTACACATTGGAGAATAAGGCATTTACATCTGACAAAAAATATGCTCATTTTAATTCCCTAAACATTTGTTAAAAATTTGGGAAAGGTGTAAAATACAAGAATGAGGAAAATGGCAGTCAGAAGGTGAGAAGCTCTATTCAAAAGAAAAGACACTTGAAGGCACAAAAGAAAATCCTAGGAATTGAACCATCACTGAAAGCTTATTTGTGTTTCTGTGGGGTGTGTGGGTAGAATTTGCTTTAAATGTTGAATTTCTGTCTACTGTCATGGCTACTGTGAATTTATAACTTGAAATCAAGGAGACAAATATAGTTGCAACCAAACTGTGTTATATATTTTGGATACAATTCAACAGGATAATTACAAAGCAAGTAATACTTCTGTATGACTCAGGGGTGGGTTCTAAAATTTTTTACTACTGGTTCTGTGGATGTGGCTTATTTTGTGGGTGTGGTTTGATGGTCATGTGACCAACAATTCTTTAGAATTTAGCAGAGGTACTGGTCTACCAGGCTTTTAACTGCTTGCAGAGCTGTACCGATCTACCCATTTGTTTTTGGAGCGCACTGGTCTACCACCACACTGCCTTTTACTGCTGTAGGGCGGCCCTTTGAAGCACTGCAGCAAGAATTTAAACAGTTTTTTGCTGCTCTGCCACCACCGAGAGCATGGGAAACCACTTTCAGGCAGCTTGGCCTCAATTGCCAATCTACCACCACCGAGCGGTTTACAAGGAGCAGATCAGTTCTAGCCGATCAGCAGGGAGGCTTCTTGGCTTCTCAATTTAAAGCTAAGGTGTCTTGTTTTTTTCCCCCTCTTCTTTGTCAAGTGAGCCCTGATTTTTTCCTTCCAGCCAATCAGCTGGGACCCAGGAGGCAGCGAATAGATTGGGGCGGGGCCAGGCAGAGGTGGTATTTACCGGTTCTCCGAACTACTCAAAATATCCACTACTAGTTCGCAAGAACCGGGGAGAACCGGTAGCAACCCACCACTGGTATGACTACCAGAAAACTAAATGGACAATGCCTTGTAGTATTAGAAATCACACTCAATTTGAGATAATCTGAGAGAAAAGTGAGGGGGGGGAGAAAGAGAGCAGGGGCAGGTGTGAGATTTTGTGGGGAAATCACTCAGTTATCCAAGTAACTGCAGAGGCTTCAAATATCAGCAAACTACAAAAAAGATTTTCGGTGTGCTTGATAGACATTCAAATAAAAAATATACTTATCTGCTCAATGGCTTAGTTCTCTCCTTAAACCTGTGGTGTTCCAATCCACTCTATGATCCAGGTTTTCCATCTCTTGCTCTTTTAATCCAGCAATCATAGAGTTTAAGCTCATTACTTCATTGAAGTATGCCGTAAAATGTCTTCCGGTTATACTGTCTGTCAATCAGCAGGATTTTGAAAATAGGTTTTGGTAAGCAGGATAGAATGACATAAAAAAGAAGAATATTATTTTCTTGAGCTCACAAGGCCACACAATTATCGAAAGCAAATATAAAAGACAGATTATTAAAAATTTACTGTAGTAAGTATGTGAGGGGATTACAATTTATTAGCAAATGCAACCATATGACAAATACTTACTTGGGAGAACTGAGCATCTGGTTATGTGGAAAACTTTCCTTATTGAAACTTTGATTTTGAAGAAAGTATTTTTCCTCTCCTTAAGATTGTTTACATGCTTTCGAACCACTTACAATGAGGGTAGGGTTTTGTATCCACATTACAGAAGAGAAACAAATGTTATAGAGTTTTCACCAGGATCCCTTTGAACGCGACTACGTTTCCCAAATGAACCAAAGTGAACTCATCCATCATTAGCTAAATGGACTACTTCTTATATTCTAGCCTCTCTGTATGTCTCTGCTCAGAAAGTTATGCAAAGAATCTGCCAGTTTTCTTGATGAGAGTTAAACTAAAAGTGAACATGTTCAATGCCTCACTTGTTTAACAGGCATCTCCAAACAAAGAAGCATAACTTTGCTGGAGATTATCTTGCCATTTAAAATCTCTGTCAGAGTCGAGTTGAGGAACCGTAGAATGAAGGGTTGTCCCTCGTGTTTTGCAAAAGCTTTGGCAAGGCCTGTCTAAAGTGGCTGCATTTTCAAGTTGCTTTGAATCGGTAAAAGACAGCTTGTTTAACATTTGGAAGGATGAAATAGCGCCATAAAGAGCTTTCCCAAGCTGGTTCTCTCTTTGCCAGCTTGCAGTATCATCATGTATTTCTGCCAAAAAGAGTTTGCATCAGCTCTGTTGACAACCTCTCGTGAATGTTAATGCGCCATCTCCATATTCATGTTAAAGCTCTCTTCTGGCTTCTCATTTTTTAACAATACAGTTGACGGTTGTGCCACTATATTTCTCAGAATTGGAGATTGGAGCTAGATATGAATCTTGTGTGCCTTTGGCTATAGTAATGTTGCTACTTACTTATTCAATTGTTTAATGAAATTCATTTTAAGGGCTCATTTCCAAAACTGAAACATCCATGCTCATTAGGAATAAAACTTAAAATGCCAAACTTTTCAGATGATGTAGATCTGGGGACCCTCTGGTATTTTCGTGTTTTAAACTAGTTAAGTTTTCGGCATAGCTTGGGTTTGAAAGAATGAGGGTCAATTTCCATAATTTCTTTGGGCCTGTAGGACCTTTACTGCCACGATGAAACATGAATCATACCCTCTGTCTTCTGCTCTTGTCTTGACTCCTCACTCCCACCCATGTATCAATGTCCCTGTAAGGTTCTTATAAAAACAAAGATAAATACAGCAGCGTCCCAAAATCTTTTATAGTGATTTTACAGTGATTTTTGGAGTGTATTGTGAGCCGCCCTGGGTCTTTGGAGAGGGGCGGCATATAAATTGAATAAATAAATAAATAAATAAATAAATAAATAAATAAGTGTTGTGACTCCGACCCCCGAGCCCGTCTTATCGGAGGGAGAAGACTCTGAAAGTGAAGGAGAGGAGTTGGCAAGGCCTCCCTCTCCAGGACCCTCCTTTCTGGCAATGCCTCAGGTGTCTCCTGAAGGAGAAGAGATAGGCCAGGAGCCAGGCATCTCCGAGAAGCCGCAGTTAGACAGCGACGGAGATAAGTCTTGGCTGGATCCACGCCAGCGTCGGAAAGACAAGCGCACGCAGCAGAGAAGAGGCATGCCAGAGATTAAGCTGAGTCACTGGACCACACCCCACAGGGGATAAAAGGGGGTGTGGTGGCCATTCAGGCTTTGTGACGGACAAAACTGAACAGCTAGCAAGTCATACTGTGTCTCTCGAACTTCGTTATCTGCCTTCCTTGGATTTATTATGGACTGGACTTGACAATTCTTTGGCTTTGTGAATTTATTTGTTTACCTGACAGAGGAGGAACACCTCCCTCTGTGAGTAAAGTTTTTGGCAAGCAGCTACTGGGTTGCTGCCAATTCTGTTATCAAAAGAAATTATTGTCTGCAAGTTTATTTTAACTCCTGGCTGACTGTTTGTGTGCGTGTGTGAGACGGGGACAGAACAATAAATAAATAAATAAATAAATAAATAAATAAATAAATAAATAAATAAATAAATAAATCTATGATACTGCTGAGTGTACACATATAAATTCACATATAGAATTTATGTCATATAATATCATGTTTTCCCAAAAATAAGACCTAATCAGAAAATAAGCCCTAGCATGAATTTTCAGGATGCTCGTAATATAAACCCTACCCACAAAAGAAGCCCCAGTTAAGATTGTCAACCAGATGGACACATTTAGTACCATATTTCTCAGAAAATAAGACCTAACCAGAAAATAAGCCCCAATGCGTCTTCTGGACCAAAAATTAATGCAAGACCCAGTCTTATTTTCAGAGAAACATAGTATATGTGGGTACATGGGTATATGCATAATATTTACTTATTTGTATATGCATAATATTTATTTATTATGTAGTGTATATTGGAGGTGGTGACCCTTTGAGAGCTGTATGCAATGAAATTTCATTTTAATCTTTGCTGATTATTATATTTTTACAATGACAATAAAGTTATTCTAAGTCTAAGTCTATATAGGAGAACATCTTCAGAAATGGTGCATTCAAAAGGTACGTAGGTTCAGCTACATTTCTCTGGGGAATGTCATATAAATATTGCCGTGAGTGTAAGGAGCAATATGGAGTACATTGATGAGAGAAGTCAAGGTTTCCAAAATCTCTGGAGCAAGACTTCAAAGCATGCAGTGAGCTGCAGGAGGAAAGGGCAACATCCTATTACTTGACTTTCTGTTTATATCTCCATGGATTCTGCTCATCTCACCTGCCTCTTTAATGCTGAAAAAAGGGAGAGAATACAGTCCTTGAACTTTGTAGCTGTTTCCTGTAATAGCACTTTTGGATGCCATCTTAAATCAGGTGTTTTAAGAAGGAGAGCTTTAATTTGCCCCACACATTACAAGCTGAAGAGAAGAATCACCAGAGGTCAGAGGGTCTGAAAGTGCCGAGCCTGCCTCATTTTTGTTCTTTCAACTTTTCAAAAGAAAAAAAAAAAGAACTGTGAGATGATTGCTGGGAAACACTAGATATGTAGTTTTGTTTAATGCAAACCTGGCTGCAAATTTGCTCTTCTCTATGAATATAATAAAACAATTCAATGGCAGGATTTATTTCCTCCACCTCTCTTGCAGGCTTTTACATGTCCTAGTTTTAGCAATCCTATTTGCCATTGATTTCACTAAGACAGATATTGAGCTCAGGAAGAGTGTGGGGGGGGAGCCTGTTTTTACTAAAGTGTCTAAATATAGGTCCCACAAGCTTAGGAACTAGCTCAAGCTTAAACACTTTGACCTAGATAAATGAATTATAAAAGAAACACACACCTTTGGAAAAAAAGATTTTCTAAAGCAAAGATTAATCTTACCTTGAAAGCTTGACTATAGGCTCTATTGATCCCAGATAGTTTTTAGAACATTTGAAAGTCAGACTTTCTACACTTTCTTCTAGTTTTTATGCGAAAGAAGCAACTCATCAAACATCTAACTGATCTTTACCATCTCTTTTCTCTTTCACTGTATTGCAAAGGTCATTAATCCTACAAGCTGAATCAGGAATCTTTTAAAGCAGGATTGGGAAACTTTATCTAGGTTGCAGGCTTCTGGTCTCTTTTTGAATGGCCAGACAAGAAGACTGATTTACTTTCATTTAATCATATTAATCACAATGCCTGAAGATATTAATATGCATAACAATTATTCCTGAATATGGTTAAGTTGATTGTTTTGGTGTCACTAGCTCTTCTCATGCTGCCCCTGGCAATACATGGAGGCAGGGGCAGTATTCGTTTACCTTCACTACCAGTTCGCAAATGTGAGTGTGCATGCGCAGAGCGTCAAAAACAGGACATGATAATGTCCGGGCGGGTGGGCGGAGCCTCCCACTGCCACCACTACCAGTTTTCCTGATAGAACCGGCTGAATACCACCACTGCTTAGAGGTCTCAGAAGGTGGGACCTGAAAGGTCGCATGGGCTCCAAGGTTGTATATCTCTGCTGTCATTTTTTCAGCTCTCCTGGAAGACCTGAAGCACCTCCAGGATGAGTTTGTTTTTTTTTTAAAAAACTTTTATTTCATAGTCAGCATACATCATAAACAAAAAATCAATCATATATATATATATATATATATATATATATATATATATATATATATATAATTTATTTCCCCCCCTCCCTTCCCCCCTCTTATCCCACCCCCCACCCCCCTCCCCGGACTTCCCAGAACAAATGCAGGGTAAAAACATTTAACAAACCTTAATAAAAGACCCCACAAACTAACTATCTATAGATTTATCTATCACTTGTACTTTAACTCTTCTTGTTCAAAACAAAATATAACTTTTCTTGCTTAAAGGTAGTTAATCCCAATTAATTCAACAATAAACAAACAATTTAAAGCCCTTGAAAATATATTGAAAAATCTATAACCTTAAATTTAACATCCAAAAGAAAGTTTCTCTTTTAATCCATTACTTAAAGTAATTTTTAGATATAATCCATCCAATCATAACCATACAGATCATATCCTTAATCACGTTTATATAACAGTTGAAACATCCAGTCATAAATAAAAAAAATTTCAAAACCAAACAAATATATCCTTAATAAAAATTAATCATGTCTTGAATACCAATACAATCACCTCCACAGAATAACATTAATGTATATAACCTTAAATTTCCAAAAGAAAATTTCTTTTTTAACCTAAGATCAACTTTAAATCATAAAAATCCGTTTTTATAATCCATCTAATCATAGGTAAAAATTCACATTTATATAACAGTTGAAACATCCAGTCATAAGTACAATTTTTTTTTTCAAAACCAAACAAATCATATCCTTAATAAAAATCTTGAATACCAATACAATCATTCACCATGTTATCCTGCCTAACAAAGAGGAATAAAATTCTTCCACTTCCATTTCCCCCTGGTTTTTTTCCGAGCCTTCTTCTTCCGCTTTATTCTACCATCTTTTATTTTTACAAGCTTTTGTGTATTCAACTGTAATTTTATCTTCCAGTCCTGTGCAGCTCGCAAAGTAGTTCCTTTTAAGAAACACACCTCTTTAATTAGGATTAAAAATCCATTTTTATAAAGAAATTGTAATGTTCCATTTTTAATCCTTCTTGATATCTTGAAAATCCAAGCTTCTCCCAGCACTTTTCCTCTCATCTGCATCAAAACCTCTGGATAGATCTCTCTCCATATCTCCGGATTAACCTCCTTCAAGCCCATCAGTTTATTCATAGTTTGGAAAACATCCTTTCCATGTTCCTCAGGCGTTTTTACTTGAATTACTTGTTCTTCCTCCTCTTTCAACATTGCATCTGTGTTATCAATTTGAGTAATAAACTTCTCAAAGATCTCATCCAGTCTTTCCATAAATGATTTTTGCCATGCTTCCAAAAAATCCACTGTCAGTATTTGTACACTTGCTGAATTATGTGCTGAGAAACCTCCATTCTCTTCAAAAATCTTTGCCTCTACCATCTTTTCTTATGCTGAAAACTTCATTCAGCAAAACTTCAAAGTACTGACAGCTATAACAACCTTAACAAACGCAAACAAGCTTTAACAATCACTTTCTTCTTAAACTTCCGTTCTCTATCAGCGCCATTTTGGATCTCTTTAAAACTTTCATTAGAATATGAAAGGACTCATTATTCATCAGAGTTAAAGGAAAGAAAAATACTTGCAAGAAGCTCTCCTGTTTTGTTCTGCCTGCGTAAAAATCGATCCTTGAAATCACTTGTTTCGCAGGGATGGTCGCGGTGCCTTGATCCTCAGAGACGGAATCCCGAGTCTGGAGCTGCTTTCCAGGCGTTTGGGGAGTCCTCACCCTCTGCACCTCCAGGATTAATCCTGGAGGTTTTGGGGGGCTCTACCCTATACACCTGAGCACTCACCTCCCCCTCTTTGCCCGAGGGGGAAGTTCCAGCCGCCAAAATGGCTGATTTACTCTGTTTTGGCAGTTTTACAGATCCCAGGAGAAGAGCTCACAAAGGAGCTGCAGTGGCGCCGGCGGTGCCAGCGGAAGTCCATGATGAGTTTGTTTAAGTGTGCCTTTCTGTTTGTCATGTTGTAGTTCATAGCGAGTAACATCTCCAGAAAAATAAATAAATAGTGACGTTTTAGAATGGATGGCATCAGTCCTGACCAGCTTCTGATTCTAATAGACATACCTTTAGCATGTTTCAAGAGGGCATAATTCCAGATTTGCTCATTCAAACTTCTTAATTTCTGTCTCGCCTATTTTTCCCCTTCAGGATAATAGCATTGGCTAAACTACTGATATCCAGCCAGCTTGGCCGTGTGTCAATGTATATCAATGTATTATTCATGGCTTTTTGTTGTTATTGGGAACACCAGCAATTAGCCCTTTGGAAGGAGACATCCACCAAGCTTATCCTCAAAATATTTTATATGAGGTCTATTGGATGGAATGAACAATTGCAGGGGTTAAAAAGGGAATGCTTGCATCTGTGTGCAGCAACAGAGGGTTCTAATGGAAATGATGAATTTTGTAATAATGCCCAACTATGGTAAATGTATATGTATTATAGGCTCAACGCTTATGAATCATGATTTCATTTTGAAATAATTAGAATCTTCTGCCATTAACAGCAGGATACATGGATAATTATACTTTAGAACAAAACGTCTGGCAAAAGGCTTCTCTGTTCATATGACAGTTAGGTTTTATGATAAATATTACAAGTGACAATCTTTCATATAAATACAGAAGAGAAAAATTAACAATATCAATCATGGCAGAATACTATGGAAGAAAAGCAATGACAATAACCAGATTATTTAAAAAAAAAATTCCACCTACATATTTAGACTAATTTGTAAAGAATATTGCTTTGGACCTAAGCATCCAACAATTACTGTGACCCTATGTTTATGATTGTGACATTAGTAAGTGTCTTGGAAATCTATCATAACACTTTGGGCAGATATACGTCTATTCATATTTTCATTAACCCAGAGAAAAATCATGATATTGGGGGTTGATCAAGCTGGTTCAGAAGACGGATTCTCTCCTTTGACTGTAGAGTTCTTTACCAAAAAAAGGTTTCTTACCTTATATCTTTTAGTGTTGCCAGACCATCTCAAAATGGAACTCTTGTCCCCATTATTAATTGAAGAAAGTATTAGCAGAGAGTCTTTGATAGAACACAGGCCAAAGTGTTATTTATTATTTATTTATTAATTAGACTTCTATACCGCCCTTCTCCTGAAGGACTCAGGGCGGTATACAGCCGTATTAAAACACATAGAATTACAAAATTTAAAACCAATTAAAATCAAATATATAAAATGGCTCAAAAATTTAAAACATTTAAAACATACACACACCCCTTAAAAATTCATATTAGGCCAGTCCGGCTTGCTGGAACAGAAGAGTCTTCAGGGCGCGGCAAAAGGTGCGCAGGTCGGGGCTAAGATGAAGCTCTAGGGGAGCTCATTCCAGAGAGCCGGTGCCCCCACAGAGAAGGCTCTCCCCCTGGGTGTCGCCAGTCAACATTGTTTGGCCGATGGCACCCTGAGGAGCCCCTCTTTGTGGGAGCATATTGGCCATTGGGAGGCTGTTGGTGGCAGAAGGCAGTCTTGTATATACCCCGGTCCTAAGCCATGGAGAGTTTTAAAGGTGGTCACCAACACCTTGAATCACACTCAGAAGACCACAGGGAGCCAGTGCAGCTCACGCAGGAGGGGTGTTACATGGGAGTGCCGAGTAGCCCCCATAACCACCCATGCGGCCACATTCTGGACCAGCTGGAGCCTCCGAGTGCTCTTCAGGGGGAGCCCTATGTAGAGAGCATTGCAGTAGTCCAGACAGGACGTGACGAGGGCATGAGTGACCGTGCGCAGGGCATCCCGGTCCAGAAAGAGACGCAACTGGTGCATCAGGCGAACCTGATAAAAGGCTCCCTTGGCCACGGCTGTCATATGCTCTTCCAAAGACAGCCATTCATCCAGGAGAACACCCAAGTTGCGAGCCCTCTCTGAGGGGGCCAAGACCTCGCCCCCAATAGTCAGCGATCGACCCAGCTGACTATACCGGGACACCGGGAACCACAGCCACTTGGTCTTGGAGGGGTTGAGTTTGAGCTTGTTCCTCCCCATCCAGATCCGCATGGCCTCCAGGCACTGGGAAATCACGTCAAGGGCATCATTGGGGTGGTTCGGAGTGGAGATGTACAGCTGAGTGTCGTCAGCATACTGGTGGAATCTCACTCCGAAACCACGGATGATCTTGCCCAGTGGCTTCACATAAATGTTGAACAGAAGGGGCGAGAGGACTGATCCTTGCGGCACCCCACAAACAAGGCGCCTTGAGGTCGACCTCTGCCCCCCTGCCAACACAAACTGTGAACGGTCAGAGAGGAAGGAGGAGAACCACCACAACACGGTGCCCCCCCACTCCCAATCCCTCCAATCGTCGCAGCATGATACCATGGTCGATGGTATCAAAAGTCGCTGAGAGATCTAATAGCACCAGGACAGAGGAGCAACCCCTGTCCCGAGCCCTCCAGAGATCATCAGCCAATGCGACCAATGCCATTTCTGTGCTGTGCCCTGGCCTGAAGCCCAACTGGAACGGATCTAGATAATCTGTTAATAATCCGATAATTATTGAGGGTCTTTTCTCTGAAGCAAAGAAGTACTAGCTTTCTATTACTAGAAAGAGTATTGACACTTTTCCACTTTACCATTGGGGAAAATACCAATAAAGGAGAATATTTGTAGCTCAGGGTTGAAAAGAGGGGCACTTCGTATTCTCTGAACTTGCTTCTTTTCTTGCAGACATTTCATTACCCAACTAGGTAACATCATCATTACTAGCACTGATGATGTCACCTAGTTAAGGGTAATGAAACGTCTGCATGAAAATGAGCAAGCTCAGAGATCACCAAGGACCCCTTTGGAGAATAACATTGTCAGCCAAGAAAATAGGCAAATCTATCATTGATCAAATCAACCCAGATCAGGGGTGGGTTCTACTTACCTTTACTACCGGTTCGCAATGGGATCGCTTGCGTGCGTGCGCTCGCTTCGCTTGCGTGTGTGCCTTGCTTCTGCACAAGCGCAGATTGCCGATTGTGACATCTGGAATGGTGGGCGGGGCCTCCCACTGGTTTTACTACTGGTTCTTGCGAACCAGTCTGAACCTGGGGCAACCCACCACTGACCCAGATCTCTCATTGAAGACACAAATGATCAGGATCAAATGATCCTATTTCATATATATTATGTAAAGGCTCTGGAGAAAGCTCTAATGCTGGGAAAAGTGGAAAGAAAGAGAAGGACAAGCAGCAGGAAGATAGGTAGATTTAATTACAGAGGTGCATCAATGAAAGAATTGAAGAACCAGATTAGGAACAGGTCAACCTGAAGAAAGTCTATGTATGTGATTGCTAAGAGTTCACACTGTCCTGATGGCGTATACTCACCAAAATCAATCATTACTATTGCACCTTCTCCATGTCACCAACAGAAGTTTTTTCTTGAAAGATTAGAGCATTGCTAACATTTAATCCAAAATGAGGTATGAAAGAAGATTTGCAAAATTTTGTAAAAGGCTTGCAATTTACTTTTCCAAGCACAATTTTTATATCAGTCTTCGCTAGAACCTTGAACATATTCTTCCCCATTACTGATTATATAACTATCAGGGCCCTCTTGCTGATTCAGTTATCTGTATATCTATCATCTAATGAACGGCTGGATTGTTCCCTCACCAGGGAAGGGGGAAGACTATGCTCCCCCTTCAGAGTACCATTGGTCTATCCTATGTATGAATATGTATGTATATGTAGCTCCCCAATCTTTCCGGCTTTGCAGACCAACAGTGGGGGGCGGAGAGAGGATTGTTCTGCATGAGTGGTGTGCAAGTGCATGCACACATGCAACTCCATTTGAGCAAGCAGCGGGCACGTGCTTTTGCCACTCATTCAAATGGAGCACATGTGCACATGCTTGCCCACTGCTCACACAAGTGGGGGTGCATATGCGCACTTGCCCACCTCTTTGGGCAGCTTGGTTCTGAACAGTTCACAGGTAGACTGCATCCAGCCTGGTTGCTCTAAGAACTTCTGATATAAGAAGAGTCACATGTTTATCAACAGATTTTGTAATACCGTAATTAAATCCACTGTGGAAAAACAATATAAATAAGTCACAGTGTGACACAAACTACAGCACTGGGAAAAATAAAAATCTCATGCAAAGAGACCATTCACTATAAAGAGAACACAGTGAAACATACAAATGAAATATAGAATTAGAACAATTATTCAATAATTGCCACAGTTGCTATAAAATAACTAACAAATACATAATTCAAGGGCAGAGACATGACATTACTTGTACAATTAAGTCCTGGCAAACCACACAACTGGCAAACAGCAATAGGTAAAATTCAAGTTGGGAAGGAATAAGAATGAGAAATACATTGTATATTTATATTACAAACAACATCTGTGTATTGACTAGACAAAGCCTTGAAATATACTTGCTGAGTTGAAGCACAACTAGCAGAGTACAGAACTGTCAGCAGGAAAGAATTATGTATGACTCAACATTTTTCTTCTACACGCAAACTCCACAAATGATGAGGCCCTGAATGCTACTGCCTCTAATTGGAAAGTAGTCATTTTAGTTGAGATATTACAGAAATCCATCACAGATTTTTTCCCCGTATGAAATGGGTAATCTGCCAAAATAGAATTCACAAGCATCTGTCATATAACCCTTCTCCTCTCAAAAGTGTAATACAGACATGCATATACTTATTTGCAGATGTTGTATATAGAAATAAATATACTTGGGAACATTGTATATAACACATATTGGAGTGTCAGTTTGGTTTAGTGGTTAAGGTACCAGGCTAAAAAGCAGGAGATTCTGAGTTCAAGTCCAACTTTAGCGGTAAAAACCAGCTGGGCGACTTTGGTCCAGTCACTCTTCAGCCCAACCTACCTCACAAGGCTCTTGTTGTGGGGAAAATAGAAGGAAGAAAGTGTTTTTGATATGCTCACTGCCTTGAGTTATTTGTAAAAAATAATAAAGGCGAGGTACAAGTATCAAACAAATAAACAAATAAAGGAGGCCTATATATGGGAAAGTTGCAGATTTTAAGAACGTTTAGCCATTCATCACTTCCTTTGCTCACTTGTGTAATTTATATGGATTTTTTAAAAATGATATGGTTGTTCATAACAAGTCTAGAAGGCTAGGGTTCGCGCTGCAATATTACTTTATCATTTTTAGTCATTGTGCTTTGCACTACGTGCTTATGGTTTGAATGCAGGATTTCTGCAGTTGAATTGTACTCAAAGTTCCAGACAATTTAAAGTCTCTGTTTGCTTATGAGAGCCTCAGAATTTTACAAAGTGAAATTCTTGGAATTTAGCTATATCTGTTTGGCATCCCTACCCATAGCCTTTTAGTAATATCACCTGTTATAATTTAAAATGTATAGTTATTAATCACTTAATATCTGTTTATACAAGATTAGACACAATGGTGTCTCCAAATTAAACTAGTTAGATAATCATTAGAAAGGCGCTTTCTGATAATAAAATGTCCAGATTAAAAAACCACAAGCTCCTGGTTGGGAATTCATTATATTAAATACCACTCCAGTTTCATCTACTGTATTGGGTCAGCTGTCAGTTAATGGTGAATTGAAGGAAAAACACATTAAAAATGGAGAGCAGCTATGGCAGAAGAGTTCTATGCTTTTTCAGTAATGACATTCAGGTTAAGTGGTATTAAATATAAATAAAGCACAAGTCAGGCAACTACTATATTTGAATGAATAACTCAAGTTTCTACTTGATATGAATAGAAAAAAATAGTTTAAATCCATTCGTTCTAAAGATCAGGTCTCTAGATGGAGAACTTGAAATTCATTATTTCCACAAAAATATTCTTTGCTCTTTTTTAGTCTGTAATATTTCATGAAAGCTGACTTAAATTAATATCCTTCAAAAAAATGTTCATGTGTATTTGTATAATAATCAATAAAAATTTCTCCTTTACTTTTTTATGGGTATAGCTATTCCTGGTCCCATAAGCTCTGCACGGTGGGAGACAAAGCAGAGGTGCATTCCTTTGGAGAGATTAGAACTTGGTATTGTAATAAATTATTCAGGTTTTACCTAATTTAAATTTTCTGATCTATCCATATTCCTGAGGGGCTTGGGATTTGCAGCTTGGGATCAATAAATCTGCAATTGTTTTTGTTTTCTGCTTTTAAGCCATTCAAAGTGCAAACTCTTGCAAGCTTTGAAAGCCCATGGGAACCAAAAATCTGGTCCCATTGTTTAACATCATCATGAGGACCTGTTAATTTCTGCACTAGCAACATCAACTGTCTTCCTAGCATCACCCGACCATCCCTGAAATGATGTAAAATACATCTGGCACAATGGTTGGATGCAGGGTTGGGCTTCAAAAATTTTAGCAAGGGGTTCTCTGCCCAGTTACTGGGTGGGTGTGGCTATAGTGGGCGTGGCCTAATTGGCCTCCTGCACCACAGTGTGGGGGGGCATTTTGCCCTCCCCGGGCTCTGGAGTCTTTCCTCGAGCTCTGGGAGGGAGAAAATGGCCTCCCCAGGCTTCAGAGGTCCTCTTTTGTTAGGCCCTCTTCCCGAACTTCTGGTAGGCCCATTTTTTGCCCTCCCTGAGCCTCCGCATGTGCCCTGCACTTACCTGCATCCAAAACGGGCCGCGTTGAGGATTCCTGGGAGGGGAGGGGCAGGGTGGGCGGGGCGGGGCCAGCCAGGAGTGGGATTTAGGGGTTCTCTGAGCTGCATAGAATCTTAGCTTGAACCCCTGCGAACCCCCGGCAGCCCACCTCTGGTTGGATGGCTATCCTACAAATCACTAGTCTGGATGTTGCTTTTGCTTGGCTGAAACCACATCAATTCTGTGAGGAGGAAATTACTTATTTTCATATACAAAGGCAACTACCCTACTAAGAAACTTTTTTCATTGTTCAAATATTTTTCTTTTTAATTCGTAACTTTTTTAAAAAAAATTTGATTTATATGCCGCCCTTCTCCGAAGACTCAGGGCGGCTTACAATGTGCTCAGCAATAGCCTTCATCCTTTTGTATATTTATACAAAGTCAGCTTATTGCCCCCACAACTGGGTCCTCAATTTACCTACCTTAGAAAGGATGGAAGGCTGAGTCAACCTTGAGCCTTGGCGAGATTCGAACCCTGCAGTAATTGCAGGCAGCTGGTCTTAATAACCAGCTTAATAACAGGGTGCCTTAAACCTCTGTACTACCAAGGCTCTTAAGCAACCTTATGAAAATATCCTCTTGAATAAAAGGAAGGAGACAAGAACCATTGGATGAATAGCTTCTATGCCACTGACATTTGAGTAGCTTCTTTAATTGCTTTCCAGTTTGAGAGGGAACTCTGGACTTCTTTATCATCCTGAACCTGGTGAAAAGAAAGTTATCACAGTGGTTCTCCAGCTCTGACGTACAACAATTCTCTAAAATAATAAATATTTTATGCGCAATTCCACCTGAATAAAACTAATTATTTCATGCATGTTCATTTCAGTCCTTAATTAAATTTTAATATCTGCATTACGGGGATTCTCAAACGTTGTTGATAGAGCAACTACCCTCTGCAGGCTTCCACAGGTAAAATTAGGAGAAAAGTGCAAAGTAAGTTTGAACAATGCTACCACTTCATTTGCACAAGCTGGACAAGGTTTTTAAAAGTCTGTTCCCCACATCCCACTCTCAGCCATGTCCCCTCATGTACTCCCAGTTGTCCCAACTGTTATTTGAGGACCTCAAATTTTCCTTCTCCTCAATTAGACCAAGATTCTTTTTGCCATCAAACATTACAGAAATACCCATCCATTGGTTGCTTCTAAAGGTCTTTTCACGCACCAACTGAATGGTTTTTCTTTTTTCTTTTAATTCTTCTAGCCTGGAGAATTGAGAATTGAGCTGAAGAAGCTTCTTGGATGAGAAGCAAAATGTCTTCAAAGGAAAAATCGGAAAGTCCAATTGCCTCCTGAAAAAGCACCTTTGGGACAACCATGACCTGGATGACTGAGAAGCTCCATAGACATTCTGGCCTGAAATGTTTGCAGGGAGTGATATGAAACAGCTGCTTCTGATTTGTAATATCACCACAAAATAACTTTTTAAAAACTCAGAATCCCTTGTCTCCTAGTTTCAATGGAAAAAAAGATTTTTTTAAAAAAAAATTGATTGATTGGTTGACTGATTGATCATGTGCTATTATGTGAGAATTGACTTTTAGGGACCTCATAGGTAGTTTCTTTTATATAATGATCTATCCCTATCATGGTCTTTTAGGTTCAACTGTTACAGTTGTTGGGACCATCTATCTTGCTGCTGGCCCTTCACTTTTCGTGCCTTCAAGTCTTCTCTAGAGAATTGGATCTGCACAAAATGTATCCAAAGTATAATAATAATAGTAAAAAAAATTCTTTGACATAAGTACAACACACTTTTCCTAATAGGTGTTCTTTCTTTCTTTCTTTCTTTCTTTCTTTCTTTCTTTCTTTCTTTCTTTCTTTCTTTCTTTCTTTCTTTCTTCCTTCCTTCCTTCCTTCCTTCCTTCCTTCCTTCCTTCCTTCCTTCCTTTCTTTCCTTTCTCTCTCTCTCTCTCTCTCCCTCCCTCCCTCCCTCCCTCCTTTCCTTCCTTCCTTCCTTCCTTCCTTCCTTCCTTCCTTCCTTTCTTTCCTTTCTCTCTCTCTCTCTCTCTCCCTCCCTCCCTCCCTCCTTTCCTTCCTTCCTTCCTTCCTTCCTTCCTTCCTTCCTTCCTTCCTTCCTTCCTTCCTTCCTTCCGGCTTCTGCTTGCCTTGCTTACTGATTAGAGTCACATTTCATTCATTTATTCATACAAATAGAATTCATTCTTTCTTTCTTTCTTTCTTTCTTTCTTTCTTTCTTTCTTTCTTTCTTTCTTTCTTTCCTCTCTCCCTCTCCCTCTCTCTCCCCCTCCCTCCCTCTCCCTTCCTCCCTCCCTCCATTCCTTCCTCCCTCCCTCCCTCCCTCCCTCCCTTCCTTCCTTCCTTCCTTCCTTCCTTCCTTCCTTTCTCCTTCCTTCTTTCCAGCTTCTGCTTGCCTTGCTTAGTGATTAGAGTCACAGTTCATTCATTTATTCATACAAATAGAATAATTTGCTTAACTGCACAAGAAAATACTATTCAGAAGAATCTTTTGTCTATTGTCTATCCAGGACATATCTGCAAAGAATCAAGTGGTCAAGAAGAACCTTGTGGACTCCACTATTTCAATCTTTGCTGTTTTGTTAATTTGAGTTTCATTATCCTTGTAGCTGTTTCAACATTTGATTTAACAGAAAACAGACTCGTTCCTTCTCCCACCCATGGCTACTTTCTAAATTAAGTCCCATTTATCAATGTTTGCAGATCTATCCATCTATTTCTTTCTAAGAAAATGTGCCTAGGATTGTAAATCTCTGTTGAGCCTATCTGCAGTTCTTCATCTATATATCTTATGAATACAATCCATATGAACAACATGCATAATTGTAATTTTTTAGAATATCTTTTGAATTTTGTTTATACATTATTTGGTGTTTGTATGCATGTGGGAAGCAGCAGACAAGCATAGACCTGCTTAATCTAATCAGTGTAATTAAAGTGAAGCAGATTAATCTGGGGAATTCTATAACAGAGCAACATAA
The DNA here is from genome assembly GCF_059756535.1 of Pantherophis guttatus. Lineage (NCBI taxonomy): Eukaryota > Metazoa > Chordata > Lepidosauria > Squamata > Colubridae > Pantherophis > Pantherophis guttatus. The sequence goes on along the minus strand of NC_142063.1, from coordinate 249,277,073 downwards.
TATCCCCATTAATCAGAACATCTCAGATGTTTGCAAGTATTTCAGGTTGTTCACCCTGCCCCCAACACTTTATGGTTCTCTTTCTTCAAGGAACAGCTAGAATAGTTTCCTTCCCACCCACAAAAAGGCCATTTCCGGTGTTATCAAAGAAAATAATTTGTTAAGAATGTTAAAAGGAGCTGATTATTTTGCAAAAATTCAGGAAATAGGCATTGTTTACATCAAGGATGTAAAACACCCTTCTGGAATAATTTTTTTTCTCAATTACTATATATATTTAGGAAAATACTGGACACAAGGCTGACAATAGTAATTTATAGCAAATATATCTTTCTTCTGAGTATTTTAGCACTATTAAATCAAGAAGCCACTGTCACCTGATTACTTTACATACGAGGAGAACAAAGCTCAGTCGAATGCATGGCATCGGCTCTAGGCTTCTAAATGCTGGTCTAGTCTATCACAATCAAATATTACATTGTAAATAAAATATAGCCATTTTAATAAATCATGTTTAGGAAGGTGAAAAGACCTAACCCTGTCTATCATATGCATGCTTGAAGTACTTTCTTTTGGGCTCTTTTTCTGCAGGAAGCTCACTAAAATAGTGTTGACAATTAGCTGCCCAGATAAAAAATGACATTTTGGTGAAATAAACCAGTGTTGTTCACTCTCACCAACTGGAAGAAATGTGGACTTCAATTCCCAGAATTCTAAGACTTGAAGTCCACATATCTTCAAATTGTTGAGAAACATTGAAATAAACTACAGATACAAAGATAGTTCAGCAGTCTTTTCTCACATACTATTTGTGCACTCTCACCTCAGAATAATAGAATAACTAACAGAAAAACAGAATTGGAAGGGATCTTGGAGACCTTCTAATCCAACCTTCTGCTCAAGCAGGAGACACTATACCATTTCAGACAAGTGGCTGTCCAATCTCTTCTTAAAAGCCTCCAGTGATGGAGCACACACAACTTCTGAAGCCACCATTCCACTGGTTAATTGTTCTCACTGCTAGAAAATTTCTCCATAGTTCTAGGTTGTTTCTCTCCTTGATTAGTTTCCATCCATTGTTTCTTGCCTTGCCTTCTGGTGCTTTGGAAAATAGGTTGACTCCCTTATCTTTGTGGCAAACCCTCAAATACTGCTATCCTGTCACCCCTAGTCCTTCTCACTAGATTAGACATACCTACTTCCTGCAACCGTTCTTCCTATGTTTCAGACTTCAGCCCTCTAATCATCTTTGTTGCTCTTTTCTGCACTCTTTCCAGAATCTCTACATCTTTTTTTATAATATGGTGACCACCAAAACTGGATGCAGTATTCTAAGTATGGTCTTAGTAAGGATTTATAAAGTGGTACTAATACCACTTGTGAAGACATGATCTTGATTCTCTCCCTCTGTTGATGCTGTTAAACCTTGAATCTGCTCCATCTCCTCTGCTCATCATTTTGGCAGGATTTTCAAATTCTCCCTTTCCATTACAAATGATTTTGAAAACCCTTCTTTTATTACACGTGTTTGAAAGAAAAAGATCCCCGATTTCCATCCAATTTCTGTTTATTTATTTTTTTAGCTAGTTATCCTTCTTATTAATTCAAGTAAGGTCAGTTGGATTAAACCATCTAAATGGTTTCTTGCAGATTTGGAGCAAGTTGCTGTAAGTCTTCTTTACTGTTCTTCTACCCCCTTTTGAAAAAGATTTGAGTGCAAAGCCATTTAGCCTATGTATGTTTCTTGTTCTTATAGCTTTTTACACTAAAGATTCTCTTTAGAAATCTGGATGAAAGAGAAATTTTATCCAGACTGTTGAGGGCATATTTAAATTGGAGTTGAAATATTATTCTTATAAGTCATTTTGTTCTTGTCTCTAAAAAGATAATAGAAAGATTATTTTTGCTAGTAGCCATCACTTCCTCATCTCACAATACCTCAATCTGGCATTTCAAAGATTTAAAACTGTTATACATATACTTTATTGAAAAAAGAAAGAAGGAATAGCTAACAATTGAGTACATTCATATGCTGTGAATGTTCCGTCTATGGTATTTCTCTAAAGAAACAAAATTTCTTTTTCTCTGAAGACATTTTCCCAAATCTTAGTGAACACATACTGACTAAGATTTTGGAAAGAAATGTGCAAATCTTTCATTTTCTTTTTATTTTGGTTTATCTTCAACAGAGTGGACAAAACAAAATGACAACTAAGTTCACAATAGAATAAAGTAAGGAAAAAGGGACACTTATAAAGGCATTATAATTATATTATATATATTATATATTGCATTATATATTGTAAAGCGCTCCATTGCATCAGACCTGGGTATTTGCGAGACCACCTTCTGCCACCGATTGCCTCCCACCGACCAGTATGCTCCACAGAGAGGGATTCCTCAGGGTGCCGTCGGCCAGGCAGTGTTGGCTGGCGACCCCCAGGGGGAGCGTCTTCTTTGTGGCAGCACCTGCCCTCTCGAACGATTTGCCCCTGGAGATACGAAGGATACCAGATCTCTGGGCCTTTCGTCGTGCCCTAAAAACTTTTCTTTTCCATCAAGCAGGGCTGGCGTGAAACCCCCCTCCCTTTTTAGCTCTTTTTAGCTTTTTAAGTGTAAATTGGGTTTTAATTGGATTGTTTTAAATTGTGGGGCAAAGCTGTATAATTCTTTTAATTGATTTTAAATTTTGTATTGGTATGTTTTTATCCTTGGCTGTGCACCACCCTGAGTCCAATAGGAGAAGGGCGGTATATAAATTGAATTAATAATTATTAATTATCACTCCCTCTTCAAGGACTCCAAACTCACTAAGGATGAGTCCTGCTTCATATAACTCATGTTGTTTATACTCCAACATATAACCATGTTAGAAACATTGCATCATATGAGTATATTATTGGAAGGGAATCAGTTTGAAATTAGTATAAATAAAAAATGAATAACTTGTAAAAACAAAAATCTCTCTCATTGACTCTGATTACGCTTATGGTCAGACTTTAGGATTTGCTCATTCTTCCAGTTTCTATTTTTGTTTTCTTTCCAAAGGAAAAATGTTCACCGGAAGAAAAGATTCCATCTCAAAGGCAGAATACATCCTCTATCCTTAGATACAGATAATGCTTTTTGTCACAGTTTCCCATGCTTAGTTACCTCCCATTTGGATTAATGCAATATGGGGCTAAAACTAATTGAGAATGCAGTGACCCACACCGTTTTGGCTTCCCCACAGTTTACCCACTGCTGCATGAGCTGCACTTTTTCAGTTGCTTTCTGGATGAAATTCAAGATGCTGGTTGTCATCTTCAAAGTCCTACATAGCACTGTACCAGATTATTTGCTGAATTGGCCTACTCTCTAGATTAGATAAGGTGGGTGCACTCCAGGTTCTTTTCTCACTGGCTAGCCTAGTCCTTTGGAACAGCCTTTGTTTTTAACAGTTTTTTTAAAAAAATGGATTGTTGTGAGATGCATATTGTCATCATATGAGCTGGGCAGACATAAATCAATAATTTAATCAATCATTTAATTAATAATAAATATTATTATTTAATATTAATATTAATAAATAATAATTTAATCAATCCAAAATCATAGAGAAGAATTCAAGGATTCCATTTTGATGGAATAGAAAGCAGTACACATTACGGAAGACAGAAACCTTGAGATTGAAGTTTACAGAAAACTCCCACACAGAGATCAATATTTACATTTTGATTCTCACCACCCACTGGAGCATAAAATGGGAGTTATCAGAACCCTACACTACAGAGCTGAAGGCCTGCCTAACCAGCAAAGATGGGAAAGAAAAATAACTAAAACACATCATCAAGGAAGCCCTCGGAATGTGTGGCTATTCCAAGTTGGCCTTCATCAAATCCCAAAAATGACCCAGCAGGAGCTGCTCCATAACAGACAAAGAAGAGAACAATAAACAAAGCAATGTTGTTATTCCGTACATTGCAGGAATATCAGAAAAGCTCAGGAGGCTCTTCAGCCAACACAACATACTGTATATGCACACTTCAAACCCAAGAATACACTAAGGTAGAAACTTGTTCACCTCAAGGATAAAGCACCCAGACCCAAACTGAGCAACGTGATATATGCAGTACAATTCAGAGAGTCATGACACAACATAGGAGAACAAACCCACCAGGACAAGATTCAGCAGTCCATCTGCATTTAAAAGACAAAGGGCACTCTTTTGAAGATAGCAAAGTCCACATTTTAGACAGAAAGGATTGCTGGTCAAAGAAGCAATCTATATCAAAATTGAACAGCCCTGTCTCAAAAGAGTGGGGTGGGGAAATATGATATCATCTATCTCCAGTCTACAACACAGTCCTTTCAACAGTTCCAAGAAGGTTCCACACCCATTTGCATTACTCAGGTGACTCTGATGACACAGATAAACCTCCAGGTGGCCTCAATGACTCTGTAAAAAAATGCAAATGACCAGCTACCTGCAAGGTGTATAGATTCTTCCATTCCCACCCACCCACCCAGTCAGAGCTAATGAAACTTCTTGGATAAGAAGTGAACCGTCTTCAAAGAAAAACCAGGAAGTCCAGTTGCCTCTTGAAAAAGCACCTTTAGGACAACTATGACCTGGATGCCTGAGAATCTCCATAGAGAATAGAAAACTGATTTTATAACTTTGATCATATTTAATATTCAGCAAATAAATTAAAAATTCAAAAATCTTATGATTCAGACTTATGCAGGGAAATATAATTAAGAATTTAAAGCAATTTATTATCCTAAACAATCCTAAACCTATTTTTTTTATTGCTACACATGAATCATATAATCCAGATCTTTTGATTATAGTATGTGTGGAACATTCTGAATTTCATTTTGAGCATCACCAAACCATTCTTAATCCATCCCTTTCCCCCATATCATAATCATTAGATGATGTGGGTCCCAGCTTGTAAATATCATCAGCATGGCCAATGCAATTTCTCCCTGACATAATTTTCCCTTGCTGGATGATAGGAGAATTTGCTAGAACTTCTAGAAAAGGAGATTTCTCATTGTTCTGTTATCTCAATTTTTGGACAACGATTAATACATTTTTGGTTCCTGTGAGTGGGGAGGAAAAGGATGCAATTATAAACGGTGTAGGGAGACAACTGTGGTTTCACCACATTCAAACCATTATTAAAAATCCTTGTTTACTGTGATATTTTTGGGAATCAGATCTTTAAACCAATCAAGGCTTGCATCATCGGAGTTGGGGAGCATGGCCTGTTTTCATACACATTTTTGATATGTATATATCAGTAGTGGGTTTCAAATTTTTTTATTACCGGTTCTGTGGGCATGGCTTGATGGGCGTGGCATGGCTTGGTGGGTGTGGCTTGGTGGGCATGGCAGGGGAAGGATACTGTAAAATCTCCATTCCCACCCTGACTGTGTGTGACTCTCAAAGTCAACTTCGTTAGACAGATACATACTCTCTCTCTCTCTCTCTCTCTCTCTCTCTCTCTCTCCCTCCCTCCCTCCCTGTGTATGTGTTTGTGTGTGTGTGTATGCAGATAATGGCTAAAATGATGATGATATCTTTATTTATTTAAAAATGCTTATATAGCCTCCCCATTCTAATCCACAACCCTGGCCAATGTACAAAACAATAAAAATACCTCCCTCCCAACAATCAGATCAATGAAAACTATAAAAAAAACTTAGGAGTTCTAGCCTGTAGAACAATAATTCATCTAGCAGTATTGAGTCCTTGATGTCTCTGCTGTAATACAGATCCTGGATATGGGATTGAGTTTCTGGAATAGCAAAGATTTATGATTGACCCTGTCCTAAACCCTGACATCCATGCTGCTTTGTGATTTCAATATGCACAATAAAATAAATATGTGTCATTCTGTTAAGACTGTGATCAGTTTTAAAATTTTGGAAGACAACTGGAGCCTTTTCCCCGTAGGGAGGAGTAGAATTTCAATTTCTTTTTGTGTATGCGATAATATTCTTATTGTTCAATTAACCTTAGCATTAATGTTGTTTCTTTTCATTCCCTGGCCAGTGACAATTCATTTCTGTTTTTCATTAACATATTCCTTTTCCTCTGCTTATGGCAAGGAGGGAAGAATTTAGATACAGTGGGAGCCTAAACTATGGGAGTTGAAGAGGCTATATTTGGCAAGTACTTACAAAGAATAAGACTATAGAAATTTAGCAAGAATGCTGCCAAAAAGCATCCCAAACCCTTGATAAGAGGGGGAATGCCATTGGTAAAGTTGGATTATAATTCTCTTTGAACAGAAGACATGAATGCATGCAGAAACAACACATATCTTAATCACTTAAATGGGAGTTCAGTGAGCCAAAGAAGAAGACTTAATTTATGGTAACTTTCATACATGAAATTATAATCCAACTTTACCAAAGGGGAAAAAATATATCTGAAATTCTAAAAGGCCTCTTCAGACTGTGAGGTCCTAAACTATAGCTGGCTTTGCTAATGCCTGAATCTGTCTCATTGCTGACAAGACGTTGTTCCAATCCAGCTGATATTCATATGTGATTGTTATAGACCAAACCTATCTGAGCTTTGTGTTTCATACCAGATCAGTCAAGAATAACATAATGATGTGTAAATATTTTCCCCCCAGGAAGGTTGGCTCTTCCAAAGATTCTAGCATCAAAGCTGTTTAACACATTGTTTAAACAGCCCATTTTCAGGTTGCTAAATTGTGTAGAAATTTACAAAATCTCATTTAATAGTCATACTATTATAGAATATTATTGTCCATATGCATTTTCTAAACAAAAATGCCTACATTATATGGTATTAGTTAAACTTATTGTATTGGTGAACTCAGAGAGTTTTTAGCACTTTATAAGAAAGCATAAAATCAAAACTAAGATATATTCATCACAATTGAAGCCATCTTATTAAAAACTTACTTTTAAATAAGTGTTTTAAAGCCTTTAGAAAAGCCAGTGAAGTGGTTATTATCTTAAAGCCAATGGCCAGTGTCCATTAGACATCATGTCAGACCATCTCAATAGACTCCCTAACCCCAGGGAGATCATAGGAACTACCAATTGCATCTAAATCAAGGCATGATCAGGGCACAGCAATGGGATGAGGGAAATTCCGCCAATCTCCAGATCATATTCCAGCTGCCCAGAGATATAAAAAATACAAGTTTGAAAATACTGTACAACTATCTAGATGTATTAAATTTTTAAATATCATTTTTTTTTCATTTTGCTAGCATTTTAAAAACATTATATAAATGATTTGCAGCATTAAGTACAGGTACCAAACCTGCTTCCCACACAAACAAGGATCTCAATATTTACCAGGGTTTCAATGGGGTCAGATATCTCTCAAGTTCAACCCAAAGAGGAAATGAATTCTGAAATTCTTCATTTCAGACATTGACCAAAATTAGGATTAATCCACAGTGACATAGTTCAAAGTTTGAAAAATGAAATCTTATCTCCCTTAAGTGGTAAATCATTTAATGAATATCATCCCAAATGTTCTTGTTAAAGGAAAGTCTAAGATATCCTTTCAATTTATTTAAAAAAATAGGATGAACCAAATAAGGCAAGTTCTCTCAAAACTTAAACCATTCTTGGAGTTATGTTAATTTTAATTAAATTTATTTTTCCCAAGCAGAAGAGGGACTTGTTCCATCCTGGAAGGCAGGTGGCTGGATTGCTGAATTATTTGACCTCAAAGTGCCGAGAGTTACTGTCAGATCTATTTGTCATAAGACTAGCTTTATCCATGGTGTGAGTGAAGCTGAAGATTTGACACTTGTTACTAAAACCTGGCTGGGCAAAAATCATTGGTTTGACATCTTCCTAGCTAAGTTTGAATCTTTCAGCAACCTTGACATCAAGTTTGGGAGGAAGAGATACTTTGATCATGAAAGACATGTTACTTCTGATCTGCTCCTGAGATATCAGGGTGTAATTGCTATATGTTAGGTTCAAACATGCTTTGGATTCTGCTGGTGCACGGACTACCCAACTATCTGGCAAGATCTCTCCATGCGGCTGAGCCTGGTTTTTGAACTGGTGGCAATGAGGATTGTGTGCCTTTATGCCTTTCTAGCAAAGCATGTGAGTTCATGGCTCAACCATGGGCTCATTTCAAGCAACCTCTAGCCTAAGCATATAGATGGTTGATTGGATTCAACTGATTTCAAGAGACTCTTTGGTTATATTCCAGAATCTCTGGCAGGCAATTCAGTTGGATTCTTGGGATGAACCACTGGTAACAGGAAACAAACTGGATGCTCAATACAATTATCCTCAAATTGCCACTTTGGTAACACCAATTTTATTTGGCATTTCAATTTACCAAGAAACAATGCCTGGGGCACTTGTGGAGAAATCATGGTTAAAAAAGGAGGTGAAGCATTCTCACTTCTCCTTTACTGGGTTCACCAAAGTCTTGACTCCTCGGGGACAAAACTCTGGTACTTTGGAATAGTGTCTCCAGGTAAATGATATTAGCTTCCGCTCTAGTCAGCTTTAGATGGATGTTAAAATCTGAACTCTTTCAAGGGTCATTCCAGTTAAGTTCCTGTTTGTGCCATCTTTTTTCATTCTTTTTAGTTTTTGCCTTTTCTGTCCTTGTGCTTGTTGCGGATGATTCAGTGATGTCAACTTAAAATCTTTCGAATGACCAATCAACAAGAGCTCTCAATCAACAATCAGCTTTGAATAACTCAATAACAATCAGAATTTAAATATAGCTCCAAATGAACAACCAATCACATGACCAACTGACCACACTGGCAGACAAGACATTTGTAAGTTAAGGAGAATAGGACAAGAAAATCCTGCTGCTGATGTTACCTGGTAACATAACAAACTAAATTGAAACAAGCTTGGAGAGCAAACCACTGCCAAAATCTAAAACTGAGCTAAAGTATGAGCTAAGTATGAAATAATAGAAAATGTCTACTTTTCTATTATTTCATACTTAAATTCATTTTTCATATTGTGAAAGCTGCCAAAAGTTTTTGGAATGTAGCATGTTATCAGTATGATAGATAGATAGATAGATAGATAGATAGATAGATAGATAGATAGATAGATAGATAGAGACAGACAGACAGACAGACAGACAGACAGACAGACAGACAGACAGACAGATATTGGGATGTGGTGGCTCAATGGCTAAGATGCTGAGCTTGTTGATCGAAAGGTTGGCAGTTCAGCGGTTCGAATACCTAGTGCCACATAATGGGGTGAGCTCCCGTTACTTGTCCCAGCTTCTGCCAACCTAGCAGTTCGAAAGCACGTAAAAAATGCAAGTAGAAAAATAGGGACCACCTTTGGTGGGAAGGTAACAGCGTTCTGTGCACCTTTGGCATTTAGTCATACCAGCCACATGACCATGGAGATGTCTTTGGACAGTGCTGGCTCTTCGGCTTTGAAACAGAGATGAGCACCATCCCCTAGAGTCGGGAACGACTAACACATGTGCAGAAATAAAGGGAAATATTACTTAACTGCCAGTTCTTAAACTTTGCTAGATTAACACTGTGACCATGTGGCATCAAATCCTATTTACTCCTTTTACAGAGGAAGCAGACTCACATAGGATTAGGAATAGGATTAGGAATAGAGATTCCTGCTCTACTGGTAAAAAAAGAAAGTATCAGCTGTGTATAATACAAACCTATGCTCTGTCCTCTGTAATTCTGTTGAAGGCTCAATTATGCCAAAAGTTTCTTTTAAAAGGAAAAGAGAAAAGAAAGGACATCCCTTCCAATATAAGGGAGAAAAGTATTAGAGACCGAGATCTATTTCTTCTCATCTGTAGTAAACATAAAGCAATAATGAACAAACTGCATACTCAAGCTAAGTTGGTGAGCAAATTTTATAACCTAGTTAAGTATCTAGGTTTGAAAATATATACTTCTTGTGGATGAGACTACTAATTTAGATGAATTTCTGGCTTCTTTTTGTTTTTTTGGTTTTTTTAATCTGGGAAATTTATTGTTTTAAGCAGTTTCTGTAAAGTTGAACACATTTCAGCACTTCTTTTATAGAGTGTGGAGGTATATTTCCAACAGTGTTCTGAATGTATCTGCCCACAATGAACTCATGAGTCCCAAATTAATTTGCACATATGATCAATTGTCTTTCTGAGAAGCCTTTGATTGCAACTTCTGCTGAAATTATCCACTGTTTTCAGAAGCTAGAGTTCTCACTCACTGCAATTTAAAGCCTCCAGATGTTTTTGGCAAGATGTCTTCCAAAGACATTCATCCCAGTTTTGATTTATTAATTTTATATGCTGCCCATCTTGCCTAGAGGTAAAATATGAATGAAAACACCATTTCTGCCCTTGCCTATTTTACTTTCCTAACTAGCCACTGAAAACTAAGATCATGGCATCCGGCCCTCTCAAATCCTGGCAAATAGATGGGAAAAAATGGAGGTAGTGACAGATTTTATTTTCCTGGGCTCCAAGATCACCGCAGATGGGGACTGCAGCCAAGAAATTAAAAGACGCTTGCTCCTGGGGAGGAAAGCTATGGCAAATCTAGGCAGCATATTGAAAAGCAGATCACCCTGCCAACAAAAGTGTGTATAGTCAAGGCGATGTTGACTATAGTTGCAATGTATGGCTGTGAAAGTTGGACCAAAAGAAAGGCTGAGCGCCAAAGGATTGAGGCCTTTGAACTATGGTGCTGGAGAAGACTCCTGTGAGTTCCTTGGACTGCAAGGCAATCAAACCGGTCAGTCCTAGAGGAGATCAACCCTGACTGCTCTTTAGAAGGCCAGATCCTGAAGATGAAACTCAAATACTTTGGCTACCTAATGAGAAGGAAGGACTCACTGGAGAAGAGCCTAATGCTGGGAATGATTGAGGGCAAAAGATGAAGGGGACGACAGAGAATGAGGTGGCTGGATGGAGTTACTGAAGCAGTAGGCATGAGCTTAAATGGATTCCAGAGGATGGTAGAGGACAGGAAGGCCTGGAGGAATGTTGTCCATGGAGTCGCGATGGGTCGGACATGACTTCGCAACTAACAACAACAAAACTAGTCACTTGTAATTTCTCAATATTCTTCCTAGGTTCTTTCAAAGTTGACTCAACCTTCCAGCTTTCTGAGGTCAGATTCCAGCAATCTGATCCAGATTGTTGGGGGCAATATGCTGATTCTGTAAACTGGGTTGTAAAGCACTGTGAAGTAGTATATAAGTCTAAGTGTTATTGCTATTGTTCCAACTTGTTCCAACTTGGACAGGATAAAATCTTCGATGAGTTGGGACATCCTCTGTCCTATCTAAACTGTCTCACCCTGCCTGGGAGACAACATATTTACCTTGATATTGTGTCTGCTTTGTAGATTGCCAGCTCTGTTCCTCTGAAGAACAAGTCATCCATCACCAGCATGCAACTTTATCTCTTTGATGGAGTCATTGGATTCATTGTCTTCATGGCAGTGTAACCTTCTGCTCCTTTTGTTATTGGGGCACTGGGTGACATCTGTTCTGTAGAACCCTGTGAGTCTTCTTCTAGATGGAGTGCTTTAAATTGATTGCTCAGCTTCCCGGACAGGGACCATCTCCAGATTATCTTGGTCTTCTGACTTACATGCTGCCAGCCTTCTTCCTCCAAGGCTTTTGTTTTCTACATAATAATGTCTTCCTTATTTTTATTTATTTTTTTGAAACATATAGCTGCTTGCCTAGAAAAATAGGATAGGGTAAGAAAGAAACTCACCTTGCATGTCTTTGGAATAACAGAAGAGAAAGAGAAACATGATGAAGTTTGCAAGAACGATTACAAATGATAATATCTGTATCAATTGAATTCTAATGTTTCTTGTGCTGTCTATTTCTTACCTTATCTATCTTGTAGGCTGACAATGTCAAAATCTCTGATGCAGAGGTGGGTTTCAGCAGGTTCTGACCAGTTCTGGAAAACTGGTAGCGGAAATTTTGAATAGTTCGGAGAACTGGTAAATACCACCTCCACCTGGCCTGCATCTATTTTCTGCCTCTCGAGTCCCAGCTGATCGGGAGGAAATGGGGATTTTGCAGTAACCTTTCCCTGGAGTGGGGAGGGAATGGAGATTTTACAGTATCCTCTCCCTGCCACACCCACCAAGCCACACCCACAGAACCGTTAGTAAAAAATTTTGAAACCCACCACTGCTCTGATGACTGTTATTGTATCTCACTTCACTCATCTTTTGTGTAGGTTAAAAATATCCAGATCCTTATTCATAGGGCTTGGTTTACAGACTCTTCATCTTCTTCATAGTCCTTCTCTGAACTTGTCTATTGGTCTCTTTTTCTTCTTTCTCTTTCACATATCTGTGGCATATGACAGACAACTCCACAGATATTTTTTTCTACAGTGCCAAATCAGCTGCCAACAAATTTGGGATCTATAATGAACAGCCAACATCTAAAAAGTGCAAATCAACTTGGTGTCAGTACTGGATCTGCTCCAAATCTTTTCCTCAGCAGAAATTCAGAAAATTATGTCAACTCAATGTTAGTGCATATGTTTTTTTAATCTACTGTTGGCTTGGAACTGCAGTAAAGTCATCATTTAAGATCTCATTTAATGTCTGGTACAAAACTTTATTTAGTACATTATGCATAAAAACCAGCAGAAGACATGAGGAAATTGATTGTGTTGACAGAGTGATGAAATATAGGCATAGATGAAGATCAGAACTGCAAAGCAGAAAGATTGCAGAGTTTTATATATTAAAGGTGAAATCTTGCATGTAAATCTCAAAGACTTTATTTTTAGTGGCCCAATTTTGTCAGTGCTTGGGACTTGAATTTCCTATTAAAGGGAATAACAATCATAATATATACATGTTTGTAAATTCTTCATCTAATTCATTATTACTCATCATCAACTATAGACCTCCAAACAAGGAACAATTAACTTATTACAGTTTGGGACTTGGGGTGTGTGTGTTTCTATTTAAATGAATAACCTAGGAAAATATAGCTTTATTTCCTGGAATGAAGAGTGAACAGTATTAAGCAGTGGATATTCATTGCCTCAGTTTTGATTGTACACTTACAGTATGTTTTGGAAGAATTCTCAGGATGGGTTCCTGGGTTTGCTCAAATCAATTCTAGAAGAATGCCTTATTCAGGGATATAGTCAGAAGTTGTTCTGACTGATAATATATCTCTACTGCTTTTATTTCATATTCACCAAGAGAATTCAACAGATATATTTTTCTCTGCACATGAATCATGGAGGGTTAGAGTGAAATAAATTATCAGGAGAAAAAAAAAAACTCAAAAACATTGATACACCTTCATACCTAAAACAAAACAGTCATCAGCCTAAGCATAGCATGCTTTGTAAATGTACTGGCTGGCTGCATGTTTTACTTTCTTGATCTGACCTTGCTCACTCATAAGATACACTTGCTATAGAATGTCAGTCACTAATGAGGCCTAAAGTAATTGAGTCTGATTGAACTGGCAGGATGCAACCTAATTATCATGATAAATGGAATTGGCTGATCAACTATGAAGGGCAAATGGCATGCAGGACTTAAGCAAGGTCATCTAGTCAAGGAGAGTGACTTGCTTTATGTTGTTGTTGTTGCTGCTGCTGCTTTTGGTGTGGTTGCTTCCCAGGATGACCTGGTGTTCCAGATGTGCTACCCCTTTGTAACTTGCACAGAAGACAATCACTGGATAGGCATGTGATGTCCAAGCCCCAGAAAGATGCAGACGTGGCACTGGGTCACAACTTACTATGCATTCTTTCTCTATTTTTGACTAACTTTTAAAAATATACTATATTGAAATATTAGAACTCTTATTCTTTGGTTTTTTTGAAGTAGTTGACATTTTATCAACAAGTTCATGTAAAAAATAGAATTGCAGTGGCTCCTTGTTTTGAGCTTTGTGACTATGGGACCAAAAGTGCTTTTAAAAAAAATATTAATGGATGTAAAATTAAAGATGCTGAGCTTGTCAGCTGGAGAGCTGATAGCCCAGATTCAAGACCCAAACTCCACCCAACAAGGTGGGTTCCCATTACTTCTGCCCATCTAGCAGTTTGAAAGCATGCAAATGCGAGTAGATTAATAGGTACCACTTAGGTGGGAAGGTAACAGTATTCCACGCACCTTGGGTGTATAGTCATGCTGGTCACATGACCATAGAAATTGTCTTAGGACAACACTGGCTTCCTTGGCCAAGAAATGGAGATGACCACTGTGCCCTAGAGTCAGGCATGACTGACAGGGAAACCTTTACCTTTTTATATTTCTGTACCCCATTTAAAGCTGATACATGACTGTCTTCTCATCCTTTCAAATGTTTAAGGCTAAGTGATGGGAAACTATCTAATGCCACTTCATTGCAGTGTGGGCTTACTACAAGTCCTGTCCAATAGGTACTCAGTAAAATATAAACTTTATTCTGAAATTAAAATTAGAAGACAAATATCAAAATACACCTAATCCAGAATAAGAGTAGAAATAGGAATAGGTAAAAGAATAGCAATGGATAACTTGTATTCTTGTGAGTTTTCTCTCCAGCTTTATTGTAAGAAACTTAGGCCATAAGGGGAAGAAAAACAATTTTACATCAACATTGAAGGACATCTTGAGAATTACCTATTTGATGACTACAATGGCAAACCCTTTCTGTCAGGAGATTTTGCTTGTTAACTATATCTGATAAAGTATTGGAAAGCTTTTTATTACTCCTGTGGCTGTAGAAAGCTGCTAGATTCTCTTAAGCAAAGCTAGAGTTTCTAAAAGAATGAGGTTTAATGAATATTACTGTGCACACTTATCTGCTAATTGCAGATTGTATTAAGAGAAAAGAATAATTATCAGTATGATCCTGGTATGTTTACTGAGTAGCAAGTAAAATTATCCTATAATATTGTAGTCTAAAATTAATTGGAAGATGTATTTAGGTTTACACAAAACCAGAACATATTTTTATCTTTCACCTTTAAAATAAGTTGCTTTTTCTTTGAAAGCAAAAAGCCAAAATACATTTAAACTTTTTTTAAAAAAACAATGCAGTTGCCTGCCACTATACTCTGCTTTTATTATACATAATTTATATTAAACTAAAGAAACAACAACACCAAAACTGTTTTTGGGGAAATTAAGGCACTTCTTAATTGTGTTTTCTTATTAATATGCTTTAAGCAGTTTATTTAGCTGTTAAATTATAAGTATTTTATTTCACAGGAGTGCTAGTATTCTTATAATAAACAGTAATAGAAAGAGCTGCAAGAAAAAGCAAAAATCAAATTACTACTTTCTAATTAGCTGAAAAATCTCTGTCATGAATATTGTTGTTAGAAAAATAAATGCTAATCCTCTGAAGACGAACAGGCTCCAGACTCAAAGTAATGGGATGTTATTAGATTATAACTATATAGACTAAATTTAAATATGAACAAAAATCTTTGTTGCAGCCTAGAGCTTAGTTTTTACATTAAAACTGTACCGGATCTTACTTGGTGACACTAATTCTGTTACTATCCTTTCAGCAGATATGGATGTGCCTTTTTAGAGGAGCTTATATAAATCTTCCTATTTATTAAAAAAAACATATGAGAAGGGACACTGGGTTGGCTGAACATTTGGGGTGTGTGTGTAAGAAAGAAAGAAGGAAGGAAGGGAGGAAAGAAGGAAAGAGGGAGGGAGGAAAGAAGGAAGGAAGGAAGGAGAACATATGCACATCTATAAAGTATTCTGTTCTATACTTCCAGTGAGCCTTTTATTATTTTGACAGTTGCCTTCCCCTCACCCAAAAGTGACCAAGGTTGCAGGCAATAATTTCACTTGTAAGGAAAAAAATTGGGCTTATTTTTTTTGTTTTTTTTTTAAATTTGATTTATATGCCGCCCTTCTCCGGAGACTCAGGGCGGCTTACAATGCATTAAGCAATAGCCTTCATACTTTTGTATATTTATACAAAGTCAGCTTATTGCCCCAACAAACTGGGTCCTCATTTTTCCTACCTTAGAAAGGATGGAAGGCTGAGTCAACCTTGAGCCTGGTGAGATCTGAACTTGCAGTAATTGCAGGCAGCTGATGTTAATAACAGTGCTTTAGTCTGCTGCGCCACCAGGGCTCTTACGTTGAATAAAAAAAGAAAGAATAAGAGAAGGAGGTTGTCTTCCTAATTTTAAATGACTCAGAATTCATTCAGATTTATAGAACTCTGGATATGCATGCAATAATTGGCATGCTTACCAAATATTGTAGACAGTGGAATATGTAGATATTGTAGGAAATATAATGACTTTTTCCTCCCTCCATGTAGATGGCATGCATTCTAGAGTCCTAGACATTCTTTCTAATAATCAGTATATATGCTTCAAGGCTAAACAATTTTAGTGGTCTATGATGATACCAATAAAGGAGAATATTTGTAGCTCAGGGTTGAAATGAAAGGTCCTCAGTGATCTCTAAGCTTGGTGATATTATCTAGTTTGGATAATGAAACATCTGAAAGAAAACAACTAAACTGAGAGGTCTATGATGAGGTTATTGGGTATAAAAGAAATTAAAGCGGCAAAAAATAATCAAAATATTTTTTTAAAAAAAATAATAAATGGTGAATATACTTACTGGCTGCTTAGGTGAATATACTTACTGGCTGCTTAGATTTGGATTTATGGATAAACATTGTGCTAATCACATGGCTTGTTTGGTTTTTATTTAAAATGTTGCATGAATCCACCTGCTACAATTATGGTTAAAGATACAGTGTTTTGTGCAAACCCAATTGTTTAATAAATCTTGGTTAAGCAATTCATAGCTTATCAGGATGTGATAAACTGGGCCAATGTTATAGATGCTAGAGCCATGATGGCGAACCTATGGCAAGGGTGCCACAGGTGGCACGCGGAGCCATATCTTTGGGCATGCGAGCATTGCCCTAGCTCAACTCCAGCACATTTTCGGGCCTTCCGGGCCCACCGGAAGTCGGGAAACGGGCTGTTTCCAGCCTCTGGGGGGTGGGGAAGGCTGTTTTCACCCTCCCCAGGCTCCTAGAAAGCCTGGAGAGGACGAAAAACAGGCATACTGGGCCCACCGTGCCATCACATGCCAAAAGCGGGGGGAATGCGGAGGGGTCACGTGTGCATGTGCAGGGGGCGGGGTGCATTAAATTATGGGTGTGGGCACACACGCGCACACCCCCCACTCTCCCCCCGCTTTTGGCACGCGATGGCAAAAAGGTTAGCCATTACTGTGCTAGAGTATTGTTATATCTCGTAGATGTTAAAAGCCTCAAAGTCTTTCATTGCTCAAAATTTGGCCCTGTAACTGGCAAAGCTGCTTATTTTTTAATGCCACTGAATAGTTCAAAGTTTCCTGTCCTGCTGCTAGATCTCCTTTTTCAACAAACATAAATGGTTATAATCAAATCTCTTCACCAATTGTGCTGGGGCTGTTTAATAATGTATTATATATATGGAGACTGTATGCCATGATGACATTTTGCATAAAACCCCATAACTTGGTGTCAAAATAAAAGAATTATAATGGAAATGATTAGATCAGCTATAATAGCTAATTTAATTATGCCCCGGGAAATGTCAATATTGACACTTGCAATGATCTTGCATGTAGCTCAAAGGTATGCTTAGTTATTTCTATAAATCTCTCTCCCCCCCTCTCTTTCTTTTTCTCTCACACATACCTATTCTATTCTATTTTCAAACGAATCTTGAAAGGATAAAGAAAATAATACTTCAATTCTATAACAATCTGCAGTACATAGAGTAACAGTTCTTGTTTTCATTTTATTGTTTAATCAAAGCCTAAATCTAAAATAGAACAAGATTTAAGTTTCAATGAAACAATATAAAGAAAACAAAATCAACTACCACATATGTATAATTAATATATCATTATAAGAAGGGGCTTTTTCTGAAATAGAATTATTACACTATTATATTGGTAAGAAGAATTTTAAGTTCTTCAGTCTCGTAAATGCACTGGACTACCATCTAAATTTTTAGACTAGAGTGGCAGTCAGAATAGAATAGAATAGAATAGAATAGAATAGAATAGAATAGAATAGAATAGAATAGAATAGAATAGAATAGAATAGAATAGAATTCTTTATTGGCCAAGTGTGATTGGACACACAAGGAATTTGTCTTTGGTGCATATGCTTTCAGTGTATATAAAAGGACAAGATACATTTGTCAAGAATCACAAGGCACAACACCCAGTGACAGTCATACTGTACAATAAGCAATCAAATCATACTAGGAAACAATCAATATCAATATCAATCGTAAGGATACAAGTAACAAAGTTACAGCCATGCAGTCACAAGTGGGAGGAGATGGGTGACAGGAACAATGAGATGACCAATATCAATAGTAATAGTAATGCAGCCTAATGTGAATAGTTTGACAGTGTTGAGGGAATTATTTGTTTAGCAGAGTGATGGTGTTTGGGAAAAAAACTATTCTTGTATCTAGCTGCCTTGGTGTACAGTGCTCTATAGCATTGTTTTGAGGGTAGGAGTTGAAACAATTTATGCCCAGGATGCGAGATTCATATTCACCAAGAAGCATTTTTATTCACTAATCACAAATTAAAATGCAAACTAGCTGGAAGGCAACAGAATATTCCCTAGGTATTTAAAGTGTACATGTGTCAAAACACTTGCTATTGCAAGGGATATCTTAGGCTATATTATTTTCTATAGGCTAACTTTCTCAATTTGTACATTAGCCCAGATTTTAGGAAACTTAAAAAAAAAACCAAGACATGGCTACCATCGCTTCTACTGCAACTCTGTCCAGTGACTTTCACATTGAATACCTTCTTTGGAAGTGGGGTGTGAGGTGGGGAATAAACAATTTATTTAAATGCCACAGAATTATCTAACTAAAAGGAAAAACCAAAATGTTTTGGTTTGTCTCTCAACAGAATTGATACCGAGCTTCCTTTCTTCCTTAACTACAGTCAGGTGAAAATACAGTTACCATAATGGCAACTATGGCTGAAGGCCTTCAGTTATTTGTTGTTTGTTGTTTGCCTGTCCCCATTCCTCGTGCAAACCACATTTTAGCTCTGGAAATAGTGGCACCACATGATACGTACATGGTAAAGGTGGAATAGAATAGAATAGAATAGAATAGAATAGAATAGAATAGAATAGAATAGAATAGAATAGAATAGAATAGAATAGAATAGAATAGAATAGAATAATGGCACCACATGATGCGTACATGGTCAAAGTGGAACAGAACAGAACAGAACAGAACAGAACAGAACAGAACAGAACAGAACAGAACAGAACAGAATAGAATAGAATAGAATAGAATAGAATAGAATAGAATAGAATCCCTCTAAACCTGAGTTGGACTTGACTGGAAAAGGGCTAACTTTAGGTCTGACTTCATCAGAATCTGTTCAATCTTCAATCTAGCAGGAGTTTGCAATCTAACATTTCTCCCAGCCCTTCTGACGCATAGAGCAATTCTTTATCCCCAGGTGCCAAGCAGAACTCTGCAGCATTCTCAGATTGTGATTGCTGAAAATTGACAGTGTAGTTTCCTGCCATTTTGTGGAAGGAAATAGACAACAAACACTGTAAGATAAACCCTAAAGAATGCTGAATATATATATATTTATATATTAAAAAAAGAAATAGGATGCCAAACAAGGAAGAAAAACCAAGCCTCTGTTCTTATCCATGATGTTGGCACACAAATCTTGCATATATTTCTACCCACTGTGGATCTTAACATCCATAGAAAAGGGCAAATGCATCCCCCAGCCTCAAAAGTTGGCCATCCCTACCTTTTTGGAAGAGAAGAACAGCTATTTTGGAACAATTAGTGCTAGGTTAGTAGCTGTTAGTAACTGCTTGTTGTCCCTGAATGACATATAGTCCTTTAATGAAAATGACACTTTCATTCTTTAAAGCCTAATTACCCTTCTGTCTAATAACAAGGGGGTCACCTTGCCCAGTCTCCGCGGTTATACAGGTGCAATGGAATTGACTTGTGCACTAGCTGTGAGTGTGTGGTTTTCTTCCAGATGCCATTCCAAGTTTTTATGCTCCTACAGCATGGGTAGGTTCTACTTACCTTTACTACCGGTTCACCGCAGGGCCGTGTGCATGCTCTTCTGCGGATGCACGGAAGTGTTTTGATGACGTCAGGGTCAATGGGCGGAGCCTCCTGCTGGTTTTACTACCAGTTCTATAGAACCGGTACGAACCGAGGGCAACCCACCACTGTCCTACAGGGCACCGAAAACCTAGAAATAGAATGCGGACTTGCCCCCAAAGAAAAGAAAAGAAAAGAAAAGAAAAGAAAAGAAAAGAAAAGAACAAAGCAAACAACAACAAAACTCTAAACTGGTGATAACCATAAATCTAAAGGTCTCTAAAGCACTACAACCTGCTATCTCAGACTGGGCAAGGAACTCAGTCAAACACAAACAATTATTTGTGTCAGTACTTATTTGCTGCCCAGAAGCAAATGGATAGTCCCATAATTTCCAACATCTATGAAGTTTGGGTTGTTCTCTAAATCCCAGTGTTTGATGTTTCTAGCGTCAAGGTGTGCTGTCCTTGGAGAAAATATACTAGTTTAAATTACAGAGGTCCTGTTCTTCCAGACTTATAAAAGATCACCCAGAAGGGGAGCAGTTGCATTTCACCTCTCAAAAAGGCTCCTTTTCCACCCATTTCCTCTTGTACTTGTCATGAGTGATGGCCTTTTCTTACTGCTGTGAGCAAAATTCAGGTCACTGGCTCCTTTTATGAGGGATGAAAAAGAGATATCAACAGAGGCCTGTTTGGCACAAATGACTCCCCCCCCTCGATGTGTGCTAATGTAGAATTCAGGGGAACCATGGGATGGGTGAGAGGAAGGAACCGAAAGGAAATCAATGTTCCCACCCATTGAAATTCTGGCAAGATTTCTAGGAGAAATATGACCGTGGCTAAAATGCAATAATAGAGGAATTGATTTGCTGTGACTAACTCGTTCTATGTAGACCAATATGCCGGAAATGTCATGAGAATTGCTTTAAAGGATCAGAGTTCCCATAAAACAGGCAGTTACTCTTGACAAAACACAGTTTGTTCCTTTTCAAGTCATGCATCTTCTTTGTCTCCAGGATTTGTGCCTTCTGGCCCTAGAGAATTCCTTCAACAGTTTATTGTTTGATAGCCATACTGCATCTAGAATGCAAACCCACAGATTCTTTGCTGCCATCTAGTGGTTGTGGGGAATCTTTCAGCTCAGGTAGATTATATCAAATGTTGACACTTTATGGATCCCCAAAAAACTCCTGCGAATTTTAGGTAACATCATGCATTTAAAAATTAAGTTCAGCTTATATAAAAGTGGTTCAAGTGCAGTATTACAGGCTAATTCTGTCCACAGCCAGGAGTTCAATCCTGACCGGCTCAAGATTGACTCAGCCTGGATGGACCTTTTGGGGATCCAGATTGTTGGAGGCAATATGCTGACTCTGTAAACTGCTTAGAGAATGCTGTAAAGCAAGGGTGTCAAGCTGGTGGTCCACAGGGCGGATGCATCCTGCACAGGCCACGCCCACCCCAGCTCCGCAAAGGGAAAAAAATGGCAATACGTCATGTGACGGCAACATGACACCGTGAGCTTGACACCCATGCTGTAAAGCATTACAGAGTGTCTAAGTGTTATTGCCATTACTATAATCCATTAATTAACCACAGATAAACCAATTGCAAAAATTAAATTAATATATTATTTATTTATTTATTTATTTGTTTGTTTCAATTCTATACCGCCCTTCTCCAAAAGGATTCAGGGCGGTGAACAGCCAAAGTAAAAAACAGGACATACAAAATTTAAAAACAGTTTAAAATAATTAAATATTTTGGCCGAAAATTAAAACAATCCAATTTAAAATCAGTTTAAAAATTTAACTCAAGCCAGCCCAGCTAGTTGAAATAAATAGGTCTTCAGGGCCCGACGAAAAATACCTGAAAATCTATATCAATAATGATAGTACTGCTAATAATTTTAAGAAGAACTACATCTTGTGTATATATGTTTAGTGAACAAATGATGCATTGAATATAATGTAATTTAAGCTGCAATCTATGTATATTTATCTGACATTAAGTTCCAGTGGGCTTAGTTTTGAGTAAATATGCATAGGATTACACACTTAAATTATTTAAGTATAGGTGAGCTAAGAGGCAAGTCAGTCTAAATATAATTCTGATGTTTTCAAATGTCTTTACAAAATATATTACTAATGGGCTTATTCCCTAAATTTGCCATGTTGTGGCCACACTTGGACTTGTTCCAAGCTCCATTCCCCATCTGATTTTATTGTCAGAGATACTTTTAATTTTTAAAAATGGGAAAGCTACCATGTCACAAAGCAAAGCATCAGTCTCAAGCATCATCTAGTATGTTGTATTATTTTCCAAAGATGTTTCTGGACTTGGCATATAGTTAGAATTTTTAGAAAATAAATAGTAGAAATCAGTTCTATGTTTTATTTGGAAATGTATTTACCTACAGGATGTGGGAGGTGAGACACTAGAAGTAGTAAATATCATCTGTTTTGCTGGAGTGATTCAAACCTGCTCTCAAAATGCCCCCCACCCCAAGGCTAACTCGTTTAATTGCTAAACAGTGTTATTAGAGTCCAATTTATCATTTTATAATAACACCAATTGATCCCCTCCCCCCATGCAAATATTCAAGGAAGATAAAACTGCAGTCCAAAACTTCTCAAAAGCTGGATTTTGGGAAAGGCCGATGTGATACATAAGTAGGAATTATTGCTTCTCTTGACTTTACCAGAGGTTTCTCAGTTTAATCACTTATACCCATAAATGAAAAAAACCTAGATTCAGCAATGCAATCTTTCTGTCACATAAAAAGCACTAAAATGCTGGCATCAAAGGAGGTTTGATAGTCTTCCTCTGACATTAAAGCAATACTGAAAAAGTTAGAGAGGAAGATCTACACACTGGATGTCTCAGCCTTGAAATAGATTTACATCTCTATGTGTTATAATACCCAGTATCTTTCAACATGCATCTGAAGAGGCTTATCAGCAGTTACTACTAATATAAGGAGCCAAGCTATTTCTTTTAGTGCAGCGAGATCCGTGCAGAATAATAAGCAGGGTGGCATAATACAGGCAACAATCAAAGAAGGTTACCTTTCAAGAAATTATATTCTGGTTTCTGGTGGTTCCTTCGTTCTCATTTGAGTATGCTCACATGCACACTGTACATAAGCTGTGGTATGAAAAGGAAGACAAGAGGAGGAAAAGTGGGTGGGATGCAAAACCCCTGAACATTTTATTAAAGTGTTATATCATGTGACAGAGCACACTGACAACTGGAGAAGACAAGGATCAGCAAAGTGACATTGAGAGCTTTCAAAAATGCCTGCTGTGTTCACGGTACAGAAGAGCCATTGATGTCTGCAACAATTGGGAGCCGAAGCTCTGAAACGCCTTTTTCTTTTCTCACAGCTCCCTGTATATCAGGGCAAGCTTAGAAAGGAGCAAGCAAAACCTCCCTTAAAAAAATAATAATAATCTGAGCCGTGGGATTGGGGAAAAAAATTCGTATTATGATGAGCTGCTGCCTTCCCACACTTTTTTTTCCCTTTTCAAAGGAAATGAAGCATGTGTGTGTGTGTGTGTGTGTGTGTGTGTGTGTGTGTGTGAGCTATTCAGTGCTTGTTTGGATCTGCCTCCATCAGCAATGGGCCAGCCCTCATGCATAATTCATGCAATCAAAAGTTTGCAACTGTGCAAAACTGTGGACCCCACATCTTTTGCCTCCAGATCAACTTCCCAGAACCTTAAGAACTTCAGCCCAGCTCACTCAGCAACCCTAAACTGGCGTACTAATGAAGCTGCCTGAACTGTACCACGGAGAGCTGTTTAATCAGGCTTTGTTTTTAATTTTGGTTGTCCGACAGGTGGCCAGAAGTGTTGTGACAAGGGGGAAAAAAAGAAGAAGAAAGAAATAGTCACATCCATTACTGAGCTTTAGTAAGAAGAGCAGACAAAGGAATTTTAGTCAGGCCCTTTATGAGGGGGGAAATGGAAAATATGTTTTTTTTTTTTTTAAAAAGAACAATCTATATGCGGTAACAAAAAAAAAGGGAAAAAATTCTCATCAGTTGAAAGGATTGCCTCAGATGGCAGATAATAGAATAGAATAGGATAGAATAGAATAGAATAGAATAGAATAGAATAGAATAGAATAGAATAGAATAGAATAGAATAGAATTCTTTATTGGCCAAGAGTGATTTGACACACAAGGAATTTGTCTTGGTGTATACACTCTCAGTGCACTTAAAAGAAAAGATACATTCATCAAGAATCATAAGGTACAACACTTAATGATAGTCATAGGGAACAGATAAGCAATCAAATCATATTAGGAAACAGTTAATATAAATCGTAAGGATACAAGCAACAAGGTTACAGTCATACAGTCTTAAGTGGAAGGAGATGGGTGATGGGAATGATGAGAAGATTAATAGTAATGCAGACTTAGTAACTAGTTTGACAGTGTTGAGGGAATTATTTGTTTAGCAGAGTGATGGCGTTCGGGAAAAAACTGTTCTTGTAAGTAGTTGTTCTGGTGTGCAGTGCTCTATAGTGTCGTTTTGAGGGTAGGAATTGAAACATGTCCAGGATGCGAGGGGTCTGTAAATATTTTCACAGCCCTCTTTTTGACTCGTGCAGTATACAGGTCCTCAATCGAAGGCACATTGGTAGTAATTGTTTTTTCTGAAGTTCTAATTATCCTCTGAAGTCTGTGTCTGTCTTGTTGGGTTGCAGAACCACTAATATATGTGCAATTGTGCACATATACTAATATATGTGCAATTGCTAATGCCTTAACAATGTCATATTTTTCTTTTTGTAATATTGTTCTTATGTATAATTTTCTACAGCTTTCTGTCAAGTAGTCCTGATTTTAGCCTTCTAAGAACACAGCACTCGAGTCTAAATGAACGGAGAACAAATCCTTCCATCTTTACCAAAGATGGAATTTTAGTCCACGAGGATCATACTAGTAGGTTCTGTGTAGAGATGCACTCCTGGGACCCACTCATCAGCAGGAGGTGAAAAATAGCACCATTCTCTCTATCTGATAGGAATTTGTCCTGAAAGTCTATGGAAATCTCTGGACTAAAATCAAGGAAGGGCATCCTTCAAGGTTGCATCTCTCAGGTGGTGGAAATGAGGAGAAAATTACACCTTTCCTTCCGTCTCAGCTTTTGATGAATGCAAGTAGTCCTTAATTTATGACTACTCACTTAGCAACCCTTCAAAGTTATGACACCTTCCCGAGGGCTTCTTATGCTCCAAATGTGAAGTTCTGATGATCACCCCCTCCTGCAGTCATGTGACCAAATTTTAGATGCTTGGCAACATGACTGCATTTACGTCCATTTGCAACATCCCCCCATCACATTTTCTGATGGTTTGGTGAAATTCGGCATGAAAGCATATCCATAGCAAACGGTATTTACCAAGATTTGTTTAATGACCACCACAAAAAAGGGTTGTAAACATGGATCAATCATTTTATGACCATCATGACTTACAACTGTGATGGGCAGGCTGCATTAAGATCATAAGTTGAGGACTACCTGTAGACAGAATCATATCAGTTCTATAGGATCTTTATAGGATACTTGGCACTAAAATAGAATAAAAATGTATTCTAAGGGTACATTGACCCACCACCTTATTTCCAGTTTTATTTTAAAGCTTTCCATTCCAGATAAACTCTGCTTGATGTAGACTTCCTTTCATCCACCACTCAGGGCTGAAGAAACCTGCTTCTTTTTTTCCCCAAATCAAAGTAAATATTTTCTCTTTTCTCCCAAGAGGGATTGTGATTTGCATGACATTGTGCTTTGGCAACAATTCAGCTGATGAAATGACAGGAGGTGGGCTCTGTCCAGTTGCTATTGGCCAAGGGAGCAGGTATGGGCATATTCCATCTGCTCCACTGCCATGTTTTTGATGATTAGACAAAACGCATTGAAGAAAGAAGAGAGTCACAGTGTAACTTTAGAGAAAGAGGTATGTCTAGAATTTTATTTAAAGAAAATTGGAGGCTACTTCTTTATATTCTTTTTCTTTTCGTTTCTTTTCACACCTTAAATTTCTCATCTATTTTTTCATTTTCTTTCTTTTTTTCCTTCTTATTTTGTTTGTGTTTGCTTCAATTTTTACTTTTGCTTTTAAAACTAAAAAAAAAACCAACCCAAAATACACAAGTCTTGCCCTGATACAGAAATGAAAGAAGAAACCTGAGTGGTGACATCTTTGCAGGGTGGGGCTTGTCATAACTTGCCTCATTATGCTGTAAATATCCTTGTATGACAAAGTTCAAACTAACAGATATACGCTTGCATACTTTTAATTGCCTCATGGACTGGAGACTTACTTTAAACTGGCTGTCTAGATGGACCATAAACCCAGTTGGTGTTGTGTATGCTATTTGACTCCACAATCCTCTGAGCCGATTTCATCTTAATAGGACGTTATCAATAATTAACTGCAGTGTCTCAATTATTTTTCCCATCCTATTATTCACTCATGTTCATTCACCAGAAGTTACTTTCTACGATTCAGCTTATCTTTAAAAAATAAAGTATGCTTTAAATCTTTTCTGTCATTCTGTGGAGGTATTTGGAATCTTGAGCAATCAGATCTTTCACATAAATCTACAGTCCAGAAATAGATGGCCATTTTACTATTTTTTTCATCAAGAATTTTTAGAGATGTGGCATAACTCTTTAGTATCTTCTGGCCTCATGTTCTAATTTTTGTTGTTTATTTATTTATTATTCAAATTTCTATACCGCCCTTCTCCTTTCGGACTCAGGGCAGTGAACAGCCAAAATAAAACATTTATACATAAAGTACGATTAAAAATAGATTTAAAAAGAAACCTTTTCTTCATTAGTTATAACAGAAATAATATGAAACTTCTGAAAGTTTCAAAAGTAGAGGGATCTCCACAAGATATGATCAAAAACGTCAATATAGTAGTTATGACAGAGTTTTAATCATGCCATAATCACTACCATCTTGACTTTTTTTTGACTACCCTGTAATGATTATGACTTGGGAAATCTGGGTGTAAGTCCATTTTCTACCAAAGAACATCCCTGGGCAACTTTGGGTTTATCATCTTCTCTCAGTCCAATCTACTTCCCAAGATTGTTGCTCTGGGGAAAATTGGTATTTGCTGAGGATTTGAGAGAAAAGTTGAGATGGAATCCACTATTCTAACACTTGAGAAGATTGCCACCTCCTTGTGAGATTTTGGTGACTGTGTAAGCAGTGAAGCATGAGAACATGGAAATCTCAGGAGGGGACTCATGAGAAGTTGAGAAAGGTAACTGAAATCTTATGATTTATGATCTTTTAAGTGTTAGGGGGTTTCTTCGTGTGGGTATGGGGATATGGGCTGGTAATCTAGCTGTAGTGCAAGATTGCAAGATAAACCCAGGTAGAGAAAAGTTAAGTGCAATGATCAACAGCTGAATTACAACTACATTTGCCAACAAATCCCACTAGAAAATGTTTAAATTTTATGCAGACTTAGTAAGTCTTTACAATTAGTGGAGTTTCTAGAAAATATGCTTTTCTGTTTTATCAACACAGTCTTTATGGGTTTATATGTTTTCTTTTCTTTTTCATGTTAAGTCCTGCTTTGAGTTTTTAAAAATTTTTGTTTTGTTTTCATATATTTTTTGATTTTTTTTGTTTTGCTTTGATGTATTTGAGTTTAAGAATGGAATCATCAAACAAGTAAAGTATAAAAATAAATAATTCTATCAAAATATTGAGGTAGAAACTCATAAAAACATTTTGAAATAAGTTTTAATTAAAGAAGTTTTTGCAAAGTAAAAACAATACAAATTCAAAGAAAAAAGAAAACAAAGGTGAAAGAGAAATGATAAGCAAATAGAAAAGAAATTAAAGAAACAAGACAAAAAAGAAGAGGAAAAAAATACAAAAAAGTGGCTTATATCTTGAAAATTATATCTTGAAGGCCTTTAAACCCATCTTGAATTTCCATAATATTTAGTATCAAATACATGCCTGCTGACTCCTTTTTTTCCTCAATTAATCCTTTATAGTTTCATTCCTTAATTATTTGGTTTGTGTTTCAAATTAATATAGTATAATCCCTCTCCAAAATGCAACAGAGATACTTAGGCTTTTCATGTTGTAATATATACATAGTTTAAAGGAAGAGGCACCATAGAGTTTACTCTACAATGTGCAATTTTATAGAGTCTGATTTGCTCAGAGAAACTTTAAAATCTCTGGATTAATCTGTCCTATTTCATTTATGATGGGCAAGCAATACTACATGTCCCCCTAATGTTTACTTGGGGATGACTGGTAAAAGTTCTTCAGGGACACACATCCACATGACACAATCTTCCTTTCATTTACAGCCACCTGAGGTGTTTTCCATCTTCTCCTGATGCAAGACTTTCTATTTACATGATGGCTGTTGTTTTAGAGGCAACCTGGCTAATAATTCAACAGCAGGCTGGACCTGATATTTCATATTGGCTGCTTTCAGTTGCAATCAGCAGAGCGTCTGCTCTCTAGTCATTTGCAGGGGAAGTGAAAATATGACTCTGAAGTTCTATTAACTCTCCCTTCCAAATTCTCTGTATAGCATCTTGGCAATCCAGGAGGAATTTCCTACTGTAAATCATCTACCATAAACTGCCAGTATTCCCTGTGGGAGGTCTTCCAAAAAAGCAATATTAGCTTCCCACCCATGTGGAGTTAACAGCCCCTCCCACTTTACCAGAATAGCGTTTATCACTTCTGACACTCCATTCTCTAATTTCAAGTGATGCAGGTGACCAACAGGCTGGGGTAGGGGCTTCCTGGTAAAGCAGGAACAGAAAGACCCCACTCTGTAAATCCTGACAGATGACTAAAACTACTGCTCTTCTTTTGGTCATCTGTCAAAACTCACTTCCTTCCAACCCCCACTTTACATTGTCAAGAGTAGAGTAGAAACCAGCTATGTAGACAGACCAGGTTATGCTGTTGTCTCATGGTTTGGAGGACAGTAAATTGCACTGACTGTCTGGACATGCCTTTTGTATGCAATGGGTGTCTGCAAATGACAATCTGTGCCTGATGGCAATATGTGCTGTGGTGGGGAAGACTTATTATTTGCGATGTTCCTGTGCACTTTGTTTCAGCACAGCTTGCTGAGGAGCACATATTTCTAGGGTAGTTAATAAAAATTTTATGTCTTCAAAGTTCTCTATCTGAACTGGGTACTGCTAGAGGACTTCAGATGAAGGATCATTTTATTGAATTCAGGACAATTTTGTCTGATCGGGGTTGCATCAAGCAGACCAAAGTCTGTGTTTTTATTATTTGTATAGTGAAATTAATGTTTTGGACTCAACTAGAATATTTTTTTTGTGTCTGTATCCTCTCCCTAAGCCCGGGATCATTCAGAGGTGTCTAATTGAGCCATTTCATGTGTTTGAATGAGAGATACTAGAATCGAATCGAACCGAACCGAACCGAACCGAACCGAACCGAACAGAACCGAACAGAACCGAACAGAACAGAACAGAACAGAACAGAACAGAACAGAACAGAATAGAATTCTTTATTGGCCAAGTGTGATTGGACATACAAGGAATTTGTCTTTGGTGCATATGCTCTCAGTGTACATAAAAAGACAAGATACATTCATCAAGAATCATAAGGTACAACACTTAATGATAGTCATAGGTATAAATAAGTAATCAAATCATATTAGGAAACAGTCAATATAAATCATAAGGATACCAGCAAAAAGGTTACAGTCATACAGTCATAAATGGGAGGAGATGGGTGATAGGAACGATGAGAAGATTAATACTAATGCAGACTTAGTAATTAGTTTGACAGTGTTGAGTGTTATTTGTTTAGCAGAGTGATGGCGTTGGGGAAAAAACTGTTCTTGTGTCTAGTTGTTCTGGTGTGCAGTGCTCTGTAGTGTTGTTTTGAGGGTAGGAGGTGAAACAGTTTATGTCCAGGATGCGAGGGGTCTGTAAATATTTTCACAGCCCTATACAGGGCTTTTACAACTGGAAATCCCAATTATTAACTGTGCAAATAATAAATCATATGAACAGCATCTCAGAGAAAGAGGAATTCAGAAAAGAGGCCCCCATGCCTAAGAAAGAGAGACATAAAAATTCAGAATTGTAGAGGAAGGGAAGCATCACTTTCTGTTTCATTTCTTTCGTCAGTCCCAGAGAATAGTTAGTTGATTTGGATGTTAGGCTGCCAGTAATGCATGTCACAGGTCCTTTGTGTGCTGGGATAGAAGAATGATTACTGGTTGCCACCCCTTCCCAGGGATATCTCTTCTGTGTGGGGAAGGCGTGAATGGATGTGATTGCACCCTCTGGAAATTATACCTGTTCTTGTAGTTTGGAATTAGACAAGAAAAGCAAAAAAGGTGAGTGAGACAGGGGCAGGCAAGAGTTTGCACTAGAAGCACAAGATGCTGCCATTAGTGTCTGACAAATAGCACATTTTTCATTTTGTAGGCTGTCTAGTGAGAAGGGAGTCAAAGACACCAGTTTACTTTCTTTTTTGTTCAGTCATGACCCCAGTGACTTTCTGCTATTTGAGCAACGGTGAATGGCCACCAGAAGTTCTACTCTGGATTTTTTTTTTAACTCTCCTGTTTTTTTTTTCTTCAAATGACCTGGTTGTGTGACTGCAATTTAGAGGTAATTTTCTCTGCTGCTTGAAATCTTACGCATGAATCCCCTATTTGTGTTCATTCTCCCAGCCACCAGCCTGTCCTTACAATTGGTCTTGCTCTTTCCCCCCCCTGTACATTTCAGGGAAGTTTCATATTGTTAGTCCACTGCCGGGGGCTGTGAATTTGAACAAATCAAATCCCAAATATCAAGAAAATAACCCACGAGAAAGGTCCTTATTTTATGCTATTACCTATGACTTGTGCCCTCTCAGCAATATCAACTGAAAGGATATGAAATTAGGGTGATTACTTCAGCTGCTGGTTCAGGAGTAGGAAGTTAACACTTGGTTATGATGTTTGCAATGTACTCACAGTCACAGGGATGATAACATGTGGGTCAGTTGGGCTTTTGTTCATCAGAATGGTCTGGTGAAAGCTCAAACTTTGATACTGAAGAGCAATAATTAATGACACAATATGCTACAAATCTGGCACTCAAGGGTTGTTTTTTTGTTTTTTGTTTGGTGCAAATATTTCCAGCATATCTAAGGCTGTGCTGGAAATATTGGCTGCAATATTGGCTGCAATAATATTGGCTGCAATATTGAAATATTTCTTTAGGAATATGAAGATAAGAGGATAGATAAATGATTTAGATAATAGAAAGTTAAACGAGGGAGAGGATAAAATGAAATAGAAACCCAGATTACACCAGAGTAAATGAAAAAGTGGGATGGGAGGGGGAAAAAGAAAGAAGATAATAAGAATAAGTGTACAATTATGATGATAATACTGATAGAATAAATCTGAAAAGAAATTGAAAGAAAGTATTAGAATACAGAAGTTGTTACCAAACAAGGAGAATATTCCACAGCAAAGAAGATAGAAAGGAAAGAGGAGGAGAGGGTAGGAAGAGGAGAGGGAGGGAGAGGAATGGAAGAAAGGGAAAAGGAGAGGAAGGAAGGGTAGGGAATAGGAATAGGAGAGAAGGTGAGTAGGGGGAAAAGAAGAGAGGAGTGGGGGAAAGGAAGGGGAAGTAGGATGAGGTAGGAGAGGAGGGAAGAGAAAGTAGGAGAGGAGGGAGGGAAGGGAAAGAGGAGAAGAAGAAGGGTTGTGTGAAATGAGGAAAGAAAGGGTAGAAGAGGAACTCCAAATGTAATTAAAATGCCTTATTTTAATGCTTTCTTTAAGGAAAACATGTATATGTAGGATTAATTATGTATAAGAAAATGTACATTTTATATTATGTATATAAGAAATAAAACTGAAAAACTTTTCCAAAAAAAAAAAAAAGAAAGAAAGATTTCTTTAGGCATTGAAAGAATTTAATAAACTAATTTCTTTGTGTCTTGAAATAATAGTTTAGGTATTGAAACATAATTTAAAATATCTCTTTTTTACAAGTGAAAGTATTTTTCTGCTCCATACGGACATAAAATATAAACAGAAATATAATTTTCAATGAGGAACTTTCACAATCACTTGTTCCTTTTCAAAAAGGAAAAAAAAATGGTCTTCTACCTGGAAGTTTGAGGGTTCTCTACTGATCTGAAGAAGCTTCTTGGATGAGAAGCAAAACGTCTTCAAAGAAAAACCAGCCTCTTGAAAAAACATCTTTGGGACACTAATGCCACATTTCTAAAAATATATGTAGAAAACCACTGCTGTTTGAAATTTAGTAGACCTGAAAAGATTCTATTCCAACAGTTCTTGGCTGCTACAATGCCGTACAGGCAAAGATCTGATGGTGATTAAAATAAAATATTTTCTGCTTGGAAAAAAAAACCTCCAATTCTTACCTTGCACACATTTTCCTATATAATACTGAAGTGGCAGAGCGTTTATTGCTAATTCAGTGGCATCAGCCAACTCTCAGTACTGCAATGTGAGAAGGTTCTTGCTCCCTCTATTGTATAAGATCAGACACTGCCTGATTTCTACCAGGAATCTTGAGATTCTAATATACAGCATTCACTTTATTCAGAACCATGTTAGAATTTTTTTTTTTACATGCTACTATATGCTGGGGAATGCTAAAAGCAGAGCTCTTTTCGTGTTTTTCCTGCAACTAATGACTATATTTTAAAAAATGACAGGTTTCTAATGAATAGCAGGGTAAAGAGAATACTAAAATGAAGAAGTTCAGCGGAAAGGTTAGCAATTAAAAGCTTATCTGTGCTCCTGGCTTATGATTTAATGCTACTCTGCTAGTAACACAGTACAATTCGAGGCATTTGAATTATTTTGGAAATTTGTAATAACAAGGCAGATTTAATTAGCAATCATTAGTAGAATGCATGACAATGTCTTGTTTACACACAGATTATTGTTTAAGTCAATGTCAGAAAAACAATTACACGCTTTAACACTTCAGAGGGAAAAAAAATGCATTATTTATGGAAATGATGGATTCTTTTGAGTAAAGCCCTCATTCAGCAAACAATCAGCCACTTGAATCCAACAGTCCATAATGTAATAATAATTGTAAGCCTAAATGGGTATATTATATGGCAAGTCAGCTCCATGGTTAATAGAATTCAGACATTGTTTCGGCTGTTGTTGCTGTTGCAAGATCCCCAAGAGGGAATTCACTTGATGTTAACTTGAAGTCCTACCAGTAACAACCCCATGCTGGGAGAACATGCTAATTCTTCAATTAAAAGTGATTCTACTAGGATTTAACGGGAACAACTGAGCGGCTGGGAAATCCATATTACAAATGGGTGTATCCAAATATTGTTCCTATTGATAAAGAAAACATAGCACAATTTTACATAATTCTTCCAAGCACACAATGAGAAAAGGCCTTTATAACGTGGAATGCCTCATTGCAGTGAAAACCTACTGCAGCCTCCACAGACTACCAGAGAGATGTTTTCAAGAAGACAGAAGGCAAATGTAGATTTCATTTTTTTACTCTAGCACAAAGGATGAGAAATGTTCCTGGACAAAAACATTCTATATTTTTAGCATGTGAAAACTTGCTTAAAATGTATGTTTTGCCCTCCCCACTGACCAAACTGAAATTACTTGTGATATTGTCATCTTCATCTATCTAATCACTTTTATAACAGTTGTTCATCTTTATTGGGATTTCTGGTTTTTTTCATGTTCATTTTCACATGTAATAGATATTCCTCTTATACTTTATCCAGTTATAATTCCACTTGAACTCTCTGTTTTCATGCACGTATTGTTGTATTTTGTATTAGAGATGTATGAAGTCATTTGCAAAAATGATTATCACTTTCACTTTGGTTATCTGGATTTTTACAATGCAGATCTGATAGCCATTTTCTATTTCACTTACCTCTAGGACAGGAGTGTCAAACTCACATTGTCACAGGGTCATTATGTGATGTATCGTGACTTTTTCCCCCCTTCACTATACCGGGCATGGGCATGGCCAGTGCGTGATGCATCCAGCCTGTGGGGCCGCGAGTTTGACACCCCTGCTCTAGGAAATCAAGGAATTTCTTCATTTTAACACTATAGCAACCCTGTTAGTTAGATAAGGATGAGACATGAGAATTGGCTCAAAGTCAATCAAGGACTATTTTCCCTCAAAACAAAATCAATTACATAATGTGCAATGCTTAGTAACTTCTTGATTTTTCTTTCTTTCTCTGTGCACGTGAGCCCAGATACCTTGCAATGCCAACAGGCTCCACTTAATCAGTGTTATCTTAGCATATTGTGTGGACAAGTTCCATTTGCTTCTGAAAAATAGGCCCTCTGATTAATTAAGTATCATGGTTTTTATCAATAAAGAAATAAACTCTACTAAATAAGAATAGAGGGGAATTAACTGAAAATTTCATAAAAACTGACTAGCCCAAAATCCTTAAAGGATTCTTGCTTTTATCCTACTTTTATGTTCTTGTTAAAGCTGGGTCTGACTCTTCACTCTTCCTTTAAGGTTAGTCAACAAGATTCTTACAGCAGTCGAATGAAGACGTCTAAAGAAAGAAATATACTGCTTGCTATCCATAGTTGCCAAAAGGATGGAAAGACCTTTCCCTATTTCTTTGTTCAGGCAATCTGGTTGTATGTTGCACTGAATCTGCCAACAATGGTGAAGAGTCCATATGCTTCCCAAACCAACTCTGTTGATATCAATGGAAATCTTACCTCCATGAGGAGAGCATGACTGCCTTTAGCAGAAAGCTCGGTGACATTTCCTATGAGGAGGATTCTTCCCTTTTCCCAGTTCTGTATGTGAATCATCTGAAGATGATTTGAGGTCAACCCAGTAACCATTTTTTGCCAGCCTGCTGGTAGGGTTGCCAGGTCTGCTTCCAAAAAATAGTAGACAAGCGGGGGGTGGGGGGTGTTTAAGTAGTAAAAAAATAAAAAAAATTACAATTAAATTATATATTTTCTTACAAACATTTTAACACGTATTAAAATAATCACTTCAAAACTTTACTTAAAATTCAAAACATCAAATATATTATAATAATATGTAAAATATTAAATTACATTTTAATTTCATCATAAAGCTTTTGAATAAAAAAAATGTCCACTATTTTGTGAAAAAAAATAGTGAACATAATGTGAAAAAAGCGGACTGTCTGCTCAAATAGTGGACACCTGGCAACATTACCTGCTGGCCCACAGGAAGTTCTATTTGCATGTTTATCAGTGACCTTTTGGATGATCTATTAAATTTGAGGCTGTATTCTACAAAAAAAGCATCACTAATTGGTAACATTTAAGGTCTAATAATAAATAGCCCTCTAGGTTACAGAAAGGGTAAGATCAAGACCTACAAGAGATACATAGATATCAATAGGTTCTGCCTGTTTATACACAGAACCTATAGAAAAAGTGACAATTGTATGTAA
This sequence comes from Pantherophis guttatus, assembly GCF_059756535.1. Taxonomy (NCBI): domain Eukaryota; kingdom Metazoa; phylum Chordata; class Lepidosauria; order Squamata; family Colubridae; genus Pantherophis; species Pantherophis guttatus. The sequence continues at coordinate 249,241,466 of NC_142063.1, read as the reverse complement.
GAAATGTGTAATATAAGCAAGCATGTTAATTAAGGAAGGAAGGAAGGAAGGAAGGAAGGAAGGAAGGAAGGAAGGAAGGAAGGAAGGAAGGAAGGATTTTTTTTTTTGTAAGGACTTCCACTGACAGGAATCACATTATCTCCTTTCATGCACTAAATTTTACATATATTCTACATTACTTTCTAAGAAGAAAAATAAGATGGATGAGAACTGGTAACTTTGCCCTAAAAAGTTGCTAGTTCTCATCAATCTTATCTTGCAGCTCAAAAAGTAATGTGCTTTCAAGCTACTGGGAAATGGAGATAGGTACAATCTCATCTATTGCAGTTTCTCAGTAAGGAAGATGCCAGGAATTAGCATTTTCATGCCTAAACGTTGTTATAATATCAGTGCTCAATAAATCAGTTCACAGACTTGAAACTGACACCTGGCATATGAGAACCCCCACCTTGCATTGAAGTACAGGAAACTGCACACTTTAGCTGCTATTAGCTATTTTAATCTGATATTTGAACAACTGCCCTACAACTTTCCCCGTGTGGATTTACAGATTTAATCTCTGAGGGAGAATGATTCCAGAAGGCACTTTAAACCTGAAAAGCAATGCCCATATTCTCTCATGTATTGATCTTGAATCTATTATTTGTGTGTACTTTTAGTGTGCTATTAGAAGGTCTTCTAAGAAATATGGAAGGTATACTTACCTTAAAGCCTACAAATGGTTTATTATCAGGGGAAAGCATTCGGTGCTATATTTGACTGGTGGGCTCCATTGTCCTTCTGTTTAAGTCAAGGAAAGGATAAGTTATATACAGTATGTAAGTGGCAAAATTTCCCAAGAGTCAAATTCAATTCCTGGTGACTATGCAGATGTATCAATTTAGCTTTCTTGGTAACAATGGAGAAGTGGTTTGCCATTGCTATCTTCTGGGATTTGATTTCCATTGTAGTCTAGAGCTTTGGGCTTTTGTAGTGGTTTTCTAACCCTGATTAATCCTTTTTTGGGGGGAGTTCAGCATGTTTGTTAGATGCAGAGAAATGTCCCAACCGGTTAGCAAATATTAAACAATGTTTTTTTAAAAAAATACTGAGACATCCATTTTCTCATTTTCTCACTTCATTTTCTTGACTAACAAACATTGGTCTTCTTAATTTGGTATTTTGTCTTTGGCATTCAGACTCAGAATGTAATGGTTTGTGAACTGCTCCCCTGTTTTGTTTTGTTTTTTAATCTGTGGATAATTTACCGTTGTGCTGTAAATGTGTAAGAAAAGACAAAAACAAAACAAAACTGGTGCTTGTACTGGACCATTCCTAATAAAATGATTCATTTCAACCAAATGATGTTGATTAATTCTATCTATTTGGTTAGTTTCCAATAACAACCCAGTATCAAATATTACTGCAATGCTATTGGACTGCTAAATGCATTAAAAGTATTGCTAGTTATTATGAATATCTGAGAAAGGATGAGAGGTCTTTATGCAGTTTTGGCTTCGTGTCACAGGTTTCAGCAAGACCAAATTCTGAATATAGTCAGCCACCTTCCTCACCTCCCAATAGTTTAGTCTCTTTCACTTATTCTTCTCTCACAAGTCTGTTCATACCAGACTTAGAACTAAGAAACATTTCCACATATCCTCTGAGCTACATCCAATGTTGTTCAACTAGACTTCTGTTAACACAATGAAACTTTCTTTTTGCTCCTCCTTCAGGCAGGTTTAGGGGCTGTGGGAGTGAGAGACAAAGATGAATGAGGAGTAGGAATCCATGCTTACCAATGCTAGGTATTCAGTTTGGATGGCTATCATTTTATGAATGTCCGGCAGGGGAATTCTCACCCCAAAGGCTGGACAGACAGTATGACAGATTCTTTGGGCTAATACAAAGAGATTTTTGGAACAAAAACTGATTCCTGATATAGAATGGAAAAGTAGAATTGCTTAATTTGGCAATAGAATAATGCCACACCTTTTAGTCTTTCTTGCAATCATTTCTTTCTGCCTGCATTATAGTAAATCTACTAGCCATTCTAAACATGTGTCCTTCGTGTTTATTTAAGCATTACAAATTAAGCATCGTTTTCTAGTGGCATTATTTTAACTTTCCTTCTTTTGAGTGGTTCTCCTGGTTCCTTTGGAAAATGGACCACGAATCATCAAAAGCCAACAATGCTTCATTCTAAAGCTTTCCATGGACACATTAAAGAGAAGGTAAGAAAGATAATAGTGTAGCACACTTGGAAGGGACCTTTGAGGTCTTCTAATCCTAACCCTTCTCAAGCAGGAGACCCTATATCATTTCAGACAAATAGTTGTCCAATCTCTTCTTAAAAACCTCCACTGTTGGAGCACACACAACTTCTGGAGGCCATTAAATCAGTAGCATTTTTTCTGCCCTTCCAGACATCCTATACTCTGTCATTTCATGAGCCATCTCACTCTCCCTAATAATTGATCTGATTTCATTTCATTTATTCTTTGGCAACTACTTCAGATGCCAATACAGCTAAAAATGAATGTGATACATACCATGTATATGTAGGATAAAATCCACTCTACTGCAATCTGGGGAATTTATTCCCACATAAGTATGGATTGGACCATAGAGTCTTAACTCTTCCACTGAAATCAAGGATGTCTCTGCTATGTGTGTTTGGGGAGTTTGAGGAATTGAGCATTTCTTTTGGGACCTATTGAACAAAAACATTTGACTCCCATTTCTTCCTGCAAAGGTAGAGATGAATGAAAGGCAGAAAAGGGCTAACTTTATAGGCAATGGTGTAAGATTTGTTGGTTCCCAGAGCATCTTTTCTTGTGTAGCGGCTTGACAATTTTTGCATATATATAAGAAAATTAAGGTAAATAGCTTTATTGGTGAATATTAGGAATATTAGAAGAGATTCTGCATATAACAGCAGAGGAAATCTGATATATGTCTGTTTATGTTTATGACAGCCAATTTGGTATAGTGGTGAGAAGCCAGGAGACTCAGGTTCTAGTCCTACAATAGGCATGGATGGGTAAGTTGGGTCCATCACTCTCTCTCCATTAGACTTGGATGCTAAAAATGGCTTTCATCCTGCAATGGACTGATTGATGATGACAATGATCTCTCTCTCTCTTTCTCTCTCTCCCTCTCCCCCAACCTCAGTTCAAATCTTTATTATCAGTGCACAACATATGTACAATGAGATTGGTTGAGCTCCCTCAGTGCACCCCCCCCCAACACAATACAACTCACAGTGAAGACAAAAAATCCCTAACTCAATAAATCATATTAACAAAACACCTACTCCTATTGCACCAGTGTGAACATGTTACACACTGCGCCGGCCCTGAAGTCCATCATACTACATAGTTATTTCTCATTCAGGAGTTTGACAGCCCACGGATAAAAACTGTTCTTCAGCCTGTTTGTGTGGCTGGCTATGGCTTCTATATCCCCTTCCTGATGGTAGGAGGGTAAAGAAATGGTGACCAGGGTGAGAGTCTTCCCTGGGAATTTTCCTCACTCTTCTAAGGCAACTAGCCCTAGCGATCTCATCTAGTTGTATCAGGGGACAGCCCATGATGTTTTGTGCTTTCTCTCCCCCCCTCCCTCCCTCCCTCCCTCCCTCCCTCCCTCCCTCTCTCTCTCTCTCTCTCTCTCTCTCTCTCTCATCCTGGGTGCTAAACAGCTTTCTCTTAACTGAGTTTGAGTTTTGGGGATCTTGCATTGCCAGCTTCAACCCTGTCATTTTATCTATCCAAAACTTCACATGAGTTTTGGGATAAGTCTCCAAGTAAAAGTTTTGTAAGGATGATAACCTGCATTTTCTACCATATGATATACATTTTTGCCTGCCTCCCATTCTTTCCAGTCAATTCTGCATAAAAATTCAAGTGTGTGTGTGTTGGTTTCCATTTTGTTTCTTGTAATATCATAAAAAAAGAAAGAGTCATAGCATTAGATTGCAGACCCATAATTTTGCTGAAATAGGTTTTCTCTCAATTTCCAGTTGTTTTTTGAGACATATATACAAACTGTGCCAGGTCTGTCACCAAATGCCTATCAGTTGGAGAAAAGGACTAGCATTTTAAAATCCAGTACAGTATGTATAAGCAAATATGGAGATCTGGATTTTCAGCTTTCCTTCCAAACTAAGACAACTATTGCTTTCTGCTGTTCAGCTATTATTTTAAAAACAATTGATCCAGCTCAAAGCTGAAAACACAAACTGAAATTTATCTGAATGTCTTAAGAGTAATCCTTCAAACTGCTTGTCATATGATGAAATGAAAATATTCTGTTTCCAGCGATTTAAAAAACATTTTTCCAGTTTTTTTAAAAAAAACAAATAAAAGCTTTCTTTAGCTGGAAAATAATTTTGATTCTGCTGCTGGTAAAATAAAGGAGGCTGTATTTTATTTACTTTACAAATATACTTTCTATCATGTCTTTAATACAGATGGTAGCTTTGAACAGCTAAAAAAAAATTGAATACATTCTTTCCAAGATACTATAATCATCTCTCTCTTTTTAAAATGTAGCTAATTATTCTAGTCATTTACATCTGCCTACAAATTAAATGAGCTATGATTTAAACTTTTAATTTTGTCTGCAACATAAAGTGAAAATAGAGGACACGTAGGTTGAAGTGGATTGTAACAGGCACAACATTTGATTGATTTCCACTCACAGAAATTGGTGTGACATAAAGAATAAGGCCAGTCATTCTGCAGTTCAACTGATGACTTATACTACCATCTAAGCCATGAAAGAAAGCTAATAGGAATGCTAGACAAATAATATTGGCCACTTCTATAAACTAGGCTTGTGCCAGGTACAAACCTGAATAACTGACTCACACAACAACCCAACAAACCCAAACCCACCCCATTTTTTTTTTCAGCTGCAGGTTCATCCAACATCCATAGCAGTGGCATTGAAAATTGTGACCTAAAGATGGAATTATATGAATAAACAGTGAGTACTGTTATTGCGTCAATCTTGGCTGACTTCAAAGGGGTAAACAGTTTTGAACTTGTTTAAAATTTGGATGCAAACAATCAAGAAATACAGGCAACAGTCTAAATTATATATATAAAAAACCCCAAATCTTTAAAAAAAAGGCAGTGCCAAATCATTTAGGTATTATTGACAAGAAAACTACATAGCAGTAGTGGGTTGCACTTACCTTCGCTACCGGTTTGGAACTGTGAGCACACATGCAGCCCTTCTGCACATGGGCAGAACCTTCTGCACATGTGCAGAGCGTCCATGATGATGTCCGGGCAGGTGGACGGAGCCTCCCACTGCCGCCACTACCGGTTCGCCCGAACTGGGGCAAACTGGTAGAAACCCACCACTGCTACATAGATATGTCCATGATGTTATTGGGATTGGAGTTTACCTAGATGTTAATATTGCTATAAAAAAAGAATTTGTGAATTAAATGTAATTAAAATTCCATGGCAACCCCAACAAGCATTTATTTATTTATTTAGAAGACTTATATGGCTACTAATTTTATACGTAATAATTCCAGGTAGCTCACTCCCTTCCTAATCCAGGGACTGGAAGAAAAACCAGGTCTTCACAGTCTTCTGGAAAGTTTAGCGGTAGGAACCAGTGGTGGGTTTCAAATTTTTTTACTACCAGTTCTGTGGGTGTGGCTTGGTGGGCATGGCTTGGTGGTGTGGCAGGGGAAGGTTACTGCAAAATCCCCATTTCCTCCCGATCAGCTGGGAATTGTGAGGCAGAGAATAGATGGGGGCGGGGCCAGTCAGAATTTTTACTACCGGTTCTCCAAACTACTCAAAATTTCTGCTACCAGTTCTCCAGAACTGGTCAGAACCTGCTGAAACCTACCTCTGGTAGAAACCCTCTGGATCTTAAGAGGAGGTTCATCTAAAAGGACCTGGAGCCATTCAGAGCTTTAAAACATTCCAAATTGTACCTGTAGAGAAACTGTAAAGCAGTGGTTTAACACAAATATCCATGCTGCACTGCATTCTGGATCAATAGTAACTTCTGGATGATCTTCAAGGGCAGCCCTGTATACAACATATTGAAGATTAAAGCGTGAGGGAGCAAGGCCTACCGGTCCAGGAATGGGTGCAATTAATAGAAGGTGAAATTATGCAAAGGTCCCCTTAGTTATAGTTGCCACCTGCTATTTCAACAGGAGTTGAGTCCAAGAAGACCCCTCCCCCCAATTGCACATGGCACCTGTGTGGTGGTATGCTAACACATCAAAGATGATAAGTCACTTGGGGGGGGGTGTCAACAATTCAAAGCCACTTCATCTTGCTAGGGTTGAATCACAGCTGGTTTCTCCCATCCAGGCAGCTTCTATGCTCAGGGCAAACTCCTGAATGGCATCACCTGCCCCTCCTGGGATAGAGATGTATAATGGAGTATCATCTGCATACTGATGATATTACATGCCACTGAATGAATTCACCCAACATCTTCATATAAATGCTAAAAAGAACTGCCAAAGAGATATCTAAAGCTTGGGGCACACTAGTGGAATAGGCAGTACCATTTCTTTTCTACAAACTGAAAGCTCCTCTTCTGTCTTGCTTCTATACATTCAGCATTCTGGAAAAGCCAAGTAGTAAATGTCTTATTCAACTATCTCCTATACCCCTCCATGTGATAGTCATCTAATAAAAAGCACTTAATAGGATGGGAATAACATAACAATAATGCCTCTTTTGATGAGCCACAGACAGATCAAAAAATCAATTACCTAAAATCTAACATAGGATAGATAGGCAACATATCATCTAAACCCATTGCAAACAGATTTTCTCATTTTATTGGCACAATCAATGAAATATGGAGTTAAGAATAAAAGGCAGGCTGTAAGTGGCAGCTAAGATTTCCTATGATTATAAACAATCAATTTAGAAGGTTTAAACAAGTGCCACATATGTATTAGCATCCCACACAGTAGAAACTATTTCTAATGGATTTGCCAGATAGCTTGGAATGGCTGTTATTATTTAATACATAATCTGAACTACCAGTTATTAGAACTACTTTCAGATCATGTTCCCAGTGAACTGTGGTCTCATCTGTGCGATGTGTAGGAAACAGTATGTTTAAGGATGGAGCAATGCGTCACAGATTAATGATGAAAGAACCTCCATTTGCAAGATGACAACCAATCTATGTCAATCTGTCTCCAAAAGAAGGCTTCCTAAAGATGCAAAAGGCAAAGCAAATACATGGACAAGATAAAGCAGAAGCCCAAGGATTAGAGAAGATAAACTTGTTTCAGCAGAAAGGTAGAAAAATTATCACGGCAAAGAAAATAGTCAAAAACTCATGGGGTTAGTGAACTTGGGGCACACAAAAACAAATGGTAATGATCAAAACAATTTATTAAAACCTTGGACATTGGCTGAATCTGGATGGAGACTGACATACATTGCAGTGGTGGGTTGCCCCGGTTCGGACCAGTTCGCAAGAACCGGTAGTAAAACCAGTGGGAGGCCCGGCCCACCACCCTGGATATCGTTATTGGTGATCTGCGCATGCGCGATCCCGTTGCAAACTGGTAGTAAAGGTAAGTAGAGCCCACCCCTGATACATTAGTTCTCAGTCTCCATCCAGAGTCTGCCAATGTCTGTCAAAGCAATTTGTCTCTTAAAAAGCAACTGATATTCATGAGTGGTGTTATTGCACATTTCCCCTTGCAAACCTGTTCTCCTTGTTCTTCCACCTCAGCAAAGACCATGATATGGTATTTCTCTCCATCATTATCAATGAACTGCCATTCACCCCAATTTTCTAGGAATAAAGGAAAGATATTCAGGTGACAGAAATCACACATATAGAAAAAACCAATTCTGCAATTTTCCTTCTTATTAGACAACGTTGGAACAGTGAATTGGCTCTAACATGAATATTCTTTCTATAGTATGGTATAATTGAGATGAATTACACCCACATAAAGTGGGTTGCCTTTTAAATAAATGTGTGAATTGCAGGCCAGTGACTCCACACCAAGACTAAAGATGCACATTAATTTCACTGTCATTCATTTATTCATTCATCCTGCTTTCCACTCAACTGAATACTTCTGGCACCTAACATACACACACACACACACACATAGACACAGAGATACACATACTAAAACATAAGTTTAAAGCAAAAATATTGTAAAATCCTAAATGCAAAAATATTAGCATTTAAAATATGTGGCTAAAATATTTCTTAACTACTTTTCTAATTATTGAAAGAATGGAGGGCAAAATCTCCATTCCGTAATGCACTTGGAGTGACACAGGAAGGCATATTTTCATTACTTCATTCATATTTATCTCAACAGTCGTTAAATCAAGTTGTACATTTGAAGCATTCTATTTTCTTTCCATTTTCTCCAAAGAGTTTGATTAACTGCTGTCATTATACTATCACCATGAAGGGTAACTTTTTAGCAAATTCCTCTTGTCCAGAACGTACATATTAAAATGTGGACCCCACTGACCGTAAATCTGGAATCATGTATGAGAAGAACAGCAATATGAGGCAGTTGAAAATGGATGAGAAGAAATACCCAAGCAGTAATTTAGAACTTTCTATGTGCAAAAATGATTCTGATCTCAAAAAGTATCTTATTGCATGTATTTTGAAACCATTCAATTTTTAAAAATTCAATGAAAGCTGAGCTTCTTAACTCTAGAAGTTAAGAGGCCCAGGTTAGTTCAGAGGAAACATTACAAATTAGATTTTCAATATTTTCCCTAAAACGACAGAATAAAGAAGCCTTCCATTGGAAAAATCTCCTGCCTTGCTCCCCCTCCACTTCTGGAATTCCCCTCCCTCTGGAAGCTAAGACGTGAAGATGCTACTTGGTGATGGATGGCAGCCAGTGGTACAAGGCAAAGGTGTGTGGAAGGGTGATTAGCTTATTAATGTATAAATTCTGCTACAGAAATAGCACTGGGAAGGTTCAAAGCATCTCATATTTGAAGATGATGGCCTTGCCTTTGCACAACTGCTGCCATCTCCTTGATAACAGAAAGACTAAATGATGAACTATCCTTCCTTTCATCTCTAGGTAACCAATAACTCATTTATGGTTTCAATTCACTGTCAAACTTCTTATTATCCAGCCCTGCCAGAAATCGTCACTGGGGAGTGTGAGATTCTTCCTCTCCCAACAGCAATGGCATCAAATCCTTAACAAGATTTGCTGCAATATAGCATGTGATGAATACATTTGAAAAAGTCTCCGGAACACAGGCAGCTTTATTGCTTTCCCTTATTGCTTCTCATCTTATCCATCCTTTTCTATCTGTACAGTGACCTTTTGAAACATTGCTTTAATGTTTTGTGAAAAACATAAACACCACAGTGGAGATGTAAAGATCCCTTAAGATACAAAACCTATGTAATTTAATAACCGAGTATGGTCTGGTGCATAGCAGGTTAACTGTTTTTCTTTGGAAGATCTACACAGCTGAGTTCATTTGGCCTCTTGAAGAAAGCTAGGCTCCGTTCTGTATCTGTAGAATGGAAACAAGATTATTGTAAATTATAATCTGCCTAGAGTCGACTCTAAGAGAGAGGGTGGCATATAAATTCAACAAACAAACAAACAAACAAACAAACAAACAAGTATGGATGGGCCATACACATCCATCAGCTAGGCTGGCTATTGGTTTAGTTACTTTATTAAAATGTTGGTTTTAAATTAATTGATGGCAGCCATTATTAATGACAATTCCACCATTATCAACCTGTCTGCATTTTAAGTTCAGTAATGATGACTCTTTGTGAGTGTTAGAAGAATGTTCAAAGGCCTTTGATGTCCAGGGGTTAACAATGGGTCTGCAATGGGTCTGCAATGGGTCGCCATTTGTTTACATCCATCCCCCTCACAGCGTAGCTTATTAAATGACTTTCTCTGACTGAATTTCATTTGTTTGTTTCGCGTTTGTTTTGATAAGGTAGGTGATGATATGCAAGTGATGCAACATACCTACAGTAGCTATACAAGAGGTCATGACATAATTACATAATTGTGCCATCCTCTTGACTGTTTTTTTTTTTTTAAATGTGGTTTCTTATGGAAGCCACTGATCCTATGCTATATAGATTACGGAAATTAGGGCACTTCTAACGAAGCATATTTCTCTCATTTGCAGTACCGCACGGACATTTTTAAGGGGAAAAAAAAAATCATGTCTGCCTTATCGTGTTGGGGAAGTGAAAGGCAATCAGGGAAAAAGATGAAACATTTAAACTGACCCTACTTACCTGTGAGTTACAGAGATAACTTTTTTTTGTTTCCGGATGAGCAATAAATCAAGAAATAACTGATGTTTTTGGTTTGAGAGCCAAGAAAAGGATCAGGTGGTATTTAATGAGCACCTCTAAAATTGCAAACTTCTAGAAATCCCCATTAGTTGAGTGTACTCATTACCTCAACTTTTTGAAAGGTAAATCAGTGAGCACTAGCTGGCAATCACAGCTTTTTTCCCCTTTAGATTAAATAGCCAGAGAGGAATTTAATGGAAGTTTTTGCATTTTTGAATTTCTCTGAAGAGCATGAGCTAGTTCAGGACAAAGAAAGGAGCCAATCTAATGTTCCTATCCCTGCCATAGATTGCAGAGTGAAGTCTAGTATGCTCAAATCCATACAAATATTTGAGTGCAGCAAATATCTAGAGAAAGAATGGTATTAGAGTTTGATTTAAGGGTTTTTTTTTGTGTTCAAGGCAAAATGCTTGCTTTCCTACAAAGATTTTTTTTTCTTGGTTAGGCCTGCCTTCCCATTATTCTTTTGTTCACCTTTTCAGTTTGAAGCCTAATAGCAATAGCAATAGCACATACAGACTGCTTTACAGTGCTTTTACAGCCCTCTCTAAGCGGTTTACAAAGTCAGCATATTGCCCCCAACAATCTGGATCCTCATTTTACCAACCTCAGAAGGATGGAAGGTTGAGTCAACTTTGAGCCAGTGAGAATCGAACTATCAGCAGAGTTAGCCTGCAATACTGCATTCTAACCACTGGGCCACCATGACTCTAATCCTTTTTTAAATGCCTACACCCATCTATGCTGTCTTTGCTATTGTGAGTTCTTAATTGTAAATTGTATTTTCATCTTCCACAATCTGTGTATTGGGATTACAATCAGAAAGCCTTGTTTTCTCCTGACTGCTCATTGTATCCTTGTATTCCTCAGATACCATAAAGCTGCATGCATTTTCTTTCTTGGCTTTGTTCCTACAATTCAGGCTGAGAAAAGAAAATGAGGATTATGATGGTTCATCCTGGATGAAGCACTCAATGCTGAATCACCTCGGGGTGTCTCAGTTGGATAAGGCTGTCTGGGTGATAGAGAACCTGGCATAGAGAGTGGCATAGTCTTTATATGCAGTTTAATCAGCATTTTCACATATTAGTTATGGGAGACTTTGTAAGAATTTTCTATAAAATACATATACTGTATTTTTATGAATTGAAAATGGACTTTATGAAGGCAAAATAAGAAAGCAAAAATAATTAATCCCGACAGACTTGCCTATTCCAAGATTTTCTTGGTTTGACCTCCTGTAGGTTTTTTTTAATTTATGACTGAAGTTCAACATTGTGGCTCTATTGTTAAGCCCATTCTTTCAAGATTTACACTGCTTTGGGAAAAAGTGAGGACAATTAAAAGAAAAACAGAAGAGAGAAATTTCACAATTGGAATCCCATTTCCTTTGCTTCTCTGTCTCAGATTCTGTCTTTCTCTTTCTGTCTCTCTATGGGTCTTTCTAACTCTCTCACACACACCAATGATTTCGTATGATATTATTTTAACTATTGCATATATGATGTTGGCTGAATATTTCATTATATTCTCAGAGCAACTATATCTCACACCGAGACAAGAATTTCTGAACTGAATAGCACACCAAATTCCTTGAAATTTGAATAAAACAGGTATCGTTGTTGATATTATGATTCCTTCAGTTTTAGGGAAGCCACATAGTTTAAATATTTTTTTTAAAAAAAATAAAGATGCCAAGATATAGGAAGAATGCTCATTTGAATAATTACTGGTTTTGGATGTTGTAAATGGAGTTATGTTGACATTTATATATGCAAAAGTGGCCTGATAAATACAATATTTCCTTTGGGTATGTCAGTGAATTAGCCTCAAGAAGGCATGATGTTTTCTTTAAAACCAAATCCATTTGACATTTCCTCAACATGAGCAATTCAATACATGTACACTGCTAATCATAAGTCATTTGTGCTGGGTCAAAGGGAACAGATGAAGGAGTCAAATTTGCCAGGCTTAGCTGCAGGTATGAGCTCATTTTGACTGATATTTATCTTAATTATGTTTTGAAATAGAATACGAGGAAAGGCAGACATACAGTTATTTTACTGAAATTAGAAAGTTTTCAAGACAAAAGAGACCAAGTCATTTGCTTCAAATGCTGAAGATTTACTTTAAGAGTCTGCAATTATATTCCATTTCAGTTCATAGGTGTGGGGTAATTCTCAGCGTCTGCTGATAACAGTTCAATCTAGTTTTTTCCATTGGATCTGAATATGCAAAGGCATATTCCAATTTGCATTGATCAGAAATACATAGCAGAAGCCTATCAAAAAGTAATTGGCAAAATACATGTTCAGAAATGAATATCAGATAGAAACTTTCCAAAGCTGGTGGGAATTCTCTGCAGTTCAGATGTTCGAAAGGCTCATCCTATTGCAGCTTCAACAATTCTATTCCAGATCTGATTTTCTCATAATTGTGATCAATTTGGCTGCTGTGGCAATTCACCCTCCAAATTTGAAGCATATTAAATATAAATGGTTTAGTTCACTTTTCCCGTTGCCTAGTACAGCTTTGTTTTCTTTTCTGGAAATAAAAATGAAATAAAATAATCTCTTTTACTTTCTCTAATATTTGAGTTTGCAAGGACAAGTTAGTCTAATAACATTTTTGCATTTTTTTTAATTGCACAAACTAACAAGAATTTGGTAAGTCCTAGTATATACATAAGGTGTATATGTTATATAAAAATTGTAGTGCTGGTGATTTGACTGGAATATTAGTAGATAGGAATAGGATAGTGGTTATTTACTACTATCCCTTAGGTACATAGTAAATAGAATTTGATATCTCAATGAATAGTTGAGTGTGTAATGCCAAATTAAGGAAGTTAATGTTATTCACTAAAAGGTTATATTTCAGTTATATTTTGTTTTTCTAGCTTTTGGTGGGACAACTTTGTAGACCAGTTTGATCTTTCTCATTGCCAGTCTGGAAACCTCAGGAAAATAATACTCCCTAATTCTGAAAAAGACTCACCACCATTTGACATAAACAAATGCTACCTAAGCTTAATAGTTTAATATTTGTCTCTTAATAGAGACAAAGCATTTCAAAAACAGGATAAAATATACATGTTCTTGGCAAATTCCAGTGAGGTGAGACCATAGAAAGAGACGATAGAAAGAGGTATGAGTAATTGGGGTTTAGAACCTATATACTGTATATCGTAGTCCTTTGGGTTTGAAAAAGACATATTATTGTGTAATTCATTCCTAGACTCTGGACTGCAGGTGGCTCTGTAGTCCCAATCCGGAAGCTCAGAGTCTAGCATAATTGGGGCATTGGAAATCCATTGTTATAATAACTACGAGTATTATTTTGGGATGCTACTTGTGGTTTTCTATCAATTGGTTGCTTATGATGTAAAGGGGTTATGTGTAGGTTGAGGACTGACTGCATCAGCCTGTGATCTGTTCAACATTCAGCACCTTTCACGGCGTGGTGATGTCTTTAAGATTGAGATGACATGTCAAGTAGGCGTTTGGACGTGGGATGCATAGACAGTGTGAACATCAACTTAGTGATACACAGGTTGTGGCTGGCACATTTGCTCAGAAACAGCAGGACCTTGCTATTTAGTTTTCCCATTCCATGCCTCCCAAGGACTTTGTCCCAATTGTCACTTTCCATCCCCACCTTAGCATTGAAGTCACCCAGAATGATAAGTTTGTAGCTGGCAGTGATTGATTGAATAATCTGGTCGGGGTCCTCATTAGAAAACTTCTTTGTCTTCATCTCGATCATGGGAATTAGTCTGTAGGTGCTGACAATGTTCAAATATTGATACTTGCTGAGAAGAAACTGGAACTTCTTAATAAAGTAATAATTCATTAAATAATCCATAAATACCCCATGTAAGGTAAAGGTAAAGGTAAAAGTTCTCCTCGTACATATGTGCTAGTCGTTCCCAACTCTGAGGGTGGTACTCATCTCCATTCCAAAGCTGAAGAGCCAGTGCTGTCCGAAGATGTCTCTGTGGTCATGTGGCCATGACTAAATGCCTGACTAAATGCCAAAGGCACAAGGAACGCTGTTACCTTCCCACCAAATAGGTGGTACCTATTTTTTCTACTTGCATATTTTACGTGCTTTCGAACTGCTAGGTTGGCAGAAGCTGGGACAAGTAATGGGAGCTCACCCCATTACGTGGCACTAGGGATTCAAACCACTGAACTGCCAACCTTTGAATTGACAAGCTCAGTGTTTTAGCCACTGAGCCACTGTGTCCCTCTTTTTTACACCCCATGTAAGCTAGTAAAAATTCCCATGGTCTTTGATGCAGGCCTAAACAGAAGGGTGTTCACTGGCTGAAAAGCAGTTTACCCATGGCCATCACTTATGGATTCCCTTTATGGGGTATAAAGACTTTCTTTCTTTGTTTTATTGTATTAAATAATTTTGATTGCTGTATTATGTTAAATTGTTATGCTATTTTCTTATACTGCCTTAGAATAAAGCCTTAAGTATTCATACTGTGGGTTATTGCTTCCAAATGCAAAAGATCTTGTGATCCAACTCTGATGGGCTGGAGACAGAACAATGCATAGCTATCCCAAATAGACTGATTTGCATGCAATTTTCCTAATGAGCACCCAACGCAGTGGTGGGATTCAGCCAGTTTGCACCACTTCGGGAGAACCAGTTGTTAACTTTCTGAGCAATTTGGCAGATTGGTTGTTGGAAGAAATCATTAGGACAGAGAATCGGTAGTTAAATTACTTGAATCCCACTGACCCAACATATGCAAAATTCATTGTGAAATTGTGCAAAATTCAGTACACTGGAACAATAATAAAGAAGACAATTACATTCTGCTTAGAATTTGGGCATATCCATCTTAAGATCACACAGATAAATTCATACTCCAGTCACATGGGTGTTTCTATCTGATCAATAATTGTCCAATCAACAAGTATGCTACTGCAGGTTATGTAACCAAAAAGATGAATTACAGTCACTTACTAGTTGATGTAACTGAGGACAAATGGTTGGACAGCAATTGACAATGATACTGAAAGTGAATAACACAAATAGCATTTAAAAGCATTTTTTCCAGTATTTGCTGTTGAAATAATAACATAGAGTAACTTTATCACAGCTCAACATTTGACACAAGCTGTTGCAAAGTGCCTATTATGGCATTTTCCTGACTTCTTCTCTGCTCAGCTTTGACTTGTGAGAAAAGAGCCATTACATCAGAAATATCCATTAGAGTAGCTTTTTCATCGAGCTGCTATCTAAAGCAAAAAGCACTTTTCTATGACTTCAGCCTAAATTGAACCTTAGAGCCCTATATGCTTATTTCAATAAATATAATCTTCAAAAATTAAATTGTGCAGCAGACAACCATCAATGGTTTCATTTTTTTGGGTCCAGCAAAAGTTTAAAATAGCTCCATTCTGGCTCAGAAAGCTTAAAGAAATTTATTTTCATATAAAGACTCCTCAAACCTGGAAAAATTGAAGAGAAGAAGGCTAAACGCTTGGCTCTGTCTTTATCCTTCCTCATCTTCATCTCTCAGATATTATAGAGTACTAGGTGTACAAAAAACAAAATCTGTAAAAATTGAAAATGGATGAAAAATGATGTCTCCCTTTGTCTTAAACTGTATCTTTCCATATGTTAGCTAGACAGGCAACTCCTATAAAAAGAGATACTGACTTGTCACTCACGATGTCCAATTCTTTGTCTCACCTATACATACCTTGGTAGAACCTTGGAATTGTATGAAATCAGAATTCTAGGAACTTGGCAAATTCTTCCACTAAGCCTTGTTAAGGCATTCAGCAGAATGTGTAGCAGGTTTGAATTGGTTGTAGAATCACTATACTGAACTCCCATGCATTCATCTGGGGTCAGTAAGAAAGATATAGCCTTGGTGATTTGGATATGACTACACCTTTCTATGCCATTTGGGACCGTACTAAAATGGAGTATACCTGCTCTTAAAGAAAGCTGTTTAACTAGGCAATAGGAGTTTACCTGTACTTCTTAACTTGAATGCATTGATTTCTGGGACAAAAGATGCAGCATTATACATGTACTATATGACTCATACCATGAGCCACTCATGCAATCACCAGAATGCTTGGAGAGAGCTCTAGAGAACATAGGGCCTAGACACTGCTGGTAGTGATGGGAAAAGTTCTGTGTGAATGAGACCAAGACTCAATTCCTTTTTCTATAAGTTCCATCTATATAGCAATGAGGGATTCTATTTTAGAGTAGACCTTGGTGTTTTTCCGGTGAGACCGGTCTATCAGGGCAATCTGGTCTACCCAATTAAGAGACTGAGGATACTACTTCCGCTTTCACCTTTCAGTCCCAATCCAGGAGCCTCCGCAGGCAGTCGCTTTCACAGCAAACTATTTTTGTGTTGAATTTACATTTTATCAACAAAGAAATAAAGGGAGACTAGTATAGATCTATTTCAAGCTATTTAGCTGTCATCGGCAAGCCATACCCTTCTGGGATTCGAACCCGGGCTACTTGCATATATTAGGTAGATGTATTAACCTCTAAGCCACCGTTTCTCCTCGCTTTGTCAGCTGTACCAGGGGAGAGTTTAAATGTTTTTCCAGTGAAATTGGTCTATCGGGGAAACCTGGTCTACCCAATTATGGGACGGAGCACATTGCTTCTGCTTTTGCCTTTCAGCTCCAATCCAGGAGCCTTCGCAGGCAGTCGCTTTCACGACAAAGTAGACCTTGGTCTTTATATATTATGTATATTTTGCCTCTTCATGCAATATATACATATACATATACATATACATATACATATACATATACATATACATACATACATATACATACACATACACATATACATATACATATACATATACATATACATATACATACACATACACATACACATACACATACATATACATATACATATACATATACATATACATATACATATACATACATACATACATACATATACATACACATACATATACATATACATATACATATACATATACATATACATATACATATACATATACATATACATATATATATATATATATATATATATATATATATATATATATGTATATGGAGTAACCTTATAATGTGTTTATGAGCCTTTGCTTTATCAGGTGTCACAAGTCATTCCGGCACATTAATGCTAAATCAAAAACAATGAAAGTATAATAGGACACATTTTTCTCTGTTTACCTTTAGCAGGCCAGTGCCCGGTGTTTTGAAATATGCTACAATAACCAGTAAAAGTCTTAGCAAATTTCATACAACAAACTAAACCTCTGTATTCCTTTTTGGCATTGCTTCAGCAGTGCTATCTGAAGATATTTTTCTGATTGATGTCCTGCTGCCCATTCCATCCCTAAATTCCTATTGCTATGACCAATGCCCTACTAAATCTGTCTGTAACTTGGCTACTAATCCCTGGACTCACCAGAGTCACTTCATGATGGATCTTGAAGAATGTGTGGCCTTTATTTCTTGTTGCATGGCCTTTGTATCTTGTATGGCAATTTGTGAATTTCATGCAGTGTAAGAGATTTAGGTCCTAATTGTGCACTCTATGCAGGTAAGAACAAAGAAAAGTAGGTATTCAGTGCATGTTCACGCAGCCTTGCCCCAGTCCACTTCTCTCAGCTCCTTTTCCCTATAGCAGCTTCATACTTCTTAAATTCTGGAGTGAATTGTGAATAGAACTGTTTGATGGATTTAATACCAAGTGAAATATATGAGCTAATTTCCTCTACTTTTTACATTCTTGGTGTAAGTATTTTTTTTTAAAAAATTAGGTACTTTAAAAAAAAAAAAGCTTTCCACCTCCACACAAATCATAAACTTGATTTTCTTTGCAAAGTAGCAATCACAATCCAAATGACATTGTAAAATAATGCATGCTGAAAGTGAGGAATCTCTATTGTTTTGAATTTGAGTTAAGATTAGGCTTTTAAAAAAAATGATCAGAATAGCTGAACATTTAAGAATTCAGCCTGGGTGTTTGTTTTCATGCTTTCTTAGGCTTTCAGAGAAATCTTTGACAAGCTCTTTATGTCAAAAGAAATTTAAAGCTGCTTTGAAATTCCCTGAGCTGCTAAAAGATCTCATCAAAAGATACTGGTGTTGTAGCAAGAAGAGTTTGAAGAATTATGCCTTAAAGTTTTGCCTGAGTTCCCAGCTTTTTTTTCTTTTTTCTTATAAAACAGAATTCAAGTTTTCTGCTGCATTCAAATAATATAAAGGACCACAAGAGACAGACACTCTTAAATGTAAACAACAATATAATATAAAAAAGATGGGAAAAAGGAAATACATCTATCCAATGGTTCCTCTTCATTGTCTCCCATTGTGCAAGTTTTTGAACTAGCCATTTCATCCCTTGGAATTGACTGAGTTGCTTACGGTTAGTTTTGGTATTTGGATCACTCTTCTCTTTGCGCTGGCTAAAAAGAAACCTCTGTGTAACTTTGTAAAGTTTTTTATTTTTATAGCAAACAGGATTATAATATCAGGATTTCTCCCATTTGGTTGCTAATGAATGGGTGCACATCTCCTTCATCTTTATTTTTTGATAATATTCACGTGAACTATAGAAACTAAGTTTTGTTTATTATGATCTCCTTATATAAGATAGTGACTGTTTCTATATAACACCATTTGATTCAGGTTATTTCTTCTTTCAAGTTTCTTCCATCTCTTAGTAAATAGATTTTCAGAGCATCCCCTCTGGGTTAGACTGCACAACCCAGGTAAATTCCACCTGGAGAAGATAACTCCAGTTAGCAAGGACCAAAGCCATTTAGGCAGTGGTGAAATCTAAAATTTGTTACTACCAGGTCTGTGGGCATGGCTTGGTGGGGGGGGTAATGTGACTGGGTGGGCGTGGCCAATTTTTTTTTTTTACTTTTAAAAACATTTTTTCTACAACCTTTTTGGTGAAGAGGTTGTAAAAAAAATGCTTTCAAAAGGCTCTGATGATCCCAGCTGAGTTGCCTGATCGGCAGAGGCTTTTTTTCTTTTAAATGCCTCTGACGATCAGGCAACTCAGCTTGCATCGTCAAGGCATTTAAAAGAAAAAAAGTTTTTTTTTTTTACTTTTAAAAGCATTTTTTCAGCCAAAGAGGTTGTAGAAAAAATGCTTTTAAAAGTAAAAAAAAAAAAAAAAGCCTCTGATGATTGTGCAGCTCAGCTGGGCATGGGATGGGGGGGGATGGCAGGGATTTTTGCTACCGGTTCTCTGAACCACCTGCCTCCATTGCTACTGGATCGGGTGATCCGGTCTGAACTGGGAGCATTTCACCCCTGCATTTAGGGCTTTACAGGTGTGAGTCTTTTGAATCTGGCAATGGTCATGAAACAGAAATAGGAGTGGTTTCAGGAATGCCAATTATTCAGTTAGATAAATTAGCAAAATTTTGGAAACCTCTCCAAGCTCCAGATCAAGGCAGGATTATTTTGAATTTCTTTTTGTACATTCTTTTTAATCTCAGGGCTGTGTAATCTCTTTCTTCAAATTCTCCTCCAGTGACTTGTTCCTTCCTTCCCCTCTTAACAGTTCTCTCATACATTCTCCAGAGTCACTCTGCATTCTTTACAATAGGTAATTCTCATACTCAGAAGCTTTCTGGCAGCCGATACAGATCCTAAAAAGTATGTGCTATCTTCCCATGAAGCTTTCCCTAGCGCAAACTATTCTTGCCTTGGACACCTCTTTCTTGATTCTATACCCTTTAAGAGCCAGCTTTTCTCAATATCTGCATTTTTGTATGCTAGCTCTCTCAAGCATACAATGCACATTATTTTCATTCAAAGTCTGAACTGAAAAAAAAATTGGAGTTGGACACTTTCAGACTGTATGAATATTTAGAGATGAAAGCTTAGAGTTTCCGGCACCCATTGCTGGAAATGAACTCTATGACTGATTTCTCTCACTTCTCCAATGGGTCATTGTCATGTCACTTATGGTATTAAGCTGAGGAAAACCTGGTGGATGACACTGTGAAATCATAGACTATATGAACTAGAAGGAACCTTATTTATTATTTTATTTTATTTGTATTAGTCATATTTCTATGCCTCCCACTCTTTGAGGACTCTGGGTGGCTTACACCAAAGACACTATACTAAATAGCATATTGCCCCCTAACTATCTGGGTCCTCATTTTACCCACCTTGGAAGGATGGAAGGCTGAGTCAATCTTGAGCCGGTGAGATTTGATCCGCTGATCTGCTGAACTAGCAGTCAGCTGAAGTAGCTGCAGTACTCCACCCTAACCACTGCACCACCTCGGCTCAGGTTATACATCTTGTCCAATCTTTGTTCAGTGAAGGAATCCACTACCACATTCAATTTCTGTTTGCAAATCTCCAGCGAGATTATAGGAAGACTGCTCTGTTACTTAAAAGCTCATATTGTCAGGAAATTCCTGACAAAGTCCATCAGACTCAAATCTTTACTGCACAATTATCTAGATCCTATTTATTCATCCATTTGTCCATTGGGATATCATGGAAGAACCTTGTCAAATATTTTGGTGAGATCGAAGTAAACTACATCTACAGCTTTCCCTTATGTTAGTCCTTGACTTATAACCACTACAACTGAAACTGGAATTTCTGTCATAAGTCATCATTGAACCAATTTTATAACAATTTTTATGGCAGTCATTAAGTGAATCACACTGTCATTAATCAATTCATGCAATCATTAAGCAAATCATGCAGTTATTAAGTGAATTCAGCTTCCCCAATCAGTGGTTTTGGGTTTTGTTTTGTTTGTTTTCTGCCAGAAATTGGTTGTAAATCCAAGATGGTTACCAAGTGCACAAATTATGATCACTGTGGACTTTTCACGTTTCTTAAGAGCTCCCCAAGGGGGCGTGCATAAGTGCACCAGCATACCTATCATCCCTGTCCTACTGTCCCCATTTATATGTAATCATTCTATGTGTTTATGGCTATGTTTTGCCTATTTATATCCTTTTATTTGTGTCATTTTTTTTCATGTGTCCATGTCTAGTTCTATACTGTTACTGTTTCATGTGTCCATGTCTATGTCTGTATTGTTACAGTACTTATCAAGTACTGTTATACTTGATAAACAAGTATTTATCAATACTTGATAAATAAAATAAATAAATAAATAAATAAATAAATAAATAAATAAATAAATAAATAATGAATGAATGAATGAATGAATGAATGAATGAATGAATGATGCATAACAGTCCACTCAAGAACCTTGCAGGTTATAGAAATCAAAACGACTGGTACGTAATTTCTCCAGTCCTCTTTCTTCACCTGTTTAAAAGCATGGTTTTAAATCATAATGCACCAGTTTTAACAGACAAAAGTTTAGAGAGAGGGATTTTTTCTTTCTTTCCTCAGGTGAACATCAAGAAGTATGCAGATGAGACTGTCATCTTTCCAGAAAGTTGTCAAAGTGTGTTACTATAATTTGACAAGCAGCATTACAAAGGCTGACAGCTGCTCTGAAGATGTCTGTAGAAAGAAATGAAAGCTTTCTGCATTGTTTTATCAAAACACTTAAACCATTCAAGGGCAACGTAAACTGGCTTGATTTTCTCATATTGTGTTGTACTGGGCAGAAATTATTCCTTCCAATCATAATATTACTCAAGTAGCTTTTAAAAGGACAAGACTTGTCTATCCATAGGTTTATTTGCAAATGAAAAGCAAAGCAAAATTCTACCTCAGCTTTTGCTCTTCGGTCCTTCTTGTGCTGACTTTGATATTTTATATGTTATAAAAAAAAAAAACAGAGACGATAAATCTATCTATACCCATGGAATTATAAAATATCTCTATAAATGAAAGCTTGCATTTCACTAGAAGGTGAGATGATCAATATTGTTTTATGTTGTTGTTTCCTCTGAATCATATTGCATTCTACATGGTGGCATTAGGTTGATATTTCCTTTCTCTATTTTTTAAAAAAACCAAGAACTTCTCTTTTAGTATTATGTGGGCCAATTTATACACTTTACTTGGTAGGTATTAAAACTTTAGTGGTTTTTTTGAAAGAAACATTTAAATAATTTTTTTGTGGCCAGAGGGTCTGAAGTTTTTCAGTGTTTGAAGGCAGAGGTGCTATTGTAAACAAAGAAATAAGCACTTCAGCATTTTTTTAAAATGAGTTTTTTAAAAATAAAAATAAATGCTTGTGATAAAGCCTTAATATATTTTACTATTACATTTTGCTATTAAATATTTTACTATTTATTCATTTTTGGTTATACTTAGGAGCAATATATTCTGATTGCACTTTAAAATTATATTTTATAATTTTATAAAATTATATTTTATAATTTTGGTCTTAATTTTATTCATTTGGTCTGAATGTTGAAAACTTCTGCATTCTCTCTCTCTCCCTTCCTCTCTCTCTCTCCTTGTGTGTGTGTCTGTCAACTACCTGTCTATCTGTTTCTTTTTCTCTCCAGTGCCTGATTTAAAGGCTGCAGTTCCACCACACCCTTCATAAAGTCTTTATAAATCATCTCTAATCTCATTTTTAAAAACCTTCAGTAGAATGATATATTCTTTTTTTCTTTTTTGCATTTCTATTTCAGGAAAAAGTTTTGATTCAGGTTTTGGTAGTAGACAGACCCCATGGTGGCAGGTAGCAAAGTTCTCCTAAAAATGTACATTAATATGAGTGTGTGAATGAATGTTTGTATGTACAACTACATATGTTTTGAAAGAACCAGCCCAGTACTCCTGTTTTGTATTTTTGCAAACTAGCTCCCTTCCTGATATGTTTACAAGTGAGAAGAACCATGAGAATGACTGTATATTGCCTTAATCCATAATTTTCAAAATGTTGACCATTGGCTATTTTCTTTTGAAAAATAAGACAAAACTCGAGATATCCAAATCTATTTAAAAAAAAATAAAATAGGGGTAACTACAATAGATAAATTGAAAAACTCAAAGAAGACAAAATACAACATTTTAAAAATTCACAGTAGAGAGTTTTTTAAAAAATAATTTGAAATATTAATTATATTTAATTAAAATTAATCTGATTGCATCCAGTTTTGGTCACCACAATGTAAAAACAGATGTTGAGACACTAGAAAGAGTGTAGAGAAGAGCAACAAAAATGATTAGAGGACTGGAAGCCAAAACATATAAAGAACTGTTGGTAGAATTGGTTATGTCAGGTTAAATGAAAAAGAACTTGGGGTGATATGATAGCAGTGTTCCAATATCTCAGAGGTTGTCACAAAGAAGAGGGAATCAAGCTATTCTCCAAAGCACCTGAGAACAGGACAAGAAGTAATGGATGGAAACTAATCAAGGAGAGAAGCAACACAGAACTAAGGAGAAATTACTTGACAGTTAGAACAATTAATCAGTGGAACAACTTGCCTCAGAAGTTGTGAATGCTCCCACACTGGAAGTTTTTAAGAAGAGATTGGACAAGATTTGTCTAAAATGGTATAGGGTTTCCTGCCTGAGCAGGAGGTTGGACTAGAAGACTTCCAAGGTCCCTTCCAACTCTGTTATTTTGTTAATTGAAGCAATATATTGTAGTTTTATATTTAACCATTTTAAAATTTACAGAAGTTTCTAATAAGCATATTAAAATGAATACAAAGTAAACTGGGAGGAAAAAGGAAAGTAAAAGAAAAGTTCAGAAGGTATAGGAGAAAGATAAACAAAAGAAAAAAAAATAGAAGAGAAAAAACAATAGAACCAAAGAGATTTATAAGTGACTTCACTAATACACTACCCTTTCACCCTTTCCAAATGACAAACAATAAAACTTCTTTCCATAACCTAATTTGAATTTATATGCAATTCACAAATTGTATTTTTCAGTCCTAATTCAGCAAAATGTCCATTATGATTTACCAGAAATACCAAATAGTCTATCTCTGATCAGATAATCCAACTTTCTATTCCTTTTGGTTGTTCTTTACAATATTGACCTTTAAATCATTCCAAAGACATTGTAGGATTTGATCCTTCTTCAATGTCTGGCAATCAACAGAAGCCTTCATCAGCCTATTTTGTAAATTTCAGAAAGAAGCATTGTCCAGGATTTCTTTTTGCAGCTGTTCCATGTCCAAATACTCTTCTTGATTTGTCTTTTGTATTCCCATCTCAATGTTGGTTTGCATGCCTTCAAATTCTGTCTATGTCAGGTAAGAGTTTTTTTTTTTTAAAAAAAAATTCCCATCATCTTCTAAAAGTCTAAAACAAGAAAGATTTAAAAGAGCAAAACCAGAATGCAGTTATATACTAATATTAGCAAAATAAATCACATAATAACATTCACTCTATTGCTATAGTAACACATACAGATAATATAAATCTAAAACATTAAGAAGTATAAATCAAGCCTATATAACCATTAACAAATTATTAGTTAAGATATATCAAACCAGAACTAATAGTTAATATTGAAATATATATAATTTCTGAGATGTTAGTTATTAATTTTTTAAAATATTGTTTAAGACAAATGAAAGTAATATCCAGCTTAGTCACTTTAACTCTTTTCTGCCAGGTCCTTTAGTTCCTTCCAGTGTCCATAGGCAACAAGGCTTAATTCTTACTATGCGCTTAGATCCATTTTAGTCATTTCCCATAGGTATATCATTTAACTATATGCTTGTTTTCATACCTTACAGCAAAAATAGCCAATAATTTACATCTCTCTAGTATTCCAGTTCATTTAAGATCAAAATCTTATTTTTTGCTCTTTGACAATTGTAAATTATTTTAAACTCTTAATTCTTAAATGCAAAGAAGAAGGTAAAATTTACCAGGGGTCAAATTAAGCTAACCACTATGAAGATCTCTAATATCCATAAAGTAATTAAACTGAACATTTACAAATGGGATGAGAAATTGAGTTTAGCTGGTTTAATGTCTTTATTAAAATAGCTCCCTCTGCTCCTCAAATCCACAGGTGACTGTTATTTTATGGTCCTCTTGTGAGGAGCTGCCATTCATAGCACTCATGGGCTATCATGTTCTATTCTCTCTTTCTGTAGAAAGATTTCGAAGAACCAGTCTGCTTGCCAATCCTTCATTCTTCACAAGCAATTATCATCTCTGCTGTTTGGAGATGTCTTCAGTCCGACATGACTCACCCAGAAGTCCTCATATTCAGCCAATTTTTACAAATTTTGCTTGCAAGTGTTATTTATACCAAGTCCTGCTTGTAAGTATTTGGTTTACCATATATAGGTTCATCAAGTTCTCAAATCCGCTTTGATTTGAAGGAGCAACAAATCATTCATTGCCTATAGTCCTTTCTTCCTATCTTATAGGAAGTCATATTGAAAATTGATTTGTTACTTTGACTATTTATTTTTTGATGGTTTGAATAAAGATGGTGGGAAAACAGCAGAAGTCAGAAGGAGTCTGAACAAAACTTGTATGTTAAAGATATGGAATTAAGGATGATTAAGGACAAGGAATTAAATGGAACATCAGTTCCTGAGGGCCATGGCTATCCCCAAATTATTTGAAGAAAATATATATTAGGTCACTTTTATGTACCGGTCTGTATAGGATGATACACGAGAAATTGTACACAGGGACCTGATGCTTTAAAGACTGAAACCAGTCCAAAAAATTGAAGTGAAAATATGAAACACCTGCATTTTCCCCCAATTAAAAAGAATGAAATTTACTTTTGTTTATTGTATTCTCATTTTACCATGGAGGATTACATATCTTCTATTAATTAGTGAATTCTAAGATGATAACTAAATTGTGGTTATTTAAATACTTTTAATTTAATGTACTTTAGAACATTAGTACTTTTTCAAATATACTGTAGTTATGTTGTAATATTTTGTAATAAAGGAAAATGTTTGTTTTAATAAGAATGAAAGAGGAATAAATTCTACACTGTATCTATATTTAGTAACTGTAATTTTGATATATATCAGTGTCTATTCGATCTCTATTATCTGTCTGTCATCTAATCTCTCTCTCTCTCTCTCTCTCTCTCTCTCTCTCTCTCTCTCTCTCTCTCTCTCTCTCTCTCTCTCTCTCTCTCCCCTCAACAATTTATCAATGTGTATATTCTGGAATTATAAATTCTTTTAAAGTTCTAATTTTTATTTTTTTTAAAAAAGTTTTTTTTTAAGATTCCAGATGAAACATGCTTCTAGGTAAGAATAAAAAAATGTTTAATGCAAATTACAGAACATATGAAATAGAAAAAAAAATGACTTGGCAATTGACACTTTAGATACAAGTCAAATAATTTAGTAAGTTTTGATACAACTAAAAATAATGTCCTTGTGTGACAAAGAAGTATGGCAGTCTGACAATGAAGAAATGAACAGCTGTGAGAATCCAGTGAAATTAAATTGGGGGAAGAAGTCATCAAACGTTTAGTGGAAAACTAGTTCAGTAGATGTCACTTATTTTATTTCTGTACTTTGGAATGTTCATCTGAAAACTATTTTAAGCAAGTGTGGTAAATATGATTTTTTGTTTATCATTAAATATTTAGACGGCCTAAGTTGCTCAAATTCCTTGTGTGTTCAATCACACTTGGCCAATAAAAAATTCTATTCTATTCTATTCTATTCAAGGGCTGACAGGAGTTGAAATTTAATATAGTTTTCTTGGTTTAATATAATCTGCCTTTTTCTACTGAAAATGCTTTGATAGTTTCTACTTTACAGTTGATTGTGATATAATCATTTTTGTCAAATAACTGTAATTGCTTCAATTGATTAATCTTTCTATTATACTTAGATGGATTCTTAATATGCTTCAAATGGTTGCATCATCTTATATCATGTTTTCACAATTTTTCTATGACATGTCTTTTAATACATTCTCAATTGATTTTCCTTTTTGTGCAGTCTTGATTCAGTGTTATTGTCTGTGGAGATGCTCACTCATCCAGATTCTAGTTGTCTCCAAGGTGCTTTTTCAAAAGGCAACTGGACTGCTTTTTCCTTGAGGAGGAAGAAGAAAACGTTTCACTTCTCATCCAAGAAGTTTAATCACTGATGAAGCATCTTGGGTGAGATGTGAAAAGTTTTCTTCTTCATTCCAGTTGCCTTTTGAAAAAGCATCTTTTTTTTTTTTGCTTTAATTTATATGCCGCCCTTCTCCGGAGACTCAGGGCGGCTTACAATGCGTTAAGCAATAGCCTTCATACTTTTGTATATTTATACAAAGTCAGCTTATTGCCCCCACAATCTGGGTCCTACCTTTGAAAGGATGGAAGGCTGAGTCAACTTGAGCCTGGTGAGATTTGAACTTGCAGTAATTGCAAGCAGCAGACTGACAGCAGTGCATCACTGAGATTCAGTGTTATTGTCTGACAGCAGTGCATCACAGACATTGTAAAAAATGGTAGATTTTGGCATCCAAATCCAGTTTGCATCTTAGTTTGTATTCAAAATAGTAAAGTTTATAAAACATTTGCAGCAAACACATTTTTCCATCTGTCATGGGGAAGCTACAGATTAATGTGGAATATCGATGGCTGAATTGCCAAGGTTACTTAGAATATTAGAATATTTTTCTCCACCTGAAAAAAGCAAGGGGATTCTGAATTGGATCAGGTGGAAGGGAAAGAGCATGAAAGATTAATCCATTCTTTACATAAAATGCCCAAGAACTTCATGTTGGAGCTTCATATTGTCTATCAACAGTCATATAGATGTGTTGTAGATTGTTTTTAGCAATTTCCAATAATAATTGTAGATGCCAAGGATAACTTTTTTTCCTGGCAAACCACACAATGGGTAAAACCCTTGTTTTTGTGGTTAATCATAATAAACTGATTTGCATTTGCTTACTCAGAAAGTAGGCTAATAATTAAGCCTGATTTCCCTTCCCTTTCCTGGAACCATGTTTTTAAAGGAATTCAGATCCATGCAGATGCTTTTAAAGATGAAAAAAAAGACACGAATCTCCCAGTATAGTATCTTTGACTCCTACTGTCACTGAAAATTGTTAGTTTATGTTGGAATATGCTGTTTGTAATTGCCCTTAAACTGAGTTTCATTTTCTCAAGTAACATTAGGGTGTCACTCATTTTTTTTCTTTAGGAAACAGCTATTTAGAATTGTGCAAACTGAGATCTTAAACAAGGCATGTAACATAAACATACACAAATCAGTTCAATATTTGAAAAAGGAGGATCCTTTCTGCAATTTCATTAAACCATGCAGATCTCTGAAGATTGCAATCCATCTGTCAAGACTTTCAAGGTCACCAATGCCAACTTAGAAAACTTTGTAAACCGGAAAGGTACCCAGGAGGAAAATTAAATGAAGCAGCTTCTATCTGAACTGAAAGGTAAGCGAAGTCTACCTTTCCTGCTTGTTTGAGGGAGAACTATCCCCATCTGACACACCAACTTCAAATAGCATTACTGTGTCACGATAGCATTCAGTTCCTCTTGAATGAAGCTGGAGATGACAGGCCTCCTGCTTTCTTTCTGCTCCCTGACGAGCTGCCTGCATAAATATCTGCTTGGGGAGATCATACCAGATGGAAAGCACAGACTTGACTTATTGAGAAGAAAATCCTTCTGAAATGAATAGTTAACACTCTTGGAGGAGAGTGAGCTCATCCTTATCCCATAAACTAAATAATCATTTCTGAGGCAGAAATCTTTGCCCTAGCAAGCAGTTTTCAATCACGCTCACTAGCATTTTACTTTTTGCCTCTCATATGTTAGCATATTTCCCCCTTCCCAATTATAAACATAAACTGGAATCAAGATGCCAAGTTGATCAATGCCAAACAAGACATAGATTTCAAAAGACACATTTGCAAGGTTTCTTCCTGTTTGTATAACACCAGTGCAAAGGTGAGAACAGAGGTGAGTTTCAGCAGGTTCTGACCAGTTCTGGAGAACCGGTAGTGGAAATTTTGAGTAGTTCGGAGAACTGGTAAATACCACCTCTGACTGGGCCCATCCCATCTATACTCTGCCTCCCAAGTCCCAGCTGATCGGGACGAAATGGGGATTTTGAGGTAACCTTCCCCTGGAGTGGGGAGGGAATGGAGATTTTACAGTATCCTTCTCCTGTCACGCCCACCAAGCCATGCCCACCAAGCCATGCCATGCCCACTAAGCCACACCCACAGAACTGGTAGTAAGAAATTTTGAAACCCACCACTGGGTGAGAATCAGTTTGGGTTCTTCATCACTGGAGACTTTTAAGAAGAGACTGGACAGCCACTTGTCTGAATGATATAGAGTTGCCTGCTTGAGCAGGATGTTGGACTAGAAGGCCTCCAAGGTCTCTTTCAGCTCTATTATTCTGTATCGGTATCAAATAACTCCTTGGGTAACAGAAAAGGGAATTTCTCTTCTGACTACACACAGAAACAACAAATGAGATGTAATCTAAACATGGGATGTGAGGTTGAGGTTGACTTTAATTTCTAACATTCTTCATCTATGGCCTTGATGGCAATGGTTTATTGGAGTTGTATCTCTATGGTATCTATAGCAGGAGTGAAATACTCCCGGTTCAGACCGGCTTGGGGTAGTAGGTAGCGATGGCGGCGGGCAGTTCGGAGAACCGGTAGCAAAAATCCCTGCCCCTGCCCCCCGCCCCCCGCCGCACAATCATCAGAGCCTTTTTTTCCTTTTAAATGGCTCTGACGAGCCCAGCTCTGACGAGCCCAGCTGTGTTGCCTG
The DNA here is from genome assembly GCF_059756535.1 of Pantherophis guttatus. Taxonomy (NCBI): domain Eukaryota; kingdom Metazoa; phylum Chordata; class Lepidosauria; order Squamata; family Colubridae; genus Pantherophis; species Pantherophis guttatus. The sequence continues at coordinate 249,211,466 of NC_142063.1, read as the reverse complement.
CTAATCAGGCAACTCAGCTTGGATTGTCATACCCATTTAAAAGAAAAAAAGTTTCTTTTTTTCTCTCCACCCCCCCAGCCTCCAGCTTGCTTACCTTAGCTGCTGGTCGCAACACCTGCCTTGCTTCGCTTGCTTTAATACCTGCAATCCATTGCATCAGCAAGAAACTGAATCTCCCTGGCTGCAATCAAGCTCATCGGTGAGCAGCTCTATCTGCAACTTTAAGACTTGTGGACTTCAACTCCCAGCAAAGCTGGCTGAGGAATTCTGGGAGTTGAAGTCCACAAGTCTTAAAGTTGCTAAGGTTGGAGACCCCTGTTCTATTGGGTAAGTTTTTTTCTCCTTTGGGAGCTTTAAAAAAATAGTTAATTGGGGTTTTTTTTAGTTATTCTTTTTTTAGACCTAGCCATTTAAACTTTAGGAAGTTTTAAATTTAGCTGCTTTTATATAAAAATAAAAATAAATTAAAATAAAATAATATTTGTGCAGCTTTCTGAGATTTAGTGTGTCTCTGTAATGTTTCACTCTAACTACACAAACACACAAAATCTCACAAAGCTGTATGTGGAATTTTGTGTGTGTAAAGTGTGAAAGTTGGTTTTTTTGGGCTTTTTGTGGCTGTGTGAGGTTCCTGCTTGTTGCAGAGGCCATTTTGGGTCTAGCACAGCTGCTTTTACATTGTGGGTGAGCCAGTTGTGTTGTGTTGTGTGTGTGTAAAATGTGAAAGTTGTTGTTGTTGTTGTTGTTGTTTTGGCTTTTTGTGGCTGTGTGAGGTTCCTGCTTGTTGCAGGGGCCATTTTGGGTCTAGCACAGCTGCTTTTACATTGTGGGTGAGCCAGTTGTGTTGTGTTGTGTTTTGTAGGTTAAAAAAGGGCAAAGAAGTGACATTGACTTGGCCACGCCCACCCAGTCACCTTACCACCAAGCCCCACCCACTAATTAAGCCATGCCCACAGAACCGGTAGCAAAAAATTTTAGATTTCACCCCTGATCTATAGGACTATATTTTGCTTATCCTTTACATAAACGATACTCTATTTTGGCAGCTTGCGTCAATTTAAATGTGGTTTTATAGGTTCAAAATCAACACATTTCCCATCATACGTATTTCTTTTTCTGAAAGTCTTACAACACTGCATGTTCCGACATAATAATGTCACAGTGGTATGAAATAGGCACAATAAAATTACTTACTACTTTGTTGAATGAATAATCCAATATCTGCACAAAATTCAATTATAGCAGTTTGGTTGGTGTCAGGAAATACAATTGCTTTGGCCTTGAAAAAAAGCTTTGTATTCTGAAGAGAATTCTTACATGTGCTGCTGCTCATTTTTTAAATGTGGGACTGAACAATATTCTTATGAAGCATATATTTTTTGTTCACAGTCATCTGTCTGTTGCGGATGGGGAATAAATCTTGATACCCGAGAAAACCTTTGGAAAAGGTGACTTCTGAGCTGGAAGTGTGTAATAAGACCAATTTGGTACATGATCTCCTGCTATGTTGCCTAAAGGAAAGCATGATAGTAAATATTAACAGGATCATGAGCTACTATCTTTACTTTCTCTAGGGTGGAGCAGCACTTTAGAAGATTGCAAATCCCTAGACACAGGCATAGGCATTAACTCAGTTCAAGGTCAAAGTAAACAGAATTGCCAAAACCTAGTGATAAATATTCATTAAAAGAGTGAGTATGGTTGGAGATTTTCTATAAAGCTTCACAACAGGACATTGGTGTACCATGGATTAAAAAAGATACACAGAGAGGACATGCACATTTGAACTATAGTGGAAAATTGCTCCAGTGTTTGGTCTGCAGCTGATATCTTAAAGACAGGAAGTTTGTCAACCTCTCTCAGAAGCAGGTAGCATCAGGGTATTACTGGGTAGACCTCCTGTCTCTGCACTTCTGCTTTTCCTGTTTTTTGACTCTTTACACGGAAAGTGGCATTTTTGTAAGTTAGGTAGATGAAACTTGAAGTCTGAATTACGATGCTTGGAGTCAGGATTGGTCCAAATGTTACCACTGTTGCTAGGGCTGGATATTTTTTTTATATATATGATATCCCAATGAGTCCATCTTGACTGAAGTTCAGTCTGATGAACTTCAATCAAGCGATCATCAACCCTTTCTTTCATGACTTCATGGTGTCTAACAACTCAGAAGGAGGATTACTATCCAAGGTAATGCTGGAGAAGCAGTTACTACTGGGATCTTGTGAAGGGAGATTGCCAATTATCTTGATCTGAATCAGACAACAGATCTGGATAAAAATTCCTGAGTTTCCAGAGCGTATGCTACTCTGATACACTGTGTATACTGTATATGCTTAGTGTATGCTAAGATGCTTTATAATTTTGGCATCATTCAGATGTCCTTGACCAAAATCATCTTTCAATCTGTTCTCAGAATTTTTTAAAAAAAATCAGGCTGACATGAGCATGTGTTCAGCAGGTAGGATATCTGCAATCACATTCCAAATGGCATTCATTGTGGTGAGAAAATAAGTACTTAAGAAACCCTGTCTCAAACCCTGCCCCAAATATTAAAACAGTATTAAAATGTTTATAAACCTGAATTAATACATGTTGACACTGCAATTGAGAAATGTTGGCTTGCGGTAGGAACATCTGGCATCACATATTCTTGGATGGCAAAAGAAAAAAATGGATGTGAATTGAACTCTAGAATGAGATTAAAGGTAAAAAAAAAAAAAGAAATAAAAATGCAGTCATTTTCTTTCTTTGAAGATTATCAGACAGTTCTACAGCAAGTCCAAATCTCAACCATTTGGATTTTGTCTCTTCATCTACCAGAGGAAATACAATCTAATTGAATCAAAGCCTTCCTATCTTCCCGTGACAGAACAAATACAAATAGTAAACATATTGTAACTATCCACTGCTGCAAAACTTTGTTATTGCTTTGGAATGCTTTGGATTGATTATATGCAAGTACATAGAAAGATAGATTTTCTCCATGATGATGTGTCCCGAACCTTCAATTTGCTTAATGATGCTCCCCTCACCATGATAACTGGAGATCATTCACCTGGCTGCTACTTGCCATCTTTCCTTCCACCTTTCCCAACATTACAGCCTTCTCCAAAGAGTTCAGTTTCCACATAATGTGTTCAAAATACAGTATAATTTTAATATCAGTTTCTTTTCTATGCTGTTGTCACCTAATGTATGCAGCTTGCTGAACATTTGGGATGTGATAGTGAGAGATTAAGAGACACCTCAGTGGAGGAACTGACAGTTATCTTGGTTAGGATGAATTGCTATCATCAAAATGAATGTACTATTGTAATAAATTATTACAAATGGCACCAAACAGAATTTCAGAGAGAACCTTATAAGAGTGACAAGAAACTGTCAGTAGACTGAGGAAAAGATCCTAGCCCTAACCCTTCTAAATTTTAAAGTATAAGTCATAAAGTGAAGTGCCAGTTTAAAAAAAAAAGTACTTGAAAGATACATAGTACAATGCAAAAAAAAAAAAAAAAGGAATTTAAATCTGAAATGAAACCTCAACTTTTCTTACCAGGTATAATCTCAGAAAAAAATAACCAACAAGAAAGACCATGATTTAATGGGATATATGCTTACAGCTGGGAGAATAAATTTTGCTCAACATTGAAAGAAACAATACTGAAAATATCTGATTGGGAACTTAAACTTGGAGAATACGCAGCAATGGTTAAACTAACAGTATATATACACAACAGAAGTTTAATCAAATTTAAGCAATATAGAATGGAACGGAACGGAACGGAACGGAACAGAACAGAACAGAACAGAACAGAACAGAACAGAATAGAATAACAGAGTTACAACACATCACACAACATGGCAAATATCATCATTTACAGTCTGGCTTCGAGGGGGCTCAAATGTCTACAATATAGAAAATTAACAGATATAAAAAAGGGAAAGTTAGAAATCTAATAGATCATTTTTTTCCCTCTCTTTTCTCATTTTCTGTTTTTGGTACTTTAATTTTTGTTAAATCTGTTTTGCCTATATATTTTTTTCCTTTAATTAAAAAAAACAACAATGGGGATTTCATTACTGTATAATCCTTTTAAGACCAAAATCTTCATTGCACAACAAATACTTTGATGTAATCTGGAGCAGTTTCTTCCATTTCTTAATGTTATACTCAATTTTGTATTAAAAAGTCAAATAGTTTTATGCTGTAATATCAATATACTATTTAATACTGATAGACTATTTCTTTCTCTTTTCTTTATTTCCAATATTCTGAGTCCTCTAAAGAATGGAATATCAATACTTAATACTACATAGATATCATTATATTGAGATAATAGAATGTAGTAATAACAAAAGCACTTAGACTTATATACCTCTTCACAGTGCTTTACAGCCCCCTCTAAGCAGTTTACAGAGGCAGCATATTGTCCCCAACAATCTGGGTCCTCATTTTATGGACCTTGAAAGGATGGAAGGTTGAGCCAACCTAGAGCTGGTGACACTAGAACTGCCAAACTGCTTGGCAGCAGCAAACAGCAGAAGTAGCCTGCAGCTGCATTCTAACCATTGTGCCATCATGTATCAAGATTGAAAACAATAAAAAGGGGGAAAAGGGGAATATTTGGGTTGTGTATATTCTTCAGAGTGCTGTATTATGTTTCTGACTTTGAATAAGGCAGTAAATAACAAAGCAGATATACAAGGTAAAGTAGATTTTTTGCCTGGAGCAGTGTATCCTATGTATGCAAACTATAACTACTCACATTGCAGTTTTACTCCTCCATTTTGAAAAAGATGTATGCTGCCTAGAACTTTGTTTCTAGACTCACCATTTCTGGAACTCAGAAAGGAAAGGCAGAACTGAAAAAAAAATACAAAAAAAGTAGCATGAAAAAAAGGGGAAGTGCTGGATTAGACATAGAAACACTCGCTTTTATGATAGTTCTGTTGCACTTCATTTTTCATGGTATAATAAAATTCATCCATCTAGAATTTCACTGATTATTTAAGCAGGGTTTTTCTTCTATTTGCATTTCTCTAAATGTATTGTTGTGTCTTTAGACATTTATAAATCACATACATTTTTAAAGTTGTTGCTGTAAATTGCTTATAAATTCATATTTGCTCGTGCAAGAAGAAATAAGCTGTAGAAATTTGTGACACCACAAATATCCCTGAACACAAAATACTCATAATCTGAGCACTGCAAATCAAGAAACTAAAATTATTCATAGAAGTTCTTCAGCAAATATTTCTCTAGATAATTCATAAATAGGAAAACTGCCAAAATTTCATTTATTGATAGGAAAACTTACTTGCAATGATATATTTGCTTGTGCCTGTTTAGCATTATTCAGTGTGCCCTATTAAATGATAATAGAGTGCAAATGTGGCCTGTCTAGAGAGAGAGAGAGAGTTACTATATACAAAGGCACAAATCCTTTAAGAATTATTTTTATTGTGATAATAAAATATAAGAGTATTCAAAGGTTTATGGATCATGGTGAAGGCAATTTAAAGTATCACTATTAAGACAGTGGTAAATCACCTCTCTTGTAGCACTAAAATATTCACATTTCATTTTTCAATTAGATAGAGAATGGCTACTATAGGTTACAGTCCATCAGTGCTGAGGACACAAAAAGAAAAGAAGAAATATGTTCCCTTGGAATAGACTTTGTTTCTCTCTATCCCATTTGATTAACAAGGAACATTTATACAATTATGCTAGTATTTCCTAACATTCCTTGCCTTTATTGATATCAGCCTACACTAATAACCAGTGAAAATATATTTTTTTCTGGCATCAGAGAGCAAGCCATATTCTCAGACAGTTACCCAAGATATTAGAAAATATATTTAAAATGTTAAAAGTAGCAATTCAAACCAACCTTTGATAGTAGGGAGTTTGAATTGGGGTGCAAAAAATATTCTTATCTTTCGCAGTACATCAGCACAGACTTATTAAACCCCACATTACAGATCAACAGGTTTCTGCACTCAGTCCTATGCAGGCAGATTATGATGGTGTCAGTATAACCTAATAAGCAGCTGATCAGCTCTGTCATCATTGCAATGCCAACTTTGAAAGGTAAAACACAAAAAGAGGAGGTTTGTTACTGCTTATCTGTTTGACTGTACTATGATTTGTGCTTGCAGCAAGAAAAATGTTGAGTGTCCTCACAACTGGGAAATTACTGGCATCTACCTAGCATTTCACTTGCATTCATTTGTGGGAATGGGAGAAAAAAGCTACTGCGAAAATCAAAATTGGCAATCTTTCTGAAGTCTAATGAAAAAGAATTACACTTTCTAGCTGGGTTTCAGAATTGTACTTCTTTGAATCAGAATCTAAACTATTCTGTGAAATCAACCTCAGGTCATATTTTATATACTTTGATATGCAATCACTTTCAGCCAAGCACAACAATTTTTACACTATCTAGAAAACAATGTACCTCACTCAAGGTGACAAGCAAGTATTAAAAAGGGGAGAAAAAAACCTCCATTTAATCATGAGCATCGACAAAATGAAAATCCACTGATTTGAAACATTAGTAAAGTGTCCAAATTACTATTACAGAATAGAATAGAATAGAATAGAATAGAATAGAATAGAATAGAATAGAATAGAATAGAATAGAATAGAATAGAATAGAATAGAATACGGGTGTCAAACTCGATCCTGTCACGTGATGTATCATAATGTATCAATGTTTTTTGCCTTTGTGGAGCAGGGGTGGGCGGGGCCTGCACATGAGGCATCTGGCCTGTGGGACGCCAGTTTGACAGGCCTGGAATAGAGTAACAGAGTTGGAAGGGATGTTGGAAGCTTTCTAGTCCAACCCCCTGCTCAGGCAGGAAACCCTATACCATTTCAGAGAAATGGTTGTCCAATCTCTTCTTAAAAACTTGCAGTGTTAGAAGCATCTCATTCCACAAGCTTTTTCAGCACTTGTTGGCTCCATATTCCTAAGCAAACTCATCTTGGACTATTTACTCAAAAGCAAATTAGATTTTTTTTCTTTTAAAATTACATTTCAATTTTAGTATACATTGGGTTTAGGATTATCTTTAAAAAGAAGGAAAGAAAGAAAGAAAAGGAATATAAGGAGTATATGGAGAAGGAATTAGAATTGTTCTATAAGGAAAACACAAAACAGCACACCTCCCTACAAAATTTATGGGACACAACTAAGGCATATGTAAGAGGCCTGACGATAGCCTATAATGCAAAACAGAAAAAAGAGAGGGAAAAAGATTACAACAAAGTGCTAGAAGAAATTCAAAAATGGGAAAGAAAATTACAAGAAAACCTGGGAGATGAACAAATTAGGGTTAATTGGACAGCAGCAGATAATCTGAACATATTAGAACGGGAAATATGCAATGGCATTGAAATACATAAGGCAGAATTACTTTGAGCAAGCAAATAAGCCGGGGAGGTGGCTGGCATATAGGCTGAGGAAAGAAAGGGAAAAAAGAATAATTCAGAAATTACAGGACAAAAAGGATATAATCCAACAGAGTTTAGAGAAGAAAAAGGAGATAATAATTCAATACTATCAAGAGCTTTATGAGAAAGATAAAGTAACAGTAGAGGAAATAGAACAATATTTAAGTGGGGAAGGGATGTCAATACTAACAGAGGAAGAAAAAGAGTTACTAGACAAGGAAATTACTATAAGGGAGTTAAAAGAAGCATTGAAGAGACAAATAATGAAACGCTGGGGACTGATGGCCTACCAATGGAGTTTTATAAAAGTTTAGGGGACTCACTAGATGAGACATTATTAGAAACATATAATGAGGCATTGACGGAGGAAAAGTTACCAAATACATGGAGGGAAGCATATATTTCCCTGATACCGAAAGAAGGAGCAGATACAACATTAATAAAAAACTATAGACCGATCTCCTTATAAAATACCGATTATAAAATTTATAATTGCAAATAGGATGAAAAAAATACTAAATAATAGAATACACCAGGATCAAAATGGTTTCTTGCCCACAAGACAAATAAAAAATAATATAAGAATGGTAATAAATGTTTTAGAATACTATGAGATGCATCCAGAAAGACAGGTAGCATTGATATTTCTGGATACACAAAAAACATTGGACCAAGTTAATTGGTAGTTTATGATACATCAAATTAAAAATATGAAATTCGGAGAGAAATTTACAAGAATGATATTGTCAATATATAAGAATCAAAAGGCAAGCATATTAGTAAATGGAGACCCAACAAAATTCTTTGGAATAAATAAAGGAGTAAGGCAGGGCTGCCCATTGTCGCCCTTACTTTTTATTATGACTCTGGAAAACTTGCTAATTAGAATTAGGTCAAATAAAGAAATAAAAGGATTAAAAGTAAAAAAAGAAGAATACAAGGTCCAAGCCTTTGTGGACGACCTTGTCTTCTTCATAGAAGACCCAATAAAAATAACACCCAAATTAATAAAAGAAATTGAGGAATTTGGAAATGTAGCGGGTCTAAAAATTAATAAGGAAAAGACCAAAATGATAACGAAAAATATAATAGCAAAACATGTAGAGAAATTAGCAAAAGACTCAGGATTACAGGTAGTCAAAAAAGTGAAATACCTAGGGATAAATTTGACAGCCAGAAGTACAATGATAAAAGAGAATAACTATGGACCTTTGGTCCAAAAAATAAAAGAAGATTTGGAAAAATGGGGGAAATTAAAATTGTCATTGTTGGGGAGAATCGCAGCGATAAAATTAAATATACTGCCAAGACTCCTTTATTTATTCCAAACAATCCCAATAAAATTAGATAAGAAATTCTTTAGCAATTTGGACAAAATAACTACAAAATTTGTGTGGGAGGGGAAAAAAATCAAGAATTAAATTAAGCATATTACAAGATGACAAAACTAGAGGTGGATTTGGACTTCCGGCATGGGAAAAATATTATAAAGCCTCAATCTTAACATGGATTAGAGAATGGGTAACCCTGGAAAATCAAAGATTATTAAATTTAGAAGGTCATGATTTAATGAAGGGATGGCATGCCTTTTTATGGAGTCCTAGAAATAAAATATACAAACATTTTAATAACCATATTATTAGGAAATCATTAATTGACATATGGCAAGAGATAAAAAGCAAACATTATATAAAAGCAACATTATTCTATCATTGATAGCCGGCTGGCTATCAACGATAGAAGCAATAACACACCCCAATATATTAGCAAAACAAAAACTGTTAAGATACAGAGAAATATTAGATTCACAAGGAGTATTGAAAACAAGGGAAGAACTCAATGAACAAGGAATATTAATAGACTGGTGGCCCTATTCACAAATAAAAATAAGATACAGAAAAGATCAAAAGGAGGGAGGAATAGATCCAAAACCAAACAGATTAGACAAATTATTAGAATCCAAAGAAGGAAAACTAATTTCAAAAATGTACAAATACTTACTAGAATTTGATTTGGCAGAAGAACTGGTTAAAGGACAGATGATAGCATGGGCAAAGAACATCGGGCACAACATACAGTTAGAAGAATGGGAAAGGTATGGAAAAACAATTACAGTATGACAAAATCGGTAGCATATAAGGAGAATCATTATAAGATGTGGTACAGATGGTATCTGGCTCCTTCGTGGCTAGCGAAAATGTACCCGAATGTAAATCCTGTTTGTTGGAAATGTAAACAAGCCCAGGGTACTTTCTTCCATGCTTGGTGGCTTTGCCCAGAAACAAAGAAATATTGGAAAAAAATAAAAACATGGATAGTAGAAATAATAGACCAAGAAATTGAATTAGAACCAGAAGTTTTCCTATTAGGCATGATAAAAGAGAATATTAGAAAAGACATAAAATATTTAACACTACATATAATTACTTCTGCCAGACTGGCATTAGCACAATTGTGGAAAACAGATCATTTGCCAACAGATCAGGAAGTAATTCAAAAAATTTATACATGTGCAGAAATGGATAAATTAACTCTAGAATTAAAAGACAAGGAAGACTCAAAATATTTTACATCATGGAATAGATGGTATAAGTGGATAAATCAAAGGAAAAAAGGGTAAAGATAAGAATTAGAGGAAATTAAAGTAATAAAGAATGCACCGTCAGATAGATAGAATAGGTAAATAAGTCACTGTTTGTATATATGTGTATATATAATCACATGTATTTAGTTTGTGTAATTGTGTATTATGTAATTTTATGATTGAGAAAATTTGTATATTTTCTCTTTTTTTAATATTTTTAAATTTAATAAAGTTTGTTTTTTAAAATTAAAAAAAAATAAATTAAAAGAAGGAAAGAGTTTTTTTTCACAGGTAAAAGTGGATTCAAGCAGTTAGAAAACTTCACAACTGTTGTATCTGTATATATTCATAAACAAACAAATAAATAAATGTTCCTGGGAATGACAAGTTATGATGACATGCTATTATTTCCACAAATAGTATATGGAAGAGATGTTTTATCTCACAAATCATCTTCCTTCCTTCCTTCCTTCCTTCCTTCCTTCCTTCCTTCCTTCCTTCCTTCCTTCCTTCCTTCCTTCCTTCCTTCCTTCCTTCCTTCCTTCCTCACAACATGTTGCTCCAAGGAAACTGTATATATTATATTATTCTACTATTTTACTTTAGTATACAATACAGTGGGGCTTATTTGGCTGTTTTGCTTACAATCTGTTAGGTTCTGAATTCACAGAATATGTTAAAATATATATTCTGATTTAGAAAGATATAGGAATTTTTGTAATTAATTCAAGTCAAAGCAATTTATAAGGCAATACTGTTCCCAATGGTGTGAATGAAATGCTTAAATTTCCTGATTTTTTAAATAACAGATGGTTTTAAAACATCAAGGTCCATGAACATATGCACTTTTCTGCCCCAAAGAGATACAAGGGTAATGATTGGTGGAAAGATCAAATGACTGACATGACTGGTTGAAGCCAAGAAGTTCCAGATGTTTCTATGACAACATAGGATGAAGCCACGGGCATCAGTTTCCTTCACTGCTATGGTTAACTCATGAAGAGCTCTGTGTTGGTTCATATATAATAAAAGTGTTTCTGATGGAGAACAGAAGAGTTTAGAATGCAGAGACTTGTCATAAAAAATAGAGCTTGATTAGTTAGCACTGGAAAATTATTTACAAGCTTAAAAATAAATCTTACTTTTTATGTATCAGTCAAATTTCTTCCCTTGTCGGTTAATCCTATTATATTCTTAGAGTGAAAAAAAATATTTAAATGTCCTTGAAATATAAATCTTTAATTGAACTTGATTTGTTTACAGCTCAACTGGTGATCCCTACTAGCAGCAGTTTGAAAATAGCTACGAAGTGCACTAGCACTTTCTACCCATACACAGGTATGACCTAGAGGGATAAATATGCCAAAGCATAAACCAGGCATTGCTTTTGATTTACAGTGTCATTTTTTTTTGGGGGGGGGAATGAGATGGGGGAGTTGTGCTGGGAAAAAAAGGAACAATGGAGTAGCTACGGAAGGTATTAAATACTTTAATATAATGTCAGGACATATTTTTCAATTTCCTGAAAGACTTGTTTCTCTGAGAACGAATATTCTATTTTTCTACCACATTCTGAGGATGCTTCAGGATTTAATTTAGTGGTATTTTATAATATACTTTATTGCTGTAGTCTGAGGAAGCAGGCTTTTTTTTTTTTTTAAATTGCACATCTTTCCATCACTTTCAGCCTTCGAGCCTGCCCATGTGTCCTGACCCAAAATGAAATTTACAGGAGAAGTTTATCCATGACTTGAATTTAAGTAGAGAAGGAAAAGAAGAAGAATTCAGAATGCTGGATATAAAGTTGTATTATAAAAGACTGCTGGATTCCTTGACCGTCTCATATTTAAAGTAAGTATAATAATTACATCCCAGCCCAGCTATGAAAGTATCACCCAATCTGTCTTCTTTGAATAATATTTTGAAAGAATTTTTTTTTTTGCCATCAAATTGAAGGAGAGTAGTCAAAGGTAATGGAGAAAATTAGTTCTTCAGCATAGCTGTTTAATACGGGAATGAATCAAAATGGGGAAAAAAAATACCACTAAAAATGCAATGAATAAGAAAAATGATTTGAAGTACCACTTAGAGAAAAAGAAGATGGCTGTACCAGAGACTCTGAGCACCTCTGATGCAGCTTATCCATCATTGCTTTTTCTTTTCCATCTTTCTTACACATATAGTGGGGTTGCTATAGACTACCAATCTTAGTAAGAAACAGCTTAATTACCCCTTCTTGGTGGTATGGCTGGATTACATTTTTATTTATTTAATAGTGCCTACCTGAACTTGACTGGATTGGATTTGACTTTGGCTTTTCAACTGGTTTGGAACTGTGTTGCTTTCGGCTACTCTGGCCATACTCCCAGCTGCTCGGACTGTGTCTATGACATTATCATGCCCTTGAACTGAATGCATTGGAGCTTCTGAGAGTGGGGCATGATGAATGGGATTTTTTTAAAGTTAGGATGAGCAGTCATGGGATTGGAAGAGCAAGCTGGATCAGGTTGGAGGTCAATGGATTGGGCCAGAGCATGTGAGTAATTCAGAGGTGAGTTCTACTTACCTTTACTACCGGTTCGCAACGGGATCGTGCATGTGCAGATCACTGATGATGACATCCAGAGCGGTGGGCGGGGCCTCCCGCCAGTTTTACTACCAGTTCTTGTGAACCGATCTGAACCGGGGGCAACCCACCACTGAAGTAATTTCAGCATTTGGACAGGATGCTGGTTGCATTAGAAGCTCAGACTGGATGCTGGTTGTGTTGGGAGGCTGAGTTGCCAAGCAAGCCAGTTGGAAGGTGGACTAGAAGACTGAAAGACAGGCTGGAGGGCTCACTTCTTTTTGGAGTTGGCACTGGTTGCTCCCTGCTATGCTGTGGGCTCAGTGCTGGCTGGAGGAGTAGTTTGGAGTCCTTGACTAGATTGCATTTGCTTATTCCCATCCTCTGCACTTGGCATCTTTTTATCTGAGGACCATGGTTTACATGGGATTCCCAGTCCCAGAATCCATGATGTGGCATTCAGAGGAAGAGTGCTGATGGACATGGAGAAATATGGCAGGAGATGGGGAGCGAGCCATTCCTGGGAAGGCGAGACTGTTGTTTTATATGGTATGGATAATTTTGTATAAAAATAATTGTTCTGTTAAGCTTTAGGGGAATTTACAAAGCAGTTATCATACTACTGCAAACCATGCCACTGTACAAAAAGGCCTTCCAGGGCTTCCAGACCCAAGTTACAAAAATTCAGAGGATAATTAGAAGGAAGTAAAACAACGAACAACAACAACCCCATGATTATCAGTATTTCTTTGCTGCCATCTAGAAGTTGTCCACTTTTGTGAGCAAAACCAGCAGCCCTAGTGACACTTGTCTTGTCCATCTTTCAAACAGGCAATCAAATAGGCAAGCTAACTCTAATAATACAAAGATGGTGGACAATCGAAAAATCATAGGAGCCATCAAAGGAGTCCCTTATGTTCAAAAATTTTACAGAAATGATAGCTCCCCCATTTAGAAAAAAGGCCACTGATCATTTTATATTGTTGATATTTGATATGAACTTCTGCATGATACTTCTAGGAAGGCAAGGCATTGTAGAAATGGGATTACTGTATTATAGTAATACCAGAAGCACAGTTCCTTTTACAGCATTGATTTGGGCTCTAGTTACAACAAGGCCTGTAAAACAATTAAGTTCTTTTACCATTAGTCTTCTTGCAGCCCTTCAGACTCAGATATAATTCAAAGCCAATATCCCTGCCGTGAGTCCAGGAAAGCTTATTATATTGGTTGATTTAGTGCAAAGGCAGAATTTAATGAAATCTGCTTACAGCTGACATCACATTCTTTTTGTTTAAAATTAAACCAAAAATGGCAATCTTATTATCCCACTGTTCTGTTTTAGAAAGATATCAGTCGCTTATATGTGAGGAAAGTAATCACATTGCTTAAACTAACTGAATAATCCAGATGGAAATAAACAAATGGCTTTAATTAAAATGTGAGCACAACTTTATTCATCTTCTTATATACAGTGATAAATAGCAAATCAAAAAGTCAATGTTGAATACACTATTGCAAAGAACAAAACTACTTGTGCATTAATAAAAAATAACCTTTGAGAACTAAATTTTATCATCAATATCACATACAACACTCTATCTCCCAGATTAGTAGTCAGCAAAATTTTTACCTTTCCTCCTTTTCATGCCAGGTGTGTCTATGTATTAGATTGGAACTAAAGCAACATTCCACTTCTTTTGATCCCTACAGAAAGCTAACAGTTCTATCTCTAAATAACTTATGTATTGGCCATAAACAAAACACAACCTTTTCTCTGTGGCCAGTAAAAACATCTTTTGGTCAATTATTGCTTGGTTAGCATTTCAATTCACCTGGACCAAAAACTGTGAATCTGTGAAGAAGTACTAATTGTTGATCAGGTGAGTGGTTTAAAATGTGGTTGAACTCAATCTTGTGTGTGTATTTTTAAGGGGGAAAATGGTTTTGCTGCTACATTTCTCATGGATTTCCTATTCCTGTTCTTGGTGGTATTCTTATTTCCTCTTCTCTGTGTTTTTATTTTCTGCACTTTTAACTTTTTCTATTTATTCTTTTTAAAAGTTTGTAGTAGCTTTTAATTTATATAGGGTTGCCAGGTGTCCATTATTTGAGCAGACAGTCTACTTTTTTCACATTATGTTCACTATTTTTTTTCACAAAATAGTGGATATTTTTTTTATTCAAAAGCTTTATGATGAAATGGTATGTAAGTTTTGCGAGTCAGAATTCCATGAGGTTTTGCGCCATGTTCCAAAACTTTGGTTAAGTTTGTTTAAAGCGGTCGAAAGACTTCTTTTAAACTGGATACCTCTAAAATCGTATTTTATTTCTCTTGGATCTGATGAATGCCATAAGGTTATCTGGAACCTTATTTCGGATCAGGCAAATGAACTCGCAAAGGATGATGAACCAACAATTTCAGCTTTGTATTTATATTTCACGCACTTCTTCATGTCAATAATGCAAGACACCCTACTAAAGCTGGAAAGCAAGAAAATTCTTGCATGTGATCTTCACATTATCATGTGTAAGCTGTGTGATTCTTTGCAAAAAAAATACAATGAGCAGTTTTTTGGAATGAAAGTTTTATTTGCCTTACGTAAAAAACATTTGCCTGAGAATGCCGTGCAAAAGTTCAAGAAAGAAGCCAACAACGTGTATCAAAGAGCCATTGAGTACCTAGAAAAGTGGTATAATTTCACTGATTCAGTATATGAGACGCTAAGTTGTTTCAATCTAATTGATCGCAATAATCCTCCAACTTTAGAAGAAATGACGAACATCTGGTTATTATCACCATGGCGAGAAGAACTTCCACCCAACACTCTCTTCGATGAAATTTCTGCCTTAGAAGAAGTTTATGTTCATCTGCAGGGTGATTCATCCCTTGATAAGTGGACATACTTTTTCACGAAAGAGCCAGCTCCGAGTTTACTGAAACTGTTCCAGTATTGTGCATCAATTCCGGTATCAAATGCAAACGTTGAACGAATTTTCAGCGTCATGGGAAATTTGTGGACTGACGAACGTAACCAACTGCTTGTACCATCAGTTCGAAGTGAACTTTGTATATTTTTTAATATTTCTCAATGTTGTACTGAAATTAAAAATTATTCCTTAAACACAAAGAATTGATCAAAGCTGCACAGTCAAATAAAAAATACACACGACAGCAAAGTAAAATGTAATTTAATATTTTACATATTATAATATATTTGATGTTTTGAATTTTAAGTAAAGTTTTGAAATGATTATTTTAATACGTGTTAAAATGTTTGTAAGGAAATATAGAATTTAATTGTAATTTTTTTAAAAAATTTTTACTACTTAACCCCCCCCCCCCCGCTTGTCCGCTATTTTTTGGAAGCAGACCTGGCAACCCTACTTTTTAATTGTAATTTTTTAAATAAAATCATTATTTTAAAAAGGGAGAGACCTTATCTCTAGAAATAGAGACCTTATCTCTAGAAAGATCTCTAGAAATCCTAATGATTTCACTACCATTCCCAACCTGTTACTGCAAGCATTAAAATCACTTGAATGTTCATGACAAACTCCTTGCGACTCTGGGATGGCCCACGGACTGCTATAGTATGAGAGCAATTCTCTTTCCTATGTGAGATTTTAGGCCAAGTGACTTCTTTAATTGAAGCAACGGGGACAGCATCAGGCAATCACAATATCATGTTCTCCTTCTTTGGAACTGAGAGATTCTTTCTTGATACATTTTCAGGAAATATGTTGAGCACAGGCCAGTCTGTTCTGTATTTTTTCTGAATTGAAATTATTTTAATATCATTCATTGTGTTGGTTTTTTAAAAAAGTAACCTGTTTTTCACAGAGCACGTCTTTTGATCAAAAGAGTAACTGGTATACTCTATATTACTTATTTGTAAGATGGTCAGCAATAGGCAGTGTGCCATTCCACTACTGAAGCTCTGTAAAAGTTTTTTTTATTAATTTTATTGAAAAGGCTTTTCAATATGTTACATACAGTATGACAAGTCTCTGATTAATCTATTTTTTTAATTTTGATTTATATGCCGCCCTTCTCCGGAGACTCAGGGCAGCTTACAAGGCGTTAAGCAATAGCCTTCATACTTTTGTATATTTTATACAAAGTCAGCTTATTGCCCCCACAAACCAGGTCCTCATTTTACCTACCTTAGAAAGGATGGAAGGCTGAGTCAACCTTGAGCCTGGTGAAAATTGAACTTGCAGTAATTGCAGGCAGCTGGAAGCTAAATACTACCTTTAACAGTAGCATTAGTCTGCTGCGCCACTCAGGCCACTCAGTAGAATCAGATTCTACTTTCTTCTGATTGCTCCTCCTAAAGCCATGTGTCTAACAGAATAACAACAGAGTTGGAAGGGACCTTGAAGGTTTTCAAGCAGGAGACCAGTGATGGCTAATCTTTTTGCCATCGCGTGCCAAAAGCAGGGGGACTGTGGGGGGGGGGTCACTCGCCAACACCAATAATTCAATGCGCCCCGTGAATGTGTGTGCGACCCCCCTCGCTCCCCCGCTTTTGGCATGTGATGGCACGATAGGCCTGTTTTTCACTCTCCAAGGACTCTAGAGCCTTTCTAGGAGCCTGGGGAGAGCAAATACGGCCTTCCCCACCTCCAGAGGCCCTCTGAAGGCTGGAAACGGCCCATTTCCTGACTTCTGGTGGGCCCGGAAGGCCTGAAAAATCAGCTGGATGGCATACGCATCGCGCTGGAGCTAAGCTGGGGCAACGCTTACGTGCCCACAGATATGGCTCCGCGTGCCACCTGTGGCACGCATGCCATAGGTTCGCCATCCCGGCCCTATACCATTTCAAACAAATGGTTGTCTGATCTCTTCTTAAAAACCTCCAATGTTGGAGCACCAACAATTTCTGAAGGCAAGTCATTCCACTGATTAATTGTTCTAACTGTCAGGAAATTTCTCCTTAGTTCTAAATTGAATCTCTCTCTGATTAGTTTTCATCCATTGCTTTTTGTCTTATCTTCAGGTACTAGGCTTCTAGCTAACCAGCTTCCAGTTATCACCAAAGAATGAATGGAAAATGTGTTCAAGTCAAGCTTTCATGTAGTTAACATAAGTTACAATTTCTGATTGAATGTACAATCTAAAATTCTATTCATTTTAAAATGTATACTACATCTTTTGTTTATCTAAGCATTCAAAACAGCTTACATCAACATAAGATTGATACCGTGTTTTCCCGAAAATAAGACCCTGACTTATATTTTTTTGAACCCTGAAATAAGCACTTGGCCTTATTGCCATGTGCTCAAAAGCCCGATTGGGCTTATTATCAGGGGATGTCTTATTTTGGGGGAAACAGGGTAGTTTAAATAAAATTAAACTGAATTAAAATCAATGCAATTAAAATCAATTAATCTTCTGAACCTTGATAAAAGGAATATTGAGAAAGCAGAGACCAAACAATACGTCCCTGGAGAGATGACTCCATAGCCTGGAGACCACAGAAGTCATCTCCCACATGTCAGATAACTGAGCTACCAGCTACAAGGATTTCTTTGAAATTCATTCATCTCTATAGTCAACATGTCCTTCCAGGTTTTCCTGATGAGAAAGACAGAAAGCAGTATTACTGGGGTGGGGTGACATGTGATGGAGACTCTAATGAAGACCTGTGGACTTCAGCTCCCAGATTTCCCTAGCTAGCTATGTTGGCTGGGGAATCCTGGGAGCTGAAGTACACAAGTTTTGAAATTGTCAAGGTTGGACACCCCTGGTATAGAGACATAGAGAGTAAAGAGTAGCTGTGTGGCAAGCAACTGAGGACATATGATCCCAAGACCGTAGCACTTTCCACAAGAATGTAACAGAATATAGTTCAGAAGTTAAGTGAACATTCATCATTTAACTTTAAAATTATTTTACACCTATATATTTAATTCAAATCTGGTTGTGGGAGTGCATGCCCACTGTCTTCAAGCGGTGGCGCGCTCTGGCCCCCAAGGCTCCTCTCGTCCCCCAGGTAGTTCAGACTCTCAGGGCCCGGACCTTCGGCTGATGTTATGCAATGCCAGATCTGTAGTAAATAAAGCCCCCCTTATTTGTGATCTTGTTCAGGAGGGGGGAGCGGATCTGGCAGGTATTACGGAGACCTGGTTGGCCCAAGAGGGGGGGGTCCCCCTCATTGAAATGTGCCTTCCTGGTTTCCATGCATTTCATCAACCGAAGTCACAGGGTAGGGGTGGGGGGAGTGGCGGTTGTTATAAAAGAAGGTCTTGGTCTGAGGGAGGCCACTGTTCCTCAGATTGCCGGATGTGAGTTCCTCCTGGTGAAGTGGGGTCATGGGATACAGGTGGGCTTGCTGATCACATACCTGGCTCCCTGCCATGTGGCAGCGGCCCTGCCTGAACTGCTCAAGTTATATCCAGGGTGTGGTTGATACCCCGAGGCTTATGGTTATGGGGGATTTTAACCTGCCATCCATCGGTGAAGCATCTGAGGCAGCATGGGAGTTCATGGTTTCCATGACAGCTATGGACCTGACCCAGTTAGTGCATGGCCCTACTCACACGGGGGGAAACACTCTGAACTTGTTTTTTGTCTCTGGACAGTGGCTGAATGATCTCGATATTGGGGATATAGTGACTGAACCCTTGTCATGGTCGGATCATTCCCTCCTTCGCTTTGACCTTCGAACCACCACACCCCGCCGCAGGGAGGCGTAACCAATGAGGTGGTTCCGCCCCAGGTGCCTGATGGACCCAGATCGGTGCCAGACGGAGCTTGGGTCATTTCCTGAGGCTCTGGCTCACGGCTCAACCGAAGACCTGGTGGCTGCCTGGGATAGGGCACCGCTGGAGCTTTGGATCAGGTCGTGCCTTTGCAGCCTCTGACTTGGCGCCGATCTCGCTTGGCTCCTTGGTTTACCGAGGAGCTGAGGGAGATGAAGTGCTGGAAAAGACACCTGGAAAATGGGTGGAGGGCCAACTGGTCTGAATCTGAACGAACACTGGTAAGATCTCATATTGAGACTTACCTAGTGGTGATAAAAGCGGCAAAATGTAACTATTTTTCTGCTATTATTGCATCATCAGATAATCGCCCAGCCGCCCTGTTTAGGGTGACTCGCTCCCTGCTTCTTCAGAAAGCGCGGGAGGACCCCTTGGAGGGCAGAGCCAAGGATTTTGTACAGTATCTGTATGATAAAATCGCTCAGATTCGGGAACACCTGTACTCCGATGGGGTAGATCCAGGGGGGAGGATGGAGGCACGTCTTGAGAATATTATCTGGGAAGAGTTTGATTCTGTGACTCCCGAAGATGTGGACAGGATACTGAGTAGACTGAATGCTACCACATGTTTATTGGACCTGTGTCCCTCCTGGCTGGTCCTGACCTCTCGGGAGGTTACACGAGGCTGGCTCCAAGGGTTTATAAATGCTTCTTTGAGTGAGGGTGTCTTTCCCGCCACCTTGAAAGAGGCAGTGGTGAGACCTCTCCTCAAGAAGTCTTCCCTGAACCCGGCAGTGTTGGTTAATTACCGTCCAGTCTCCAACCTTGTTGCGAAGGTTGTTGAGAGTGTGGTGGCATGACAGCTCCCTCAATACCTGGATGAATCGGCTTATCTGGATCTGTTCCAGTTGGGCTTCAGGCCTGGGTACAGCACGGAAATGGCATTGGTCGCATTGGTTGATGATCTCTGGAGGGCTCGGGACAGGGGTTGCTCCTCTGACCTGGTCCTATTAGACCTCTCAGCGGCTTTTGATACCATCGACCATGGTATCATGCTGCACCGGCTGGAAGAGTTAGGGGTGAGGGGCACCGTGTTGCGGTGGTTCTCCTCCTTTCTCTCTGACTGGTTGCAGTCTGTGTTGGCAGGGGGGCAGAGGTCGATCCTGAGGCCCCTTGTATGTGGGGTGCCACAAGGGTCGGTCCTCTCGCCCCTTCTGTTCAACATTTATGTGAAGCCGCTGGGTGAGATCATCCGTGGTTTCGGGGTGAAGTACCACCAGTACGCTGATGACACTCAGCTGTACATCTCCACCCTGGACCACCCCAATGATGCCCTTGAAGTGATGTCCCGGTGTCTGGAGGCTGTACGGATCTGGATGAGGAGGAACAGACTCAGGCTCAACCCATCCAAGACCGAGTGGCTGTGGTTTCCGACATCCTGATATAGTCAGTTGGTGCCATCACTGACTATTGGGAGCGAGTCGTTGGCCCCCACGGAGAGGGTCTGCAGCTGTCTTTAGAAGGGCATCTGATGGCTGTGGCCGGGAGGGCATTTTATCAGGTTCGCCTGATTTGCCAGTTGTATCCCTTTCTGGATCGGGACTCATTAAATACGGTCACTCATGCCCTCATCACTTCCCACCTGGACTACTGCAATGCTCTCTACATGGGGCTCCCCTTGAGGAGCACCTGGAGGCTCCAACTGGTCCAGAATGCGGCCGCGTGGGTGGTTATGGGAGCGATGTGGTGCTCCCATGTGACCCCCCTCCTGCACGAACTGCACTGGCTCCCGGTGGTCTTCCGGGTGCGCTTCAAGGTTTTGGTTACCACCTTTAGAGCGCTCCATGGCCTAGGACCGGGGTACTTACGAGACCGCCTTCTGCCACCAGTAGCCTCTCACCGACCAGTACGCTCCCATAGAGAGGGGCTTCTTAGGGTGTGTTGTGGCTCCATCCTCTGAGCCTATCTTATCGGAGGAAGAAGGCTCCAAACATGAAGGAGAGGAGACGGCCAGGCCTCCCTCTCCAGGACCCTCCTCTCTGGCAATGCCTCAGGTGTCTCCTGAAGGTGAAGAGATTGGCCAGGAGCCAGGTGTTTCTGAGCCGTCGGATAGTGACGAAGAAACATTGCGGTTGGACCCACACCAGCGTCGGAGAGACTAGCGTGAGCAGCAGAAAAGGAGGCGTGCCAGAGATTAAGCTGAGTCACTGGACCACACCCAACAGGCTATAAAAGGGAGTGTGGTGGCCATTTGGACTCTGTGATGGACAAAGCTAATCTCTGGCGAGGCACTTGCACCTTCGGACACAACACCTATTTGCCGTGGATTTAATTACAAACTGGACTATTCAAACTGTGTGTATTTTTGTCTGTGTTATTGGAGTAAAAGCTCTTAGCAGGCAGCCATGGAGTTGCTGCCAAGTTCCTTATCACTGACGTTGTGTGTTTGAAGAGTTTATTTAACCCTCGGCTGGCTGGTTGGGTGTGTGCATGGTACGGGGACAGAACAGGCTGCCGTCGGTCAAACAGTGTTGACTGGCAGCCCCCAGGGGGAGAGCCTTCTCTGTGGGAGCACCTGCCATCTGGAACGAGCTCCCCCCGGAGATACGGAGGATAACTGATCTGCGCGCTTTCCGCCATGCCCTTAAAACATTCCTATTCCAGCAGGCCGGCCTGGCCTAACCTCTTTTTTAAATTGTTTTTTAAATTTTTTAAATTTTAAATTTGTCTTATAATTGGGGTTTTTAAATTTTGTTTTCTGGGCCAAATTATTTAATTGTATTTTAATGATTTTTTAACATTTGTATTATATGTATTTTATCTTTTGGCTGTTCACCGTCCTGAATCCTTCGGGAGTAGGGCGGTATATAAATTCAATAAATAAAATAAAATAAAATAAAATAAAATAAAATAATAAAATAAAATAAAATAAAATAAAATAAAATAAAATAAAATAAAATAAAATAAAATAATAAAATAAAATAAAATAAAATAAAATTAAATTAAATTAAATTAAATTAAAATAAATTAAAATAAAATAAAATAAAATAAAATAATAAAATAAAATAAAATAATAAAATAAAATAAAATAAAATAAAATAATAAAATAAAATAAAATAAAATAAAATAAAATAAAATAAATAAAATAAAATAAAATAAAATAAAATAAAATAAAATAAAATAAAATAAATAAAATAAATTCAGAATCAAACCCGAAATCACACTTGAAATTCTACGTTTAATATAAAGGACTTGGGCTTCCATCCCAAGTAAGTGCTATCTCAATGGCAGTGAGAATGACAACAAAATGATTGACCTTCTAAGACTCATGGATGCATTTATGACTGACTGGCTCAGCTATTTATATTTAAAAGCTTCAGTTAGATGCATGTTGAAGAATGTAATAAATACATGTTTAAACTGCTTTTTTTTTTTGAATATAGGAAATGATCTGTATTAAGCAGCATCTTAATCCCTACACGGATTTAGCTCTAGGACCAGATCAATCCTATATTAATGAGAGGCAAACATTGAAGATCTTGGTACATATTCTTTGTGAGGGAGAAGCATTCCTCCTTTTCCTGAGGGCTCCCATTGAAACTAATCAGCATAATTCTTCTTCTCCCACTGAAACCAATGCATGTGATTTAGGTGCATAGTTGAAAACCCGGCTGGTTCTTTTTAATACGACAGAATTGTAGCTATTCTGCCAGGCATTGTACGTTAGTTTCCATCCTGTTTGCCCTTTCTGAATTCTGACGTATTCTAAATTCTAAAATGATTTAGTCCCTCTGCAGATAAATCTCTCTCTCTCTCTCTCTCTCTCTCTCTCTCTCTCTCTCTCTCTCTCTCTCTCTCTCTCTCTCTCTCTCTCTCTCTCTCTCTCTCTCTCTCTCTCTCTCTCTCTCTCTCTCTCTCTTTCTTACCTGCCCAAAGACAGAAAGCTAAAGAAGTACATGGCCATGAGACATTCTCTTGGAAGCAATAAGATTTGCAACCTTAATATTTAATTAATATTATTCTGTAGCCTTTCCCTGCAAATATTTAGTTCAGAGAAACCGTGGAAGTGACAAAATGACAGCAAACCTGTTGAAGAACAGTCGGTTAATAATAAGTGGAAGGGAACTCAGCCAGAGAAGGTTTTCTATAAACTGTAATCATCATTCTACTGTCATTTACGTTTAACCAACCAAATATAAAATATACAATAGCAATGAAAAATGGGACTTTGGTCTAGAATAAAATCTATTTAACCAGTGTCAAGAACCGATGACAGAAGTATGATTCTTCATTAGTTTCTCTGTCATCAAATACAATTATAAAGTTTGAAAGTAGGAATCTATCTATACTGTTATTTTGACTTAAGCAAACAGGAACAATATAGTTGCTCACTATTTTCATACAATAAATCACAGCAGTTGACTTGATCAGATCTGTGCAGTTATAGACCATTCAGAGAAACTGATGGAAGAATAGAGGGATTTGTGATTACAACCTCATGATCCACCATTTGTCCTATGAGATGGTGAGATCTTCAGCTACCAGATCTTCAGCTTTATCATTTCTACTTTAACAACTATATTCATGCAGAAAGGGAATTGTTTTGATGATTGCCTCCACTGGTCTCATTTAAAGATCCAATGTTTAAATCTTTTGAAATCTTGGCAAATGTCAATCAGTTTGGTTTAATGGTTAAGGCACCGGGCTAGAAAGCAGGAGATTGTGAGTTCAAAACACACCTTAGCCATGAAAACCAGCAGGGTGACCTTCGGCCAGTTTCTTTAGCTCAGCCCAACTCATCTCACAGGTTTGTTGTGGGGAAAATAGGAGGAAGGTATGTTGGATATGTTCGCTGCCTTGAAAAGCCATAAAGGTGGGATTTTTGGATTGATTTATAATTAACAAAGAGACTGACTTTTCTAACTTTGAAAGCTACCAGATATATTTGGGTATCAATGAGGAAGCAGTTAAATTAGAAGTAGCTGACCTGGGAATAATCTTAATTTGCACATAGAAGGAAAAATGTTTTACTGGAAATCCTGGGATGAACAAGAGATTAACATCCTGAAGCTATTGATAAGGGTTCCTGACACAATAGTTATTTTAAGAATTTTGAGAATTTAACATTTTTAATTTAACTTAAAAGGATCACCTGTATGGGAGTATAACTGTTAAAATACCTAATAGGTAAACATATAGAAGACAGTCAAGGCATGTTATCTCTTGTTTCAGCATCCAGGAAAAGGGATATGGGTTTAAGTAGCAGGAAGACAGATTTCAACTGAATGTTGGAATAAAACTTCCTGATAGTAAGAATAGTTCAGAATGGAACCCTGAAACGCTTCATTGGCAATGTATTCAAGTGTAGAATAGATTGTACAATGCAAAGATGTCCTAAAAAACAAATATTAAAAGAGCAGATAAATCGTTGCAGCGGGGCATAAATGTGTTAAATAAATAAATATCTACTGGATTAATCTGCTGGAATTTTTAATTGGGTTTAAAGACCTTAAGAAAGGGCTTTTGCCAATTTTTAAGAAAAGGCAATTTCATATCTTTTTAAAAGCAACTTTCTTAATAACAATTTTATAACTGATGTCTTACTTTTTTCAATAAAGAAGAACTATCAGGAAATAATTTCTGAAAAGCATTTTTCCACTGTTCACAAATGCAAACTGAAATTACTTTTTCAACACTTTCACTCTGGTCTATCACAGTAAAGAAAACTGTAGATGGGATCAAAGTCATTTTCCAATTACATCCAATATGTAAGCACTCATGGAGGCCAATACAAAATCTCTGAGCACTGCTATAATCACACAAAGAAACAACTTCATACAAATCATATATGCTTGGAAATATAGTGGAGTCTTCTGAATGGATTTCTATTTAGGAAAAGGTTGGAAATTTTTATTTCTATAAAGACTTGTATGAAATCTTCATAGACACATAATTTGCATCAGGACATCTATACAAAGTCTGCATAAGGCAGCTTGGATAAGAGATTAGTTGATCTGCCTTGCTAAGGTGTTTTGTGTTGCTTGATTGGCAGATTCAGTAACTGAAAGAGGCCTCTGCTTATGCATTGTGTGTGCACATGTCTCAGTGCAAGTGCCAGAATAGGTAGTTAAAGCCAGCAAAACAAAGCCAGCCAGCCACTTTGCGTAGCTCTTCAACATGAGTGGATCACATTGCTTTGCAAAGCAAGTTTGAAAGGGGATATTTCACTCAAGTCTCTATTGAAGCAAAGTATCTCTTCAGTCATTTGCACAGCTCCTTCATGATTTTTGTAAAACAATCATGCCTTGAACTGTGGGGCGTGATGGCTCAGCGATTAAAGATGCTGAGCTTGTCAGCTGGAGAGCTGACTGTCCAGGTTCGAGATCCGAGCTCCACGCAACAGGATGAGCTCCCATTACTTGCCCCAGCTCCTGCCCACCTAACAGTTCAAAAGCATGCAAATGTGAGTAGATAAATAGGTGCCATTTTGGTGGGAAGGCAACAATGTTCCATGCAACTTTGGCGTGTAGCTATTCTGGCCACATGACCATGGAAATTGTCCTCGGACAATGCTGACTCCCTTAGCCAAGAAACGGAGATGAGCACCATGCTCTAGAGTCAGATATGACTTACAGGGAATGTAAGCCTTGAAGGATCCCATTTAGGAAAGATTCATTTTCCAACTCTGTCCAAATGTATTTTACATAAAATAAAAGGTAACAAATCTTGCTTATGCAAATACACACACACAAACACACAATATTATTTGTTCTTTCAATCCAACAGTGTTCCATCTTATGAAATATAGCAATGAAGGCCACCATGCCTGCTCAACAGAGGAAAAATATTATTTAAATTCCTATTGAATTTTTTAATCATTCAGCTCCAAATTTTGATCTTCTCTGTTCAGGATCAAGTTATTATCTCTATTTAAAAATTTTTGACTTTTTGTATCTGTTTTTTTTAAGAATTGTTGGTTTTACTGTTTTAATTTTATATTTGTTCCAGCTTAACGTCTATCATACTTCTGTATGCTTTGTACTCTCTGATCCTGGTTTTTTATAATTAAGTATAAATAAAGAATTATTTTTACCAGCTATGAAGCCAAATAACAGATATGACAATTGGAAGTAAACCTTTGAAACTGCAGTAAAACTTTACAAATAATGGTAATTTGAATTGGAATTAAGTAAAGCCTGCCTTTTGTAATAATTCTTCCTCAGTCTTCAAACCTATTGAGCTAATATGAAGTTTGGTTAGACTACTAGATTTGAGTTGCAAAATTCTATCCCCAAATTTTGGTTATGGTTCACTTATTCAGTCACTTCCAACTCTCCATTACTTAATGGATACCATTTTGCCAGGATTGTGGATAACTTTATTCAACATTTCTGATGATCCTTGGTTTATGGTCATATTCTAAAGGTCTTGGAAATCCATGGCCTTAACAATAAATATGCTTGTTGCCAGAAATATCTCTGCCCTTTAATCAGTGGTGAGCTCCAAATTTTTAAACAACCGGTTCTCTGCCTTAATGACTATCTGGGTGGGCGTGGTTGGGTGTGTGTGGCTGGGTGGGTTTCCATGTGACTGAGTGGACGTGACTGACTCTACATCACTTGTGTGGGTGGTACCTGTATGGGTCTTGTGGCCCCGCCCACTGAGCCTATCTCATTGGAGGAAGAAAGCTCCGAACATGAGGAAGAGGAGTCAGCCAGGCCTCCCTCTCCAGGCACATCCCCTCTGGCACTGTCTCAGGTGCCGGCCGAGGGAGAGGAGATTAGCCAGGAGCCAGGTGTCTCGGATGAGAGTGAAGGAGAGCCATCATTCCTGGATGCATGCCAACGAAGGCATGATAAACGGTTGCAACAGTTAAGGAGGCGTGCTAGGGATTAGAACTGAGTCACTGGACCACACCCCAGAGACTATATAAGAGAGGGTGGTGGCTGGTAAAACTCCGTGACGAACAAAAACTGACTTTGGCTAGTCACTTGAACAACGTCTGAAGCTGCCGAAAGGGATATTGTTTTGCTGGACTATTTGCAATGCGTATGTAATTTTATGTTATCTGTTGCAGTAAAAGCTCTTGGCAGATGGTGATTATATTGCTGCCAAGTTTGAGATAACGACTTGTGTGCGTGCCAAGTACTTTCTTAACCCTCGGCTGGATGTGTTTGTGTGTGTGTGTGGACGGGGACAGATCAATGGGACAGGCAGGGTTGGGAGGGAATCCAGTGGGGGGAGAGGGGGGAGGAAAGAAAGATCCACCTGTTTATGTGTGTGTGAGAGAGTGTATGTGTGTGTGAGAGAGAGACTGCATCAAGCTAGACTGGGAAAGCTGGCTACGAGAGGAAGCAAAGCTGGGTAAGCTGGACCCAGAGGCTTCCCAGGTCCCCTCATCCAGAAGCAGCAACCTCACACTCTCTCCTTTCTGCTAGCCCCCTTCTTCGCATGGGATCGCCCAGCAGCAGAGACAGAGATGGAGAAGGGGACAGCAGCGGCCGCTAGTATTGAGGGGAGAGTGCCACACAGAAATGGGAGCACACAGAAACGCCACCCCCTTCACCTTCTCCATCTCTGTTGCTGGGTGATCCCATGCAAAGAAGGGGGCTAGCAGAGAGGGGAAGAGTGTGAGGTTGCTGCTTTTGGGACGAGGGGACCCAGGATATGAAGCTCCCTTGACTTCTCTTCCTCTCACAGCCAGCTTTTTCAGGCCATTTTTCAGGCTGATTTCAGGCCTTTTTTCGGGCTGTTTTCAGGCCGATTTTTGCCAGAAAAACGGCCTGAAAACAGCCCAAAAATTGGGTTGTTTGGGAGAAAAGTTTTGGGCCATTTCCATGCTGTTTTCCAAGCCGTTTGTAGGCTGTTTTGGGGTCATTTTTTGCCCCCAAACAGCTGAAAACAGCCTGAAAAATGGCCTGAAAAGGGCTCAAAAGTGCCCCAAAACAGGCTGTATTTCAGGCCGTTTTCAAGCCATTTTTCCAGCCAAAATTGGCCCAAAAATAGGCCTGAAAACAGCCCGAAAAAGGCCTGAAACTCGCCCAGAAAACGTCAGAAAACATCCTGAAAAATGGGTGTAGGAAGGGCCAGCTGGTAGTCCGATTTGCTGGTTCTCCGAACCATACAGAATTGGAACAAACCAGTTCAGGTGAACCGGTCCAAACCAGCAGCATCCCACCTCTGCCTTTAATAGTTTGTCTAGATTTGTCATGAAGTTTCTCCCAAGTATCAAACATCTCTATTCACGGTTACAGTGACTGTCACAATTAATTTTTGAGCACTGGAAGATAAAGTCTGCTACTATTTCAATTTATCTTACTGTTTAGACTAGATTGGGTATGCTTACCTAAATAATGTTTTTTTACTATTGAACTGCAAACTGATTTTTGTCCTCACGTCTTCCAAACTCAGCAAGATGCTTTTAAGCATTCCCACCATCAAAACAGTATGGATAAAATACTGATTCTTATAATTTTCTTAAATAAATCTCTCTCTTTTTAAATAATTCAGCTATTAATTTTTTGGGGGGTGCGTATACTGCTTATATATTTTCTTAGCATTTTTCTTTAACACTAAGGCTTCAATTGAAAAAAAACCCCTCTTTTTTTTCTTTCCCTTTTCAACTTTCCTTTATCATTTTCAGTATATCAGCAGACAACTATGTTAGCTCATTTCTCTATTTCTATTTCAAAATATATATTTTTTTACTTTATCTTCAGTGATGCCACAAATTTCAGTTCTTTAGATATTCTATTTACCTATCAATTATATTTCTAACTGTTGGCACATATTCCTGAATTCTTATTTTGTTGGTTTTGTTATTTTACTGTTTTTCTTTAGTTGAATAGTAATTTGTGAGCAATTTGTAATCAGACCTGCAGTCGGTATCAGGTCTTCGTTTTTCCTGACTCAATTGAACTTCTCTAGTTTTGCTTGCAGACTCTATACAGTCAATTTGATTTTGGTGTTGATCGTCTGGGGAAGCCCATGTGTAGAATCACATTTTAGATTTCAGAAAGAAAGCATTTACTATAAACATTGAATTTACTCTATTAAGTTGTTTCTTAACTTCCCTCCCTACCATCCTGCCAGAACTGATGAAGCTTCTTGGAGGAGAAGTGAAATGACTTCTTCAAGAAAAAAAATCTTCCTCAAGGAAAAAAAAACATAATCCATTTCAGTGGTGGGTTTCAAACAGTGTCACCACTGGTTCACTTCATGCACACGTTTCGCGCGCCCTTTGCTCGCATGCACGCCAAACTTGCGCTCTGTGCAAGCACAGTGTATTACGGAATAGCTGAGATGCAGCAATCCGCTCTGCTGCGCCTTTCAGCTGGGCTAAAGAGGACCAAATATAAGGTATGTATAAGGCAGGGGCGGGCAAGAGGATCAAGCTAACCATCAGAGAGAACTGGTTTGCTCTCAGCTCACCATCACTGCTACTGGCTTCCGTCTGGCTCACCATCACTGCTACTGGCTACCGAACCGGGCTGAAGCAGTAGAAACCCACCACTGGTCCATTTATCTTTTGGAAGGAAAAAAAAAGCACCTTTGAGACTATCATAACCTGGATGACTGAGAATCTGCATAAACATATTAAGTTGTTGTTGGTTTTTTTTGCTTTATTTTATACATTCCTACTACTGTACTCTATTTCAATTGTGATTTTACTTCTGGCTTCAGCGTTGCAGTCTCCTATAAGAAATGTGATGTGATGTTTTTGTGTGTAGGTTCTGCTCCCAGGGTATTGCAAGTTGAACTCCACTTCATTTGCTTTTATGGATGCACCATAGTCTTGAATCATGTAACATGGATTGACTTGCCTTGGATTTGAATTGAGATCATTTGATTAATTTTTTTTTAGTTGTAATCCAATAACAACTTTGGCATCCTTTTGCTAACAAGGTTGCCTACTTCTTCAATGATTTTTTAAAAAATCTGTCATACATTTGATGCTCTCTAATATGAAGTGATCCATCCCATCCCATTCCATTTCAGTTCATTAATTCCAAGAATGTCAATGTTCAGTTTTGGCATTTCTGTTTTAAGAACATCAAATTTGCTTTGGCTCATGATTCTGGTAGACATATCTTTGTAGCACTGAATTTTCTTTTTGCCTCTAGTCACGTCAGCAGTAATCTTTTAAGCTTTAATCTAGCCATATAATAAGGACCAGTGCTACTTGTAAAATGCTGTTCTACGGTAGTTTATAGAATACCTTCAAATTTGTGGGATCCTCTAGTGTTATTTTGATGTTGGTTGTGCATGTCCATCTTATACTGAAATACTTGAATACTAGAGTAGACTGCCATTTCCTTCTTCCATGAACCATATTTAGTCTACCCTGTCTGAATCTCCATTCCAATGATAGAGCTCATATTGTTTGTGAAATGTGCAAGTCCATAAAAGGGGCCAACCGAATTGTTCATTGTGACAATAAGATGGCCAAAATATTTTGCTGTCATCTAATGGTTATCCAAATTCTGGCAGCCCAAATCTGGTGGCACTGAAGATTTTTAAAATGGTTTTGGTGACACTTTAACAAAATTAATTTCTAATCTTGTTACAACATTTTTTTAAAGCATTTGTGTGCCTTTGAGTGAGTGTTGAACCCTAGTGATTGCCTAGACAAGTCCCCACAGTTTTCTTGGCAAGTTTTTTGGAAGTGCTTTGCCACTGCAATCTCCTCAGGGCTGAGAAACAGTGACTGACCCAAAGTCACCCAACTAGCTTCCTACCTAGGGCAGGAGTAGAACTCATAACCTCTAGCCTTGTGTCTTAGTTACTACACCAAACTAGCTCTCTGCTGATATATTAAATTTATTCAATAACATATGTGATTTTGAATGAAATGAGCATATCACTTGCAAACAGAATTATTGAATAATACTACTTTGTTTTATTTTAAGATCTTGAATTATTTTTCTTCCTAACAATATTTTGTTTTAATACTTCTATAATAAGATTAAACGAAACACAGGGAAGTGGGGTGTTTAATGCCCTTATTTATTTGAAAGAGCCCTATTTCTGTTTCATTGATGCTAATTACTGCTTGCAGTGGTGAATATAATTGATTGATTATAGCAATAAAATTATGTCCTAATCCCATTTCCAGTAACCAACTTTTAAGAAATTTGCATTCCACTCGATCATATGCTCTGAAGACATCAGAAGACAGTAAAGCTAGTAGAATTTTAGTGTGCTTAGCATAGTGTATTATGTTAAGTAGTTTTCTAATTGAATTGGCTATATTTCTTTTCAGAACAAACTCAGACTGATTGGGGAATTATAATTACTTATAAACTTGTTTAGCCTACTGGCCAATAAAACAGTGGATATTTTTGTCATTTTTATTTAATAATAGACTTGATGACATCTTTTTAAGGTTCTTATTTGGCTAATGAGATGTTTAGATTGTTTTCCAAGTCAGACATTTTTGCTTTTATAACTATCTTACTAATCAGATAATATAAATTTGATTTTTAAAAAAATAATCAAGTCCAGAATAATCAACTCCATATTGGAGTTCTACTGGTTTTTTTTTTTTTTTTTTTTAAAAAGACGTATGCATTCTTTTTTCTTCTGTTATTATTTTTATGATTATTTAGTGGCTTTAGAGTTTACTATGTGATCTCTTTGTTTTCAGGGTTATTAGATGTATAAATAGAAGAATTGCTTTCTACAAAATCATTATATATATATATATATATATATATATATATATATATATATATATATATATATATATATATATATATATCAGAGGTGGTATTCAGCAAGTTCTGAAGGGTTTTCTTAAGGGTTTTCTTGATTAGGATGCCCAGTTTCTGTATTGGGTTGATAGATACAGGGATATAGTGTAGAATAGCAATAGCACTTAGACTTATTTACCATCCCATAGTGCTTTACAGCACCTTCTGGGAGGTTTACAATGTCAGCATATTGGCCCAACTATCTGGGTCCTCATTCTACCAACCTCGGAAGGATGGAAGGCTAAATCAACCTTGAGCCCATCAGGATTGAACTCCAGGTGGCTGTGGGCAGAGATTACTTGCAATACTGCATTCTAACCACTTTGCCACCAGGGCTCCATTGTCCGCAGTAGTTCTTTGGCTTTTTGTATATATTGTTTTCCGCTCCCATCTATTCTCTGCCTCCTGAGTCCCAGCTGATTGGGAGGAAATGGGGATTTTGCAGTAACCTTCCCCTAGAGTGGGGTAGGAATGGAGATTTTACAGTATCCTTCTTCTGCCATGCCCACCAAGCCACGCCCACCAAGCCATGCTCACAGAACCAGTAATAAAATCAGTAGTAAATTTTTTTGAATCCCACCACTGAGATATAGATAGATAGGTAGGTAGGTAGGTAGATAGATAGATAGATAGATAGATAGATAGATAGATAGATAGATAGATAGATAGATAGATATATCACCACTGATAGATAGATAGATATATGTTTTTGTAGATTTTCACGGGTAGTTTTCTGTCCCCCCACCTCACATAGGCAGATACACAAGTAAAAGACGTCTACAGTAATTTATTTTTACAAGATGACCTGAATCCCTTTGGCAGATAAAAGAGTAGTCAGAAGTCATTCACAAAGTCCAAGCCTTAATTCCGAAAAATATCCCATCCGAAGCTCACGATATGCAGTTTTTGTCCATCACAGAGCCTGCAGAGCAACCCCACCCACTTTTATCCCCTGTGGGGCATGGCTCAGTGACTCAGCAATCTCTGGCCCTTCCCCACCTCTTCCTTTGCTGCGCACGCCTCTCCCTCCGACGCTGCCTGGGATCAATCCAAGATTGATCTTCATCACTCCCTATTAGTGGGTGCCCCAACATGCTTTCCTCCTGGCCTTCAGATGGAACCTGAGGCGTTGCCAGAAAGGAGGGTCCTGGAGAGGGAGGCCTTGTCAGTTCCTCCCCATCACTTTCAGAGTCATCTTCCTCCGTGAGGACAGGCTCAGGAGCCGGAGTCACAACAGGTAGAAGTATGCAAGTCTTGGCGTATTTGGGTCTTTTCCCATGTAAGATTGAGAGTATCTTGGCGACGTTTCGATGAGGTCCCACTCGTCATCTTCAGGCTGATGCCTTCGGCTTCGTGCCTGTGCGAGCAAAGCGTGATCAGAGCTGCCATCTCTCTATAAATACTGGTGGGGAGGTGTGGGGTGCTGGCTTTGTTGCTGTGAGCCGGTTGGTTACCTGTGTTGTTACATCTTGATTAGCTGATGGAGTTGATGTTTGCAGATTAGTTGGCAGTTTTGTAACATCCTATGTGGGTGAGGTCCTTGATGTGTGCCCATTAGTCTTTTGTGTTGTAATGACCTGGGTAATGGGCTGGGTAGTTGATGTAATGTCCTGAGCAGATGGCTGTGATGCCACATCCCAGGCTTTGGTTTGGCTCTGAGTTTGAGGTCTTGCCATGTGTTCATGGCGTGTGTCAGTTTGCTTTGTGTGGGGATCAGAGGGGGTCGCAGCAGCTGCAGATGAAGTGCAACCACCATCCATAGGCCAGACCATTGCAGCATCACCAGCTGCTGTACCCCCCTCCGATCCCCACACAAAGCAAACTGACACACGCCATGAACACATGGCAAGACCTCAAACTCGGAGCCAAACCAAAGCCCGGGATGTGGCATCACAGCCATCTGCTCAGGACATTACATCAACTACCCAGCCCATCAACTCCATCAGCTAATGAAGATGTAACAACAGAGGAAACCAATCTGCTCACAGCAACAAAGCCAGCACCCCACACCTCCCCACCAGTATTTATAGAGAGACGGCAGCTCCAATCACGCTTTGCTCACGCAGGCACGAAGCTGAAGGCACCAGCCTGAAGATGACAAGTGGGACCTCATTGAAATGTCACCAAGATACTCTCAATCTTACATGGGAAAAGACCCAAATACGCCAAGACTTGCATATATACATTTATCTATCTATCATCTATATCTGTCACTTATATAATATATATTATTTTTATTTCCTGTGCTAGCGCTAACATTTCTAATTTTGAAAAAGGATTTGTAAACTCAAATAAAATGAATTCCTATTACCATCTTCGCTATGCAATACTAATAGCTCCTATATTTATATATCTTATATTTAGAGCAACTTCAGTTTTAGCACTTCTGCTAAAAGCACTTGGTGCTTTGTCTGCTTTTTTTTAATATCTTCTATTATTTGTTTGTCATTTAATCTTTCTGTGCTTTAAAATATTATGTGTGGCATTTATCAATTTCCTCTAAATAGCTTCTGGGAAATCTATATCATACAACATTCCAATTCAGCTTGATTACTTAATTGAAAGTAATTTTTACATCTCCTTAGCATTATTTTCATAAACCCAATATTACGAGGGAACTAGATTCTATTTAAAATTGAAAGAAAGGTAAACATTAGATTACCCAAGCTCCAATCCAATTGGAACACCAACAGAAATTGCTGTTTTCTCTTTTTACATCTCTAATGCAAGCTGCAAAAAGGAAAATAAAACTCCAAACCCAACTGTTCAAAGATCAACCTCAGAAGCAAAGAGGTATCCCAAAAGGGTAATCAACATGTCCAGTCACTCACTATCCACCACAGAACACAGTATCTCCATCAAGGCCTGAACTATAACATAGATAATGCTTTAGAATTCTCTGCAACCTTAGAAGCAACATTTAAAACCACAGGACTTACCACAGAGACCCAAGAAAACATAAGGCAGACAATCATACCACAGAATCAGTCAAATTCATAGCAGAGGACATAAAGAAGAGCCAAAGTATCACCATCCTCTCAGCAGACAAATGTTAAACCGTGGCTACCATGGACAGAACACAATATATACAAAAAGCCAAAGAATTACTGCGGACAATGGAGCCTTGGTGACACAGTGGTTAGAATGCAGTACTGCAAGTAATCTCTGCCCACAGCCGCCTGGAGTTCAATCCTGATGGGCTCAAGGTTGATTTAGCCTTCCATCCTTCCGAGGTTGGTAGAATGAGGACCCAGATAGTTGGGCCAATATGCTGACATTGTAAACCTCCCAGAAAGGTGCTGTAAAGCACTATGTGGTGATATATAAGTCTAAGTGCTGTTGCTATTCTACACTATATCCCTGTTATTTATCAACCCAATACAGAAACTGGACATCCTGATCAAGAAAGCCCTTAACAACTTAACTAAGAAAAAAGATAAAATCACAAAAGAAGATGAGTGGCAGATGAAAAGCAATGGACCCATCTTGTCAGCCTTCTATGAATTTCCCCAAATACACAAGCCTGACATACCTTTTCATCCAGTTGTATTGTTGCCAGGGGCATCAAAATATAAATTCACCAAAGAACTTACAAAAAAAAAACCAAAAAAAAAAAAAACCTTGGGAATCTCACAGAGGGCGTGAATTATTCTATCAACTCCCCATAACAGTACCTCCAGAAAAGCATAGAGCTGAAAGTAGAAAAAGATGAAATGATGGTCACACAGCTGGCTTTCATGTCTAAGGAAGGACTAAGGCAGACAGTTTCCCATTTTTTAGCCAGGTACCTTAGCCACTAGACCAAAATAATCAGTGTTATTATTTCTGTAAAAACATCTTGGTTCTGGCTGACATTAAATGCCTATTATCTGGTCCTCTGCCATGTATAAAAGATCCTGTCAAAATAATTAAAAGTTTGGACCCAGTCACTGCTAGCATTGATTTGAGGATTCGGGCGACAGCATTGAAAGTACAGAGAAGCATGGATCTTTTCATTTCTTTTTTTTTTTTCCCCTGCTGTTAGATTAGTGACAGTAAATAAAAGACAAAAATAAACACAGGCTGCAGGAAGTATCTCAGGACATGAGCAATCTGCATTAATATGTATTTGTGGAGCAGAGTTGTATTAATTTTCATCAGTCACGATCTACAAATGTATTCATTCCATGCTGAAAACATGATATGGAAAACAAATGTTTTGTCACAGCAGTATTGGAGTATTTGGAGCAACACAATGAACAACAAGCTACATTGATCTTTTTAGATGCAGAGAAGGTCTTTGACAATTTGAATTGGATTTTCTTATTTAGAATTCTGCAATGTATGAACCTTGGAGATAATTCTATTAAATGGGTAAGATCGATTTATACTTCACAGAAAGCATAAATACTTGTTAATAGAGAATGAACAAAACCCTGTGAGATTCAAAAAGGGACAAGATAAGGATGCCTTCTGTTTCCAGTCT
This sequence comes from Pantherophis guttatus, assembly GCF_059756535.1. Classification (NCBI taxonomy): domain Eukaryota; kingdom Metazoa; phylum Chordata; class Lepidosauria; order Squamata; family Colubridae; genus Pantherophis; species Pantherophis guttatus. The sequence goes on along the minus strand of NC_142063.1, from coordinate 249,174,934 downwards.
TTTACATTTTACTTCTTGAGGTACTGAATAGAAACATAAGACATGATGAAATAATTGTGGGATTTAAGATTAAAAAATAAATTTATAAGTTAAGGGATTTTGCAAAAGCTCTGGTTAAGCATTTTGGAAGATCCACTAGAGGGAGTAGAAACATTAATGGGAAAATGAAAAAACACTGGAATTCTAACAGGCTTTAGGATTAATAATCAGAAGATGAAGATGCTAACAAAAAATGAATATGGCTCAGAGAACTGATGAAAAAAGGTTGAAAATTTTAAGTCTGAGAAAAAAAATAAAATACATGGGTATTACTATGACAAATATGAATTCTGTGTTATTTCAAAATAATTATGTTAAGACATGGAATGAAATTAAAAAGAATGTGTTAAGGGGCAAGAAATTATAAATAAAGTCTGCATAAAAAAATTAACATACAACTCAGAACAAGTTCATCTACATTATTTTCCACTTTGAATGATTTTTATATAATTCCTTCCAAATCAACTGAAAAAAAGAAGAAGATATGCCACCTTCTCCCCCTCAAGCCTTATTTTCAACACATTCTAAGAATCGTTCATTAAGGTAGGCAAACATATTTAGGTAAAATTAGTTGCTAATTTGCATTTCCCATTCAGCATTGACTACAAAATGTAACCTAAAATTACCCAACAAACACGCATTGAAAGTTTTGGGTCTCACTTCCCAAATGACATCTCTTGATCTTTCTTCTTTCTTTCTTTCTTTCTTTCTTTCTTTCTTTCTTTCTTTCTTTCTTTCTTTCTTTCCTTCCTTCCTTCCTTCCTTCCTTCCTTCCTTCCTTCCTTCCTTCCTTCCTTCCTTCCTTCCTTTCTCTCAATTTCTATAGCCACCCAACTCAACCAAATGATTCTGGATGGCTTCCAATTCTAAAAATTGTGGATACTTTGCTGACAGAGAAAACCAAGAGTGGATGGTTGGAGAAGTTCACAGATTTTGATGAAATGGATAAATTAACTTCTTTGATTAGAAAAGAGACATTTGTCAAGCTTCGATGCTATCTCAAAATAAATGACCTTCCAAACTGCCATTTTCTGCTGATTGGAAGCCTCTTGTGGACTTTTGGGCAAAATTGAAAAATATGTTCATGACTTAACAGTTTTGATGATTAGACACAATAGATTATGGAAAGAAGAGGAATATGATGTTGAGAGAGGTCTAAATATAGTTGTACCTATGTATGAAAAATAGCAGAAACCACTTACTTATACTTTCTATCATTCTTTTCTAATTTTAACCATTTTTCTTGCACTTTTTGTTTCTTCTTTGATTTTCTTTTTCATTTTTCTTTATTATATTCTATCAGTTTGTTTTAGCTTTTATCTTCTTTTGAAAAGAGTGTGTGTGTGTGTGACATCTGTCAATTTCAGTTTTTCACAGTTCCTATTTTTCAATCTCAAATAACCTTTATCTACTGTAATTTCTAAGCTAATTTCAGTTTAAAAGACAAATCAAAAATCAACATCTGAAAAATTTTCTTTATATAGTCAGTCAAATTTTCCAATCTCCTCTAACATGCATTTTAATAGATTACTTCCAAAACCAGGTAATTTTCACATGAATATATATATATATATAGTTGAGCTTTAATTTTTAGATTAGAGAACTATCTTGCAAAATGTGGAAAATTTTAAAAGAAAATTGGTTTGGGGTTCAGGTATACTCACATTAATATATGAAGATGGTGCCAACCCTTTGGAATATATTCTTCTCTAGAAATAAATGATATAATCACATTCATTGTTATTTTATTGCTTAGATGTTATTATTTTTTAATGATTCATCTGATATATTTTTAAATTTGCATGCTGCCTGAAGATGCTTGCTTGATATTTGTTATATATAGTAATTAGGATTTTTTTTTCATTAATAAAAATATATTGCATTTTGCCCCAGTTCTTCCAGAAGGATATATTTTTCTGGATCAGAAATTCAGATATGGCTGCTCAGTGCAAAGGTGTCTTTCTTTGGCTAAAACATCTGTTTATGAGGTGTTTTCTGATTACTTTATATTCTTCTTGAAGTCCTGGGGTCAAAAAAGATGAATACACATGGAGGAACAGCTTCCTGATCACTGAACGTTGCAAAAGTTGTGGCAATTTTAATGATTCAAAGAGAGATGACTTGTTTGTGTACACCTGCCTACTTTGTACAGTTCTAAAAATAGAACTGTAGTCTTCTTTGTCTAGCTTTGAAAGTAGCTGTTGCTGTGGATAATTTACTTTTGTTATTTTTATTTTCCACTGGTAACTTGAGGTGGGTTAAGTGTTCTATTATTAAGCAGATGCCCTAATAAAAATGATTGAGTTGATTACTTAATGCAGAGCTCAGGCAGATGTTATTGATGTAGGACATTTGGTTTGTTTAATGCTTATTTAAACTTCCAGTATATGATACCAGAATTGCTCATTATTAAAGGGTCAGTTGAGAATATCACAATATTTATTCTATATTATTTTATTATTGAATTTAAAGTGGCACTTTTCTGTGAAGTGGCTTAAGCATAGTGTATTTGTGGGAAATGTGGTATATAAATCAAGTGACTATGATTATATGCAGTGTAGATAAGCTATGCCAAATCTATTTTTTTAAAAAAATAGAATCAGTGCTTGTCTCTTTCTTTGGTTTAATTGTGTACATAGCATATTTTCCCATCTCAGCCTGCAGTCTGAAACTTGCTATCTTATACAGAATAGAAATTACAGCAAGTAATAAGCCCTTCATTAAAAGGGAGGTATGATTTTGGCTGACATATAAGTAAACAATCAAAATACATAAAAACTGATAAAATAATTTTAAAATCAATTTCATTACCCTTTTTGGTTTGGGTAGCACTGGTATATTATAATTTGGAACATATTGGACCCATAATATTAACAATGCATAAAAGTTGCTGATACTCTACACTGACATTCCTCATTGTCATTTTAAATTCATCAACAAGGGTTCAGGGTTTTTTTTTTTTTTAAAAAAATCATCCCCATCACCTAGAGCAAAAGAATTTTGAATGTGAAAAAGTCAAACTCAGTTTTTCTCACCTATAGATTAGTCACTGCTTTCTTCAGAAATGCAGATGGCTCATACATTTTGCATACCTCTATCTCCATTTCCATCCATGGCATATCAGTCTTAGTCTTGAGAAAGCCCAGAAGCCAGTTTTGTTCATATCAGGAATAGACAACCTGTGATTGATAGACAGACTCCCCAAAGTGATCTACATTTGCCTTTGAGTCTTACTTCTTAAATCCTGTTTCATTAAGCAGCAATTAAACTTGCTGGAAAAGCTGTTGGTGCTAAAAACACTGTTTTCCCAAGCTATGGATGCTTCTGTGGGAAAGAAACATTGAAAAGGGGGTAGGGGGGAGGAGAGGAGAGGAAGGGAGACAGAGAAGATGATGACTGAATGAAAAATGACACATCACTGCAACTCATGACGTTGGTTTTCCTCTTCTTTCAATATAATTTTGACTCTGGATACATTTTGGGTGGTGATGCTGTTGATGGTGTGGTCAGGGGATGGGATCAAGTCAGTTCTCACTAGCCATTTTAAGCTTCTCCCCTCCCCTAACATTTTCCAAGGCCATTCTATTTTGGCCAGTGGAACAGTTATTCTTACCTGGCAGCATCTCCAGCATTTTCTGCTGCTTCAAAGGCTAGAAAACAGTTAAGGCTGCTATGAAGAAGAGGCAAATATTTCCCAGGTCACTATGAAGATATGTAAGAATTATACCTCTCCAACAGCTTACAACATGAACTAAAGAATGGAATTAAATCTTTTGGCTTCTCCGGGAAAGATCGTATATACTATTGTGTTTCCAGTTGTAATTCTGAAAAGATCCCTTCCCTTCCTTTCCCTGATACAGGGTAAGATGCAGAGGTGGTATTCAGCAGCTTCTGACCAGTTCTGGAGAACCGGTAGCGGAAATTTGGAGTAGTTTGGAGAACCGGTAAATACCACCTCTGACTGGCCCCACCACCATTTATTCTCTGCCTTCCAAGTCCCAGCTGATCGGGATGGAGATTTTACAGTATCCTTCCCCTGGAGTGGGGAGGGAATGGAGATTTTACAGTATCCTTCCCCTGCCATGCCCACCAAGCCACACCCACCAAGCCATACCACTCCCACCAAGCCACACCCACAGAACTGGTAGTAAAAATTTTTGAATCCCACCACTGGTTAGATACAAATACATCCTAGCTGTTTATGTATAATTTGCATATATCTGCCTTATATCTGACAGGCTTCCATGGCTGGGGAGGGAATTTCAACAATGGTTTGTACTACAGATGTGCAAAGCATTTGAAAGGTTCTCTTTGGAAAAAGCACTGAAGCAAGCACTCAACTTTCTTCAAAGTCTTAAAATAGCCACCCCTTCAGATTCTTGGCCTGTTAGCTTCCAAGACTCTCTCCCTGCCTGCTTTTCTGCTTTGCCTGTATTCCCAACCCAGCCAGTCATTAGGCGCAGAGAACCAGTTGTTTAAAAAACACTGGAAACCACAAAATCCTTTTGACACATCTCTCTTCCCCTCCCTCTCCCCCCCTCTCCTTCTCTCTCTGTCTGTCTCTCTCCCCCTCTCTCTGTATCTCTTGTCTCTGCCTTGGCTGCTTCTCCATCCCCCACCGTCGCCCTTACCTTCTCAGGCCAGGTGAGGAGTGACTGGGAGGGGAGGGCCAGCCAGTGGTGGGATCACATGACAGGGAGCCACAGCAAAGGGCCCAAAGAGCCACATGGGGCTCTGGAGCCACAGGTTGCTGACCCTGTTCTAGAGTATCGGTTACATTGTAACCAATGACAATGGTTCAAAGACTGAAGTAGAATAGTGACAGTATTACAACTGTTGGAGCTATTCTTCATCCCTGCTTCATACTGAACAGATGGCAAGAAAACAAAAATGAAATATTTTAATGTGGGATGGCTATGTGACATAATGCTTGTATTTTAATGGGGCTCCCCCCCTACTTTTGTATGCCACCTGGAGTCCATTGCATGGCAAATATATTTTAATAAATATTCAAGGCACTGGGAAGACTTTCCATCTGCTGGTTCACCAAGCTTTGAACAGACATCCAGAGCTAAAAAAAATAGAAAAAGAAAAAGAAAAATGAGGACCAATAGTGGCTAACAACAGAAATATGGAATTCCTTTCTTCTCTCTCATCAGGCTGAAATAAATGAGCATGTTCCATTCTTTGGGGCAGGCATGTAGGAAGATTTGCACAGCATTACTGGCTTTTGCAGAAAGGCAAATGTGGCTCCTAAGCAGTGGTGAAATCCAATTTTTTTTACTACCTATTCTGTAGGTGTGGCTTGGTGGGCATGGCTTGGTGGGCGTGGTAGGATACTACAAAATCTCCATTCCCACCACACTATTGGGGGAAGGATACTGCAAAATCTCCATTCCCACCCCACTCTGGGACCAGCCAGAGGTGGTATTTGCCAGTTCTCCGAACTACTCAAAATTTCTGCTACCAGTTCTCCAGAACCTGTCAGAACCTGCTCCTAAGAGAGACTTCTTAATGGAGGAAAGGAGGAAGCTCTTTCTGGAAATGAAAGGCACTTTCCTGAGATCTAACACAGTGTCTCTCAACCCTAGCAACTTGAATTGTGTGGACTTCATTTCCAGGAAGTCCCCAGCCACCATGGGGTCTGGATGGGGAATTCTAGGAGTGGGAAATCCATACATTTAAAGTTACTAAGGTCGAGAAACATTGTTCTAACATCTATAAAAAAAACTTCAGCCATATAGAGACAAATATCTATTTTTTGTGCTTTCTCTGAAAATATATTTCTCTAAAAAAATATTTGTCTTACCTTCTCTGAAAAGATTTGCTCATTTAAATGTGCAACACTCCTGGAACAAAGGAACAATCTCAGCCATTCTCTTTCCCCAGGTTCCTGTTTTATGTAGGTAAGGGCGACCTCATGTGACTTTTGTATGGTTCTCATTCCAGTTTTTCTTGCAGAAGGTCAGTGTGTTCCACTCTTAAAATAAAATTAGGGTACATTATTTTTTTTTCAAAAAAATGTTATGGGATATAACAGAAACTATTATGAATTATCTGATTAAAAAGTCAAAAACCTAAATAAATTTTGAAGCACTATTTAACTCCTTCTCTGCCCAAGCAATAGTATTCCCTGTGACACTGTTGTACTTTGAAGAAGCCAAATGGGAAGAGAATAGACTCTTTTAAACATTGCTATTGGAGAAAATTCCTGATAAGGTTGTGGGCAGCCAGTTTCTTAAAAGATTCCTTGTAAAAGGAGAGAGTCCTGACATGGAAAAAGAAGATAATGTCACTTGTATATATTTACCTTTTATGATTGTACGTTTCCCATAGTTAACTTCCGGTAAGATGGGCAGACAATAAATTTTATGAATGAATGAATGAATGAATGAAACAAACAAATCAACCCCAAATTGTCCCTTAAGGCACAAATGACCAGGCTCAAATTATCCTACTTTTGATACACTCTGTGAACACCTAGCTCTCCAGATGCTTGGAAAGATGAAGGAAAGAGAAGAGGATGACCAACAGCAAGGTGGAAGGATTAAATTACAGTGGGCATGAGTGCACCATTGGAAGACCTGTAAGATGAGGTTAGAGACAGATTGTCATGGAGAACATCTATTTGTATGGTCACTAAAAGTTAACAATGGCTTGATGACACATAAATCTCTTCCTTACTCTCCGAAGAGAAGAAGCCAGAAGAGAAGTAGAATTCCTGAAGAACTCTTTCCTCTGTCTCCATTAAGCACAAGGCTATGAGGGGAGTAGAGTTTTACCAGTTTGATATTCTACAGACACAAGGAAAAAAAAAATCTTTGATTTCCGGAGAGGTTCTGTCTTTCCATCAGCCAAAACACAAATGGCCATAGAGGCATAGAGCCCTTCAGCCGTATGGCAGAGTGATCCTTCAATGGGTCAATTGCCATAGGTCAGTAGTTCCTTCAGGATGGACAGGCTGCTATGGACACAGGCTGGTATGGAAATGGAGATGCCATTACAAGGACATGTCCTCATAACAGGTGCCCTTAGCACTGTAACAAAAAGTGTCTAGATGAGCTCCAGACTGACTAGAGAATAGGTTGCACTGAGCATAGGACTTACTTCTGAAAAAACACAAAGCAAATAGTCCTATCAGGCTGGTTTGATTTGAGGGTTCCAAATAGTTCAATGAAACTGTTTCAAAAGACTGCTTTGTTGCCTTTTCTCTTCTACGTCTGTTTTCACCTGTATGCTGCAAACAGAGGTGGTAGAAAATATTATGACATTTACAACAATGCTTTCAAGAACAACAAATTCCCCTAAGACCTATAATAAATGTAGCATGAGTATCGTAGGGGAAGGCATTAATGTTCCACGTTACACAAAGTGCATTTTCTTTGGGCCCCATCTATTACTGCAGGATTTGGGTTAAGTGATACAGAGGAACTTATTTCATTTTTTAATGGAGCATTGTAAAATTACTGGCCCTTAAGAGCCTGTATATTGTCTGAGAGGCGCGGGGGGGGGGGAGGGGGAAGGAGTCAACCCTGATAAAATCATAAATAGCTTTCCTATCATTACTAGAACTCTAATTTTCCTGGTTATTGCTTGAGTTGATAAAACAAATAAAAGAAAGAACCTTAGAGAGATTTTGTTAATGTGCAAAATGAATTTCAATGTTGTCTCCTGCTGGTATTTTTATGGAAAACCTGACTGGATGGTACACAAGGAACACAGAAATCTGCATTTAGATGGAAATATTATGAAATGCATGATATCGTACAGAGTAAGCCTTTTAATGGCAATAGAAAAGTATTATATTATATGGATGAATGGAGAGGCAGCATACCTATCGGCTTTCATGTCCAAGGGTAACCACTGCCCTGAATCTCCCAAAGAGTCCTTTTTTCTGTGAGTCTGAATCTAATATTGATTTTTTTTTTCTTTTTAAAAAAAATCAGCTGGGAAAACAGCTTGTCCTTTGCTCAGATACATTCTGACACCTGCATGTGATTCATAGTCTGTAAACAATGGGAGTATTTCCCCCCTTACACACACAACTTTCATCAAAAGGTCTCACTAAATTCAACCCTGACTTAAGGGAGGGAACGATCTCATTTTCATTGACTTCCATGAAAGTCTAATTTGTGAAGCTTGTGGTTTTATATGTCTAAAATAGAATGTACATTTTATAGCAATTCCATCCATGAAAGTTTAACTTATGAATCTCTTTTATGCTATTAATGTACAACCAAAATGGATACTAAGCTAAATAACATCATTGTCACTGTGAACAGTTTCTAGTTTTTCTTATATCTTCACATTACAATGGAAATCCAACCAGCAAAATTATATTAACAATAAAGGCGGGTTATACATGTCCCAGGATAATGTTGCAGGATCCAATCTGGGTCGGTCACCAGGACCAGAGATTTAGTCTTCTGAACTTTCAGACTCAATGCCACCTTAGGGAACTTCACTCTAGCAGACTGTCAGACAGAGATGAAGATGGGCTCCAGCACAAGTCCAAAAGCTCGAAAGACTAAAACTTCTGGCCCCAGTGACCAGCCCAGATTGGATCCTGCAAAATTATATTACATAAATAGAGTATTTTTAACTGATAAAATTTGTTGAATGGTATCTGAACCGATCTGTTTTCAAAAAAAATGTAAAAAAAAAAAGAATCATTTTTAGCAAATATCTTTGAGATATAATTCAGCTGATGTTCATTGCCTTGATCTGGTGCATTTGTGTGTCTACAAAAGTTGTAATAACTGTAAAGGTCCCAATAGCCCTACGTATATTTATCAGCAAAAACATTGGAAAAGTGACTGATGCATTGTAAGCAAATGGCCACAAGCTGTGGGTAGAACAATTGGGGTGAGGGTCTGTCATGCCACACCATATAACTTTATATACTGTGGTTGCTCTCTAGCTCCATCTAGTGGCCAGAGGGGCAAACATGCCCTAACATATGATCTTTATATACTGTTGTTGCCCTTTAGCCCCATCTACCCTGTTTTCCCCAAAATAACATCCCCTGATAATAAGCCCAATCAGGCTTTTCAGCACATGGCAATAAGCCAAACACTTATTTCAGGGTTCAAAAAAATATAAGACAGGGTTTTATTTTCGGGGAAACACGGTAGTGGCCAGAGAGACAAATATGCTCCAAGTATATTGTTTGAAGCTGATCCCATCCATTTACCCATCAACCCGCACTCTCAACCAAGTGCACACTGGGAAGTCAGACTCCATTTCCTTTAGCATTTGGAGAAGGCAGAAGGACAAGGAAGCATCCATCTTAATCTGTGGCACATGGTCATCCAAGGAAAACCCACACCCCACACAGAGCATCTCTGATGAGATTTAAATGGCTTGTATTTATTAATTGTTATGTTCAGCAGTAATTTAATACTATCTATCTTGTATTTGGTTCTCGTTGTATGTATCCCTATTTTCCTCAGTTTCATCATATCCTTTTCTTTCAATAAAGCATTCAGATCCAATAAAACACGTCTGTTTTACTGGAGGAGAAAAACAGAAGTTAAATATTCGGTACTACAAGATTTATTTTATTAATGGAACTGGTATGCCGCCCTATCTCCAATGTTCTCGGGGCGGCTCACAACAATTAAAACAAAGCAAACAAACCATTAAAACAAAAATCCAAGTTAAAATTAACAAAAATTCAATAAAACCCAGTTAAAATTCTATTAAAACCCCCATCAGTCCAGGGCGGCCAGGTGAAACAGCCATGTAACTTCCAGTCCCACCAGAAGTTGGCAAACGGGCCATTTCTGGCCTTTGGAGGGCCTCCGGGTGGGTGGGTGGGGAAAGCCATTTTCGCCCTCACCAGACTCCTAGAGAGGCTCTGGAGGCTGAGGACAGCAAAAAATGGGCCTTCCAGACCCACCGGAAGTTGGCAAATGGACCGTTTCTGGCTTCTGGAGGGCCTCCAGGGGGGGTGGGGAAGGTCGTTTTCGCCCTCCCCAGACTCCTAGAGAGGATCTCGAGTCAGGTGAGAAAGAAAAACGGGCCTACTGGGCCATCACGTACCAGGAGCGGGGGGCGGGTTGTGTGCACATGCACAGGTGGGGCGCATAGAATTATGGGTGTGGGCACGCGTGCAACCCCCCTCCCCCCTCCTGACACATGATGGCAAAAAGGTTAGAATAGAATATATAAAGCCACTTCAAATTTATCCTGAAAATGTAAACAGGAAGGAATACTTTGTCATGTTTGTTGATTTTGTAAAAAAGGGTTTTTTCCCCCTTTTGGGACTGATAGATAAACAGTTGGAAAAATGTCATATAACTTTGTATTATATATGATAACCGCAGCAAGATTATTTTATGCACAAACATAGGAAGATTCAACACTATCAGCAATAGAGGAATGGTTGATGAATATGATGGAACTTGCGGAGGTGGTTAAATTGACTTATTTGATCAGAGAAAAGACAATGTGTTTATTGCTGACTGGGAAACCCTTATAGACTTTTTGTGTGAAACAGAAAAAAATGAACATATGATTTATGGTTTCGATGATTAGACAGAATAGATTATAGAAAGAAGAGAGTTATTTTGTGAGGTTAGAGTGAAAGGCAAATTTATAATTGTAACTATAACTGTCGTAAAGAAGATCGGAAGCTATTTCTGTGTCTCTCTCTTTTTTTCTTTATGTGTTTTTTTTTCTTTCTTTCTTGCACTTTCAGCTTTCACTTTGATTTTTTTTTCTCCCCTCCCTATTTCAATTACTGATAATGAGTATCTCTCTGTTTTCTCCTGGCAGTTTTGCTGTCAAACAAAGCCTTTAACTCACAAGATGCCACTGTCCAGTATCTGAATCTCCTTAGATACAACACAATTTGGCATCCCAGTCTCACATTTTCACAAACCACACCAAGATTTTCCTCCCAGTTTTTCTCTTTATCTCAGGGCCAGATTGTCTGAACTTGTCAGGTTCCCCTGCACTCCAAATTTATTAGTCTGTGTCCACTCCAGCAGCATGTCCTGCTTCAATATACTCCTTCTCTCCTTCTCCTTGCCCATTTTCTATTCTATAGGCCAGATATATATGTGTCTCTGTATAGGTACCTGCAAGCATTTCCCCTTTCTGCCTATGTGGTCTTGGTCAAGTGCTGAGTCATTTGTTTTCCTGAAAAAACTTCATGACCGTGGCAGAGATCTAGCTACTTTCCTTCTGCCTGGCACTTCAACTTGCCACAATATGCTTTTATTTCTTTGGCTTTCTGAAGTTTTGAGAAAATAATTGTATGTATTTTTAAATGTGATAAACAAATATATCATCAACAAGTGCGTATTGAAAAGATGAATCATCCAAACATATGCAAAATCAAATAAGCAAAATTGCTTCTATTGAGCAGTATTATTATTAGATTTAACCTCTGATAATGAGATCTCACAAACAAAATCCTAGATCATTATACTTTACTAGAATCAAATTGGTTCAGAAATCAGCAAAATTTTAATATCGCATAATATATCTTCTAACTCCAGATACTATTACCTCATGAAACTGTTTTAATTTGAGACTTATTACATTAATATTCATTTAAATGACCTTATTATCAGAAGTCTATAACAACCGTCCCTACTGGAACAAATCAAGAAAGGAAACAAGTTTTTCTGCACTCTTATTATTTGATTATGTTAAAAAAATAACATTAGAATGACTGCATAAAAATTCTAACTAGTACTATCTCATTTAATTTCTGTTTATTTAATGTTTTAATGTTTGTGCCAATGTTTTTATGACTGTAAGCCATCCAGAGTCACTGGACAGTGAGATAAGCAGCATATAGTATACACTTAATGCATAAATAAATAAAATAAATAGTATTTCCACTTTCAAATGTGAAACTTATCTCTTATCATCCTCTTCTTCTTTTGCACTCAATCTTTCCCAGCATTAGGCTCTTCTCCAGTGAGTCTTTCCTTCTCTTTAGGTGGCCAAAGTATTTGAGTTTCAACTTTAGGTTCTGGCCTTCTAAAGAGCAATCAGGGTTGATCTCCTCTAGGACTGACCGGTTTGATCACCTTGCAGTCTAAGAGACTCACAGGAGTCTTCTCCAGCACCATAGTTCAAAGGACTCAATTCTTTGGTGCTCAATCTTTCTTATGGTCCAACTTTCACAGTCTGGGAAACAACTGGGAAAACCATGGCCTTGACTAAACACACTTTTATTGGCAGGGTGATCTTTCTGCTTTTTAGCATGCTATCTAGATTTGCCATAGCTTTCCTCCCCAGGAGCAAGCGTCTTGTAATTTCTTGGCTGCAGTCCCCATCTGTGGTGATCTTGGAGCCCAGGAAAATAAAATCTGTCACTTCCCCATCTATTTGCCAGGAATTGAAAGGGCCAGATGCCATGATCTTAGTTTTCTTAATGTTGAGTTTCAAACAAACTTTTGCACTCTCCTTCTTCACTTGCATCAAGAGGCTCTTTAGTTCCTCTTCACTTTCTGCCATTAGAGTGGTATCATTTGCATATCTGAGGTTGCAAATCTTAATTCCAACTTTTGATTCATCTAGCCCCACCTTTTTGATGATGTGCTCTGCATATAAGTTAAATAGGCAGGGCGACAGTATACAGCCTTGCCGGACTCCTTTCCCCATTTTGAACTAATCAGTGGTTCTGTGTCTAATTCTCACTGTTGCTTCTTGATCTGCATATAGGTTTCTCAAGAGATGGTCTGGTACACTCATCTCTTTAAGAACTTGCCACAATTTGTTGTGATCCACACAATCAAAGGCTTTAACATAATCAATGAAGCAGAAGTAGATGTTTTTCTGGAATTCCCTAGCTTGCTTGCTTGCTTGCTTGCTTGCTTGCTTGCTTGCTTGCTTGCTTGCTTGCTTGCTTGATTTATTTATTTACTTGTCATATTTCTAGCATATTGCCCCCTAACAATCTGGGTTCTCATTTTACCCACCTCGGAAGGATGGAAGGCTGAGTCAACCTTGAGCCGGTGAGATTTGATCCGCTGATCTGCTGAACTAGCAGTCAGCTGAAGTAGCTGCAGTACTGCACTCTAACCACTACGCCATCTCGGCTCATGATCGGCTTTCTCCATGATCCAGCATATGTTGGCAATTTGATCTCTAGTTCCTCTGCCTCTTCAAAATCCTGCCTGCACTTCTGGTAGTTCTCGATCCACATACTGCATGGCATTTTTGCATGGCCTGCTTCTACTGCTGTTGCATCATTTAAAGTAATAGGGGCATCTGAGATGACATGGCTCTAGACATCCTATGGGAAATTGGTTCTCTAGGGGTTAATGGGTGGCAATGATTCTGTTGAGTAATCAGCTATGATTATGTACTTTAGAGATTGTTTTAAAAGCACATATTTGTGTTTGGGAGACTAATGACTATTACTCTAATATGTTTTTTAACCTTCAGTGCTTTTCAAAGGCACTATTTGGTCTGCCCAAAGTTAAAGAGTGGGAACAAACATGCTTCTAATTTGGACAGCATATTGCAATAAGAGGGATAAATAGACACAGAATCTGCCAGATATAATTATGTTGATTTTATGGAATATTGATTACAAAATTGTACCAAGCGTTGATTCTGTGACTCTGTAAAGCACCTCTTCATATCGTTGGACACAGATGCCCATGTCCCCTAGTCTCAGCACAGTCACTTCAAGATCCTTTTATGGTTTGCTGACTATCAGTATACCTGCAGCCAAGGTATTCATTCCAACCTGATAGAAGTCTCTTTGGTGCATTCGACAGAACCTCAGAAGATCAGGAAAGGGCCTTGGAATGGCCATGACAAACCTTTGATGGATATAGATGCCTTGATACTTGACCAATGGCTTTGCAACTAGGCACAGCATAATATATATATATATATTTTTGGGGGCACAGTCTTCGTTGAATTTTGTTGGAACAATAGCAGGACATCTGGGGGCAGATGAACAAGTTGAATTTTATAGTAAACACAGGGGAATTTTATAGTGAAGTGTTCATCAAATATAGAGAAGTATCATATATACCAAGAGAGGCGTTACAATGACTTAGAATAGTCTACAACATGTTTCCCTTATTATTCTGCATGACCAACAATTGTTAATGATGACATGTTTTAGGGATTATACTCAAATGATTAACTGTTCATGCCACATAGTGGCAGAAACCTATATCACCAATATTAGGTAACTATGGTTATACCTGACTCTAGAAAATTGCAAAACAAAACAAAGCACAGGTCAAAGGCCATAAGCAGTCCTGAACCTGAACCAACCTATTTCCCATTAGCATTACAATAAGAGATGAAATCAGATGGTTACAATACCACATGCATATCATATGTACAAATGGTTAGATTCATGTAAGTCTTGTGTCTGACATTTTTCCCCCTCAATTTCTCCAGGGACAATCAAATTTTAAATTTAGCTAGATATTGTTTAGACGTAAATAGGAAAGAAGTCATATAGGTTTAGGTTTTAGGTTTTATTTAATTTCTATTCCGCCCTTCTCCCCAGGGACTCAGGGCGGTGTACAGCCATATTAAAACACATGAATTTATAAAATTTAAAACCAATTAAAATCAAATATATAAAGTTTGGCCCTCAATTTAAAACACACATACACCCATTTAAAATTCATATTAGGCCAGTCCAGTTGCTGAAACAGAAGGGTCTTAAGGGTGCGGCGAAAAGTGCGCAGGTCGGGGCTAAGACAAAGCTCTAGGGGCAGCTCATTCCAAAGGGTTGGTGCCCCCACAGAGAAGGCTCTCCCCCTGGGTGTCGCCAATCAGCATTGTTTGGCTGACGGCACCCTGAGGAGACCCTCTCTGTGGGAGCGTATTGACCGGTGGGAGGTTGTTGCTGGCAGAAGGCAGTCTCGTATATACCCCGGTCCTAAGCCATGGAGCGCTTTAAAGGTGGTGACCAACACCTTGAATCGCACTCGGAAGTCCAACGGGAGCCAGTGCAGCTCGTGCAGCAGGGGTGTTACATGGGTACGCTGGGTCGCACCCATTACCACCTGTGTGGCCTCATTCTGGACCAGCTGGAGCCTCCGAGTGCTCTTCAAGGAGAGCCCCATGTAGAGAGCGTTGCAGCAGTCCATATAGTCCATATGTCGGAATTTTAATAATCATATTAAACTGTCCTTAACAACTTGCTTCCATTGTTTACCTTTGAAATGCCCCGACAGTGTGAAATGTCACATATGAGCAACAGAACAGATGGACAAGGCTTAATAATGCAGGCACTTTAAACAAAACAGCTTGCTATTCTAGTGAAGCCATTCAGATTCCAATGCTTGGTAAATCAAGCTCCCCAGAGCAGATCTATTTTATTTTTAAATAATAAATGCCTTCTCCACTGTGTTTTTTCTCCATTAATATAACATATTTTAATTTAGGTTTTGTTTTATTTAAAATGATGTCAGATTGCCTTGAGTTTGCCTTACACAGAAAAGGAGGAGAGCAAGTTATCAACAATCTACAGGCTGGGAGCCAGAAATTCAATGAGCTCAGGGCTTAATCAGTGCCCTGATCTCTGAGCCACTTGTTGCTATTATTAATGTCTGAATTAGGTTTTACTATACAAAAATAGCAATATATTTATACAAGTTCCTGTAATTATTTTGGTGCTTTTGTTTTTGTTACTTAGGGTTTTTTCCCCTTTTAGTATGTGTTATTTCCCATATATAAAATAAAATAAATAAATAAAATATATTTTTTTAAAAAGGATGGCTAAAGAGTCCTTGACTCAATGTTATTTAATGAAAATGCAATTCAAAGGAATAGAATTGAGATTTCCAGTGTCTGTGTATGAGCTTTAAGTGTTCTTTCTTGTTCCTGAGTTATGTTATGCTTTTTCGGCAGGTTGAACATCAGTTTTGTTCTGATTTTACTGAAACAAAATTCAAATTAGAGATGGGGTGAAAAAACTGGGCTACTTACAAGTTTTAAATTACAAAGTATCTGTTACAGATGAAAATACCTAACCTGATATCTGTAAATTAAATTAAATGAAAGGTCCAAGTTTGTATTGCATGGACATCATATACCAAAGGAATCTACCAACCAACCTAAAACTAAGGACAAATTTCCTAACAGTGAAGACAATTAACAGTGGGATGGCTTGCCTTCAGAAGTTGTGGGTGCTTCATCACTGGAGTTTTTTAAGAAGAGACTGGACAGCCACTTGTCTGGAATGATATAGGGCAGTAGTGGTTTTCAAAACCTGTCACTACTGGTTTGCTTGTGGGCGTGCGGGAGCTCTTGCATGCACGCACCACTTCTGCACATGCGCAGAAGCATCCGGGTGGGTGGGCGAAGCCTCCCGCCACCGCCACTACCAGTTCGCCTGATCCAGGGGGAACTGGTAGCAACCCACCACTGATTTAGGATCTCCTGCTTGTGCAGGAGGTTGGACTAGAAGACCTCCAATGCCTCTTCCAACTCTTGTTATTCTGTTATTTGGTTATTTACCAGAGAGTAGTATCAGACTCTCAACCTAAGCTTGCCACCAACACTGTCCACTCTAGCCTCTGCTATGCAGAACATTCTTTCTTATTGGTGCAGATGGACTTCTGAGCAGTGGGGTCCTCTGAGCTTTCTTGCAGACATTTCATTACCAAACTAGGTAACATTATCAATGCCAGAAGGGAGTGGGGTTTGCTCTCATTTTATATATTAGTGGCTTGCTCTCTCTGTGTTGGTGGGAGTAGTCTTGGTGGTTCCTTACTGCTGAATCAGTTTCATGTTGATAATCAAATTTCCTTCTCTTAGGAATTAATATTTTAATAAATTGAAAACAAGAATGTTCCTAATTGAAACATTATTAAGAATTAGTTATTAACAGTATAATAAATTATCATTACCACAAATAACTGAATGCTACAGTTACTGAACCATTATATGGTGTGCTTTGGTTTCTGTTTTCTTTCTAAATTAGCTTAAATGTTTCTTTTTAATTTGCAATTATTCTGGCAGCTATAAAGCATTTGGTATTTGCTCGTAGTCCAGCAAACTGAGCTATTCAAATGAAACATTAAAACCATTTCATATTTTAAAATAAAGCTTTTGTAATTCACGTTAGTTCAGGTGGCAAGTAATAATCAAGAATGGCAAAGTTAATTTTATTTGATGGATTAATGTTTGATAATTTTTCATTTTGATATTGACAGCTGAAACTATGAACATATATTATTATTATTATTATTATTATTATTATTATTATTATTATTATTCATTCATTCTCACTGTCTGTCATATTGAACATAAAAAAAATCCTTCCCTTTCTTCTGTTTAATGGGCTGTAAGGTATTGACCCAGATCTACAGGAAGCTCATTTCTATGATTGATGGAATCCTGCTAAATAACATATATCCAGGTTTTTTGCATGCTAGTCTTACAGTTTTGAATACATTAAAATATGCTTGACATCTCATAAATTTTTCCTTTTTCTTTCTTTCTTTCTTTCTTTTTTGGTGAGGAAAGGATGGATTTAATCAACAACATCAGTTCTTTTTAAGACATGTGAGGAATTATACTCGTAAAAAAACATCCCACTTCTCAAGGAAACAAAAAGAATATTTCAATAAATCTGTTCAGTGTGTTTGTAAAGGACAAGGATAAAACCATATAGAGCACAGGTGTCAAACTCGATTGCGTCACATGACGTATCATGATATATTGGGGTGTTTTTTCCCTTTGCGGAGACAGGGGTGGGCATGAGGCATCCGGCCAGCAGGCCACCAGTTTGACAGGCCTGGATAGAGCCAAATACAGAGGGGAACATTAGCTTTGTTTCAGACTTGGAAGAATACAGTAAGGATATATAAGTCATTTTCAGAGGCTGTTTATAAAATGCACACTACGTTGTTTAAAGGATTTCATCCTCCTACAGGATTGATGTATCTATTTCCCAACCTCCCTATGTTATCTAATCGTGCATGGGATCGTTGGTTTATTTTTGGGTCTTTGAGTCAATCTTAATTACTGATAACTACATAGACCAGTCTCTGCAATTTTCATGGCCAAATCTTCAGAAGTGGTTTTCCATTGCCTCTTCCTGAAGACTAAGAGAGACTGATTGGCTCAAAGTTTCCCAGTTGTTTTCATGCCTAATTGTCTCCTAGTTTCTAGCCTAATGGAGTGGACTGGATGAATATGAATAACCTTGGGAGAAAGAAATTTAGGAAGGACTTGCCTGCCCTAACGGATCAAGTAGTTAAAAATGGAGGCGTAACATTTATGCTTTCAGGCCTGCAATATTCTGTTATATTATAAAGCAACAATTAAGTAGAATTAATTCATCTTGTGTTGTTTCCCGCCTGGATTACCTAGGAAGACTGTCATCAGGTGCCTTAACCATGATGCCAAACTGGTTCTCAGACATGCGCATGCTTCACTTTAACAGCAATTCCAAATAAAGTATTTTTGTACAAGAGAAAATGCCTTTGAATGCTCTTTTCTCTCATCTTAGATAATTCACAGTGTTGCACTCTTCCAAGAAGCAAGTTTGGAAGGGCAAAACATGCTTCCCCAAATGCACAATCTCACATTATAGCCTGCTTCCAAATGTTCTAACAATGAAATGAAGTTTAAAGTGGCTTAATGTTTTATGCTTCCTTGCTCAGTCATAGTTGTGGCACTTTAGACTGGCTACCTGTGGTGGAATGTGAAGTCACAGAAGGGAGTGGATCTTTCCCAAGGAACGAAGAGGCAATTCAGCCTGAGATCTGGGCCAGAGTGGATATTCCCTATTCTTTTACAGGGTGTAGCTAATAGTTATGAAGATTGATTTTGGTAAAAAATTGAGTTTGGCAAAATTAATGTCAGGCACAAGAAACCATGAGCAACATAAAGACGGTAATTTCTTTACTGTTGTTTGTCCATAGACAGGCATCTGCACCCCCTCAGAAGCCCGGTGGCAGTCAATTACCTGTCTACTGGTCTGCTTGTGAGCCATCTGTGACTCATTTAACAACCTGCAATCCTTTCTTAATGACAACCATGGGAAGTGCTGGAACCCAATTACTGCTTCACTTGAAGGACATAAAGCAGATACAATGTCTGAATTGATGGAGGTTGTAAGAATTGATGCCAACGAACTTGTGAAGAGATAAAATTATAGGCCTATTGATAAATTAACAATAAACAAATCTGTAGGTCCAGACATATCTTT
This sequence comes from Pantherophis guttatus, assembly GCF_059756535.1. Lineage (NCBI taxonomy): Eukaryota > Metazoa > Chordata > Lepidosauria > Squamata > Colubridae > Pantherophis > Pantherophis guttatus. Next base: position 249,155,733 of record NC_142063.1, on the reverse strand, counting down.
CTCAGAATCTGAAAAACTCAGATATAAAATTCCTGATCTTCACAGAAAAATATGCAACCTTTTTCTAAAGTTCCCTATCGCTTCAAGCAGATTTAGTGGGTTTGCAAATGATGAAAGCAATTCAGTAACAGGCATTAACATGATACTGTAAAGCACGGGTATCAAACTCATGGCCCGCGGGCTGGATGTGTCACGTGCTGGCCACGCCCACCCCCAGTTTAGTGAAGGAAAAGTCATGATACATCACGTGACAACATGACACCACGAGATGTACTGGTAGGGGGCATGAGAGCTAATTTTCACACAACCAGCAATAATTAGCCTGACATCAGATCAATTACCAAAACAAGAGACATATGGAAATTGGACCTCCTGCCCCAAACAGACGGATATCTATCTATTACATTAGTTGAGCTGGAGAAACAGGCAAAAGAATTTTGAACCTTAGTTTAGTTTAGTTTAGTTTATTTGATTTGTATACCGCCCTACTCCCGAAGGACTCAGGGCGGTGAACAGCCAAACAATAAAATACATAGATACAAAAAATTTAAAAACCAGATAAAATCAAATTAAATCATTTTGGCCCAGACAGATTAAAACACCCCAATAATTTAAAAACAGATTAAAATTTACATATTTAAAAAAGGGAAGAGATTAGGCCAAGCCCGCCTGATGGAATAAAAAGGTCTTCACAGCTTGATTTCAATACAGAGTGTGCATTTGATACATAGCAATTGCTGGGTTTTAGTATTGCTTTCTGAAATAAAGGCATCATGTTTTTTTCTGCAAAACCTTATTGGAGCTTTCATAGCCTTGGAAATCTATTCTTGAAACTTTTTGCATTGCCAAGTAAGGGTAGGTTGAATAGAGCCTTAGAGATATAGAAGATTTTCACAGCTGTAGAAAAAGGTATTCTTTATTTATATATACCATAAATGGCATCCTCACTCACTCACTACTTTTCCAGTCATTCCAGAACTCTAAACTGAAATAAAATATATCTGAATGTAGTCTTTTGCTGAATTAAATCAACTTACTCTTAATGGCTTAGTGCTTGCATTTGGGTTGCCATGGTTTTCTAGATAAGTAAAAAATGAAAGAATTTTAATGTACGATTTGGCATATATAGAGAAGAATTAAAATTACATTTGTCATATTTATTCAAATATGAAATATGGTTAGCATTAAATTTACCTCAGTTCTGATCCGGTATGGCAGGAGAAGGCCATTATTGCTTATTCATGTACGTTTGGACATTGATTGGAGCTTGGCTTTGCATTACTTCAACCCCTTAATCTTTTTAAAAGTTCTGAATAAACTCAGCTGAAAATTATCTATGTCAACTCCCACTGAAGATAAGTAGAGTGCTTTTTACTTAGGATGCAATACAGGAACATTACAATGGAGCCTGTTTTTCCATAACAAATATTAATTTGGTTAGGTAGTGTTGAATCTAATTTCTTTTAATTATATAGGCTTCATGTCTTTGGGAGACTGATCACTCCTGTGAGAAAGTAATTTCCAGACTGCTTTAGTATAATCAAAGAGCTGAAAGATGCAACCACAGAACAATGGCACCAACAGATCTTATATTATCATAAATCTACTGTAAATATTATAGGTATTGGACCATGTGAAGCTATTATATAAATTGTCTGTTGTTTTTTTTTTTTTTAATCAGAGGAGGGACAGAAAACAAAAGCAGTCTTACGTCTTCTCCAAAATCAGATAGGCTGACTTGGAAATAGAAATTCCATGACATTAATTTGGAATCTACACATTCCCATATTTGGATTTTTTCCCTGGTTTTTGTGCTTTTGAGAAGGGATTTGGGGGAATTTTTTTTGCACATTATTTTGGAACAAAAACTGAAAACACGCATGTTCCAATTAAAATGTGACTTAACAGCATGCATGGTCCAGAAACTCTCTAGTTGCAAAAGGACCTCCCTTCTCTTTTACTGTTTTCTTTAAATTAATTTTTATTAAATATTTTTTACAAAGTAAAAACACTACAAATGTAAAGAAACAAAAAGGAAATGAAAAGTAAAGTAAGCAAATAGAAGAGAAATGACAGACAAAGCAAAAAGAGAAGAAAGAAAGAAAGATAGAGAGAAAGGAGAGAGAGAAAGGGAGGGAGAGAGAGAAGAACAGTTTTATTGGCCAATTGTGGTTAGACACACAAAGAATTTGTCTCAGGTGCATAAGCTCTCAGTGTACAAAACAACAAAGTAATAATTATAATAAGAGAAGGTAGTGGATGAGAAGGATAATAGTAATACAGCGATACTACATGGGCAAATATATTTAGACATAGGACAATACTGTGGCAATTAAGTATTCAGCAGAGTGAAGGGGTGAGATGTCTCTGTTTAGTTGTTTATATCTAGTTGCCCCATAGTGGCGTCCCAAAGGGAAGAGTTGAAACAATTTATGTCCAGCATATGAGGGGTCTATAGATATTTTCTCTTCCTTCTTTTTGACTTGTGCGGTATGCAGGTCCTCAATTGGTTGCAATTGGTTGCAATTGGTTTTTCTGCAGTCCTTAAACTCTGAAAACCAGTTTAATATATATGGTTTTTTTTTAAAAAAAAGAGCTTTATTTACTGTTAATGAAATTGATTCATAGTCTATTGTTTGATCCATTAAATTACATAAGTGATGTTAGTGTGGCTGAATCACAAGTATGGTGGGGCCGCTTTAATTCCATCTGCTCTGAACGGTAGGAAAAGTCAAGTTTAAAAAAAAAAATAGAAAAGAAACCAGTTTTATTCAGTCAGGTTTTAGAAAAGTCCATGCTTTACATGGTATAAATATCCTGATGTAGAAGTTATTTTCGGTATTTAATCCAAATCTCAAATGATGGAGTTCTGTTGCATGAGATCTTTGTACAAAATAATTTCCCAGCTGGCACAGTCAGATGAATCAGGCCAAATGTAACAAAGACTGCTATTTCACTAATTTATTTTGACATACTTTTATATAATACTGTTGAGATTCACTTGTGAGATTATACTGTCCAACACATGCATGCATAAATACTGAGGAGGGTTTCTTCCTCAGATTTGTCTTCCTGTCTTACAGCCTGCAGTAGCAATTAATTTCAGTCAAAGTTTTGCTGTTTGTTCAAGCTGACATGTATCCAACTGCATCTTGGAATCTGATCCCAAAGCACAAAATTGGCAATATTGTCACTGAATCCAGTATAAAAATCCAGCATGAAAAAACATCTCTCAACAATGAGGTGAAATCCAGCAGGTTTTGACAAGTTCTGGAGAACCGGTAGTGGAAATTTTGAGCAGTTTGGAGAACCGGTAGGGGAAATTTTGAGTAGTTTGGAGAACCAACAAATACCACCTCTGGCTGGCCCCAGAGTGGGGTGAGAATGGAGATTTTGCAATATCCTTCCCCTGGAATGGGGTGGGAATGAAGATTTTGCAGTATCCTTCTCCTGCCATGCCCACCAAGCCATACCATGCCCACCAAGCCATGCCCACAGAACTGGTAGTAAAAAAAAATTGGATTTCACCACTGCCCTATACCCTGATTTTCACCAAGTTCTAGACATGCAGCATTGTGCAAGAGAGTTAGCTGTGCTGGCTGGCTTGAACTATCTTAAATGGAAGTGATAAGTGGAAGTATTTCCTTACATACAGGATAGAAAGGACTCTGGAAATATAAATTGCAATACAGCATTGCAGTATTTTTCAAATGCTGGGAGAATGTTGAGGTCAACCATACCACAGGGCAGGATGAAACATTCATTTAAGAAAAGGCCAGAAAAATATATTGAGGCTAATCCCCCTCTGCATATTTCCTGGATCCACTTAGAGTGCCTATCTTAATAAAGGTAAAGGTAAAGGTTCCCCTTGCATATATGTGCTAGTCGTTCCCGACTCTAGGGGGCAGTGCTCATCTCCATTTCAAAGCCGAAGAGCCAGCGCTGTCCGAAGACATCTCTGTGCTCATGTGGCCGGCATGACTCAACACCAAAGGCGCATGGAATGCTGTTACCTTCCCACCAAAGGTGGTCCCTATTTTTCTACTTTCATTTTTTATGTGTTTTCAACTGAGTGAAGCAAATGCTCTCATAGGCATTTGCCAGAGTTTTTCTTTGAGTAAAGTGGTTGTAATGGCTTCTTGTGCTATAGCATCACAACCAGTCCCTTGTATCACCTCACTGGCTTCCCCTGAAGGCCAACTATTGATTAGAATGAAGATGCATCTACTGACAAATAAGGAGAAACTAATCCTTTATCTATTTCCCTAGCATCTCTTCCCTAACTACAGAGTCCATGTTCTGCCCTAACTGGATTTCTCTAATAAATCATAAGTCTCTTGGGAAGAGAATTTTTCCCTTTCTTTGGAAAACTGATTCTTGATCTTACTCATTGAACATTTCTCCACACTTTGCAGCACAATTCAAAATTCAGCAAGGAAGGAAAAAAAAAAACTTAAAATCAAACTCTTGACTTTAGATGAGAATAATTCAGGCGTAAAATCCAGCAGGTTCTGACAGGTTCTGGAGAACCGGTAGCAGAAATTTTGAGTTCAGAGAACTGGGAAATGCCACCTTTGGCTGGCCCCAGTGTGGGGAGGGAATGGAGATTTTGCAGTATCCTTCCCCTGCCACACCCACCAAGCCACACCCACAGAACCAGTAGTAAAAAAATTAGATTTCACCACTGGAATAATTATCTTTTTATGCTTGTGTGGCTGACTAAGCTAAAAAGAGATTGGATGCTTCCATCAGAAAAAAAGAAGATGTACAATATGACCATCAGATGATTCTATTGTTCTAGAAAAGGATTGACAACGTTTTCTTTTAAGGGACACATTATTTTAAGAATAATCTTCCAGAGGCTGCATGCAAATTGTGGGAGACAATGAAGCAAATGCGGACAGGGCCGAAGCCCAAAGTGTGTGGCATAACTTATTGCCTCCCTCCTCTTTTTTTTTATTCTATTTCTTTTACTCTGAAATGCTTTGTTTCCTATACAACAGGTTTCTAGGCAAACGATGAATTCTATCAGAGACCCAAACTGATGACTTTCAAAAGTTTTTTTAAAAAATCAGATTCAGATGTGCACCTCATTGCAGATGTGGAGATATTGCTTCCACATCTTTCCCCTCAGTCTCTTTTTAGAAGAATAACTGGGTTTGTTGTAACTAGAATAATATTATCCAAGTCCAAGATACATATGCATATACCCCATCGCTATTGCTGACTTTTGCATGCCCTGAAATGACAGCAAGTTCTGGCTTGTAATTTAAAATCCAAGCATGTGCAACCAATCCAGAAATTTGAAGCCAACAAGGTGAGAAAAAGACAGATGGGTATGTACAAAGCTCCTTTATATACAGCACTGAAGAGCTCACAGAAGATGTAAGAACCATCTGAGTTTTGCTTTTGGAAGCAGGACAAGGGCCAAATGTTGCTGCTGGCAACTGTTCAGTGCACTCAGTTGGGTCCATGTGCAGATTCAGCGAGCTTGAGGAGAAATGTGCCTGAATCTGCCCTTGACTGACTCCAGGGTTCTGCTCAAAAGGGGGAACATGCTGTTGAGAAATAAATTTCCCTCCTCTTAATTACAGGCCTTGCCATCTTCTGCCTACTTCACGTGTAAATCACCTAATCATAAACAATTCCCCTTCACAGTTCAACACAGATTGGATGTAATTTCCTGACAACACCAATCTGTTCACTGCATAGCATGCAAGCTCAAGAATAATATTAGAGACTTTTTAGGTCTTTTGAGAGGAAGAGAGACTTAAACGCGATAAAAAAATAACAGCCAGGAAGGGATCTGATTATGTTTCTTAACATGTGTTAGATTAATGTGGCTCCTGGAGTATTTCTGAGAGTTGGAGTGCTGAGACACAATTTTCTGTAATTGCCCACTGCACTAAAACTTTAGTTACTGTTTGATAGAAAGTGCGCTAAGGACCATTCTGTAGAACAACCTGTCTCCAAAGAGTTGGATTTTAGTCATCCAGCTGGGGTTTGGTACCTTATAAATCTGAAAGGTATCAAGTTAGAAAAATTGAATATAAAAAGGATGGGGTAGTATATAAATTGTCACACACAACACTATCTATTAGGACTTTTTATACATACCGTATCTTTCAGAGTATAAGATGCACCGGAGTATAAGACACACCTTAGTTTTTGGAGAGGAAAATAAGAAAAAAGCTGATTGGCAGGTGGATCAGCCTCCCAGAATACTCCCAATCAGCTGTTCCCAGAGGTGAAATTTAGCAACAGGTTCCTTGGTTCTGAGCTCTGTGCCTTGCTTTTTTTTCTGCCTCTGAAACTTCTGAAACTCCTTTTCAGAAAAAAAACTTTTTTTTCTGCCTCTGAAAGCCTCCGAAACAGAGCTTCAGAAAAAAAGCCTCTGAAGCTCTGTCTGGGGGCTTCTTTTCTGAAGCTTCTTTTCTGATGCTTTTTTCAGCCTCTGAAACCTCCGTTTGAGAAGCTAGGCGGGGCTACATTCAGAGTATAAAATGCACCCAGATTTTCACCCTCTTTTTTGGGGGAAAAAGGTGTGTCTTATACTCTGAAAAATACAGTACTTCTGAGCAGCTCTCAAAGTAATGCAATCAGTATGGACATCATATCCAACAACGTCATGCCCCCCAAAAATGCCCTAAAATAAGTATTCAAATAGTAATTTGCTCAAATAATGATGAAGTATATATCTGAAATAAGCCTTGGTGTAATTTAACTTCAGGAAGTATGCAGATCAAGGGTCACAAATTCTAAGGGTTCGTTGTTGTCTTGGTGCCACACATATCATCCATTTGGGGCAAGCAATGAAAGAAATAGATGGCATGTTTCTATAACAACATACCCAACATGTTACACTTTTTTTTCTCTTCTTGTTTTTAGGAATTGGGAATTGGAGTTTTATTTATTTATTTTATTAAAGTATATTTAATACAGCAAGCATTATTTAGCCCTATTTCTTTATTGGCCAAAAGCTCATACCTGGTCAGGGCAAATTTTCATACCTGGTGCTAAGCCTCAGAATGTTGATGAATCTGGAAATAGCTACTTGTACTGCTGTGGAGTTCTTTGAAAGTATAGGGAATGGGCAGTGGGAGGAAGTTGCTGAACCAAAATAATGAAAAACTGAATTGCTGGCTGTCTCCAAAAATGGAAGATTCTTGAGTCCACATACGTACTGAAGCTGATTGGACCTTGATAGGATCATGTAGGCCTACATGATATTATCTGTAAAGGTCTCCATACTTCATAGTAGACAACATAGAATGAAAACAGACTAAAACACATGGACACAGACTTCTTATTTCCTAGTAAAGTATTACATAACAATAGATTTGTGTTAAGTATTAAGTGACAGTTTAAATGAGCCAATCAGGAGCGGATCCTGAGGGCGGGAAATTCGGAGAAGCGTCAGTGGCTAAAGCCAGGGACAGCTCCCGTTAAAAGGAGCTGTTGCGGCTGGGATTGCCATTGCTGTTACGGAGTTAATAAAGTACTTAAGCTGATTGTGTGTCCAGTCCTTCTTAGTGCCCACGATCTAACACTGACGACGAAGGTGGGATTGAAGGACAAGATGAACTTCGAACTCCACAAGCAATCAACAGCCACCAGATCGATGACACCATACCGGTTAGATCATAGGCTACAGAGATGTCTGCCATCAGTTCACCCGCCTCGTTCAACCCAGCTGGAGAAGATTGGGAAGCATACATGGAGCGCTTCTATATGTTCATGGAGGCGAATGATCTGTTAAGCTTATTGGAGCAGAGGAAAAGAGCCCTCTTCCTCACGCATTGCGGGCTGGCAGTTTTCAAGATGGCCAAAGCACTAGCCGCCCTGGCCAATCTGAGAACAATGACTTGGCCAACCCTGCAAGACATCCTAAAGGCACACTATGCTCCACAAGCGTCCTCTCTGGTAAGAAGGCACGAATTTTATCAGAGGGACCAGAAATGATCAGCGAGTTCATGGCGACATTAAGGGAGATAGCCACCGCATGCGATTTCGTGAGCCTGGAGGAGGCCATGAGGGACCGTTTACTGGGACTGAGAGATCTTACACTGCAGAGCAGGTTGCTAGCCAGTCCTCAAATCACGTTCAAGGAGGCTTTAGAAGAGGCATCAGCAACCGAAGCATGCCAGAAATCCGCGGCAGCTATGAAAAAGATGAAAAATGGGCCACCAGTAAAGGATGAAGCCTCAGTGCAGTATGAGGAAGTAGGGACAGAATCGGAGGAAGATGAAGAGGAAGACGAGGTCCATCACCTACGATCTGAGTGCAGGGAGAAGCCACAAGGGAAAGAAGGAAAGAAATCTGGTGCTCAGGAGGCGAAGGCAACCACCCACGATCTGAATGCAGGTTTTGCGATGCTACATGCCAGAGATGTGAGCAGAAGGGGCACATAGCAAGAGCCTGCAGGGCATCTCAGCCAGCTTCCAGAAGAAACCGCCCACCCCGTTCACCACCCAGTAACAAGAAATTCCAGTCTGGAGGAAGAAAGTAGCCATTTGGATGAGGCCAGAGGAGCGAGGACCACAGGGCAGACCAAGGGGAGACCCACCAGACCATTGTGGTGGGCCAGCGCTGGAAGAGCGAACAAGATGGCGGTGACCATCCTCATAGAAGGGAGACCCTGCAAGATGGAGGTTGACCCGGGGTCCTGCCTATCAATGGTATCCTGGACAACAATGAAGAAGCTAATCCCGCGCATCACCAGCCACGATCTCAAATGACAACGCCTAACACTCATCGACTACCAGGGGAATCGAATTCCTGTAGTGAGCACTGGCATGTTCAACGTCGTGTACAAAAACTTCAAAGCCAAGTTGCCTCTCACAATAGCGGACAAAGACAGACCCAGCCTATTGGGTATGGAGTGGTTTGAACCGCTTGGACTTACCGGCATCGACCACATCAGAGACGACAGCTGGGAGGAAGATCTGATGAAGGAGTTTGCAGAAGTTTTCAACGGCGAGCTAGGTAAGTACAAAGGGTCCCCAATTACATTTAGCCTAGACCCCCAGGTAACCCCTGTCCAGATAAAGCCCCAAAGGGTCCCATTTGCTCTAAGGCCTAAGATAGATGAGCAGTTAGACAAGCTCGTCACTCAGGGAGTCTTAGAGCCTACCGATCACACAAGATGGGAAACCCCTATATTGACACCCATCAAGCCAGATGGGCCAGTACGCTTGTGCGGGGACTACAAAAGTACCATTAAAAAGGCACTCCAGCAAAGTGCATATACTGTGCCAGTGGTGCAGCATCTGCTGCATTCGTTGGGCCGAGGAAAGATTTTGCGAAACTGGACCTAGCACAGGCGTACCAGCAACTTCCAGTAGATGAGGCCACTGCCGAAGCCCAAATGATCGTCACTCACAGGGGGGCATTTAAGTGCAAAAGATTGCAATTCGGGGTGAGCATAACACCCGGACTGTTCCAGAGCCTGATGGAATGTCTGCTGCAAGGAATCAATGGAGTCGTCCCTTACTTCGATGATGTCCTCATATCAGCAAGGGACCTACCCCAATTGAAGCAGAGATTGTGGGAGGTACTGGCAAGGTTTCAGAAGGTGGGGCTTAAAGTGAAGAGAGACAAGTGCCATTTAGCAGAAAAGCAGGTTGAATTCTTGGGGTACCTAATCGATGGGTCGGGGATCAGGCCCACACCAGGAAAGCTGAGAGACATCAAAGAGGCACCCACACCCAAGAAGAGAATGGAGCTGCAGGTATTTTTGGGTTTGCTTAATTTTTATAATATATTCCTGCCGCAGAAAGCTACTACTCCTGAACCGCTCCACCGGCTACTGGACAGAACGGCAGAATGGAGATGGGGGAATAAAGAAAAGAGGGCATTCAAAGACATCAAAACACTACTAACTTCGGACAGAATACTAGTACAATACAGCAGGACATTGCCTATAAGACTAATGTGTGATGCATCCCCTTTTGGCATCGGAGCTGTATTGAGTCACCCCATGCCAAACGGAAAAGAAGCCCCCATCGCGTTTTTCTCCCGAACTCTGTCAAAACCAGAACAAAACTACAGCCAATTGGACAAAGAAGCATTGGTCACGGTAGCCAGAATTAAAAGATTTCATGAATATTTCTATGATCGGAAATTCGAACTCATAACCGAACACAAACTGCTACTGGGCATCATAGCAGGGGACAGACCCACACCGCCCATCCTGTTACCCTGAATGCTTAGGTGGATCGAATTTTTAGCAGCCTATATCTACACACTCCAACACAAACCCGGAAAGACCATCGACCATGCAGATGCGCTCAGCAGATGCCCACTTCCGGAAACAGGAGAAGATCCAGCTCCAGCAATGACCACACTCCTCATCGAGACCATGGAGGAAACCCAGATATTGGCAACAGACAACGTGAGAGCCACCACAAAAGACAGAACATTGGCACGGGTTTTAAATTGGATCTGGAAAGGATGGCTGGAGAAAGGTGTGGACCCAGAATTCCAGCTGTTCAAAACGAGACAGAACGAACTCTCGGGACTCAGTGGTTGTGTGCTGTGGGGAGACAGGGTTGTTGTACCAGGGACACTAATACAGGATACTCTGAAGCTGCTACATGAAGGGCACCCAGGAATCGTAAAAATGAAGGCTTTGGCTAGGAGCTACGTGTGGTGGCCCGGGATGGACAAAGAAATTGAAGCATGGGTGTCTACCTGCGAACCCTGTCAAGAATCCAGAGCAGCCCCGAAATGAGCACCCACTCACGACTGGGAGAACCCGGGAGCACCTTGATCCAGATTACATATTGACTTCGCAGGGCCATGCAAGGGGAATACATTCCTGATTATCGTAGACGCATTCTCGAAATGGCTGGAAGTGGCTCTCATGACATCTTCCACATCTGAAGCAGTTATAAAGGTACTGAAAAGACTATTTGCCACACATGGCCTGCCAGATCTTGTAGTCTTCGATAACTGACCCCAATTCACAGCGAACTCTTTTGAAATGTTCCTAGCTGATCAAGGAATATGACACGCCTTGTCAGCACTGGGAAAACTGTCTACGAATGGACTTGTTGAACGAATGGTAAGATCCATGAAAGAGACACTGATGAGGTTAGGGCCCGGGGACATACAAGCCAAAATAGATAAATTACTGGCGATAAAACACATCACGCCAAGCGCTACAACTCACCGGAGCCCGGCAGAACTACTGATGGGGAGGAAGCTGAGATCTCCACTAGACAGACTACACCCACAGTACAGCATGGAGAAGCCAACTGATTCTACAAGCCAGGTCCAACAGTTCCAGGCAGGAGACAAAATATACGCCAAGAACTTTAGCGGAAACCCCCTCTGGGTACCGGCAGAGATAACACAAGTAATAGGCCCTTTATCATACAGAATCCAAATGGAAGACGGACAGCACTGGAAAAGACACATAGATCAGATCAGAGGAAGGGTAGCGAGAAACAAGAATAAGCTGCAAAGAGACTGCCAGGAGAGAAGGAAAGACAAGGAAACAGCAACAGGTCAGGCCCTACCACAAACACCAGTGCAAGAGAGTGAAAACTCAACCCCGGAATGAAACAGCAAACACTTATCTGGGATCCAGGAGAAGGAGCCAGGCGCCAGAGAAAATCCACGAGGACAGCCGGGGGAAGTGAGAAAAGAAAACGAGCAGAGTAAATCCAACCCAGCGCCAGAGTTGGAGGCGACCCCAGGAGAGCAGCAGAACTCGACCTCTCACTCCAAGAACGCCGGAACGACTGATCTGCGTAGGTCCAGTCGAGCCCCAAGATGAACCGCCTACTTGCAGGATTACATTGCTTAAACGGACACCGGATTGGTGGACACTAGAGGGGTGTCCCCCCCTCTAGTTCACTAGATTGGTGAACTAGAGGGGAGGAGTGTTAAGTATTAAGTGACAGTTTAAATGAGCCAATCAGGAGCGGATCCTGAGAGTGGGAAATTTGGAGAAGCATCAGTGGCTGAAGTCGGGGACAGCTCCCATTAAAAGGAGCTGCTGCGGCTGGGATTGCCATTGCTGTTACGGAGTTAATAAAGTACTTAAGCTGATTGTGTGTCCAGTCCTTTTTAGCACCCATGATCTAACAATTGGTATGATTTTGTTTTCCTTCTCTGGGAAATCAAGTATTGATGTCATTTGCAGTAGGAAGAATTCATTTGAATGAATGGGAAGCTGTGCTTGGTACATTATCCTCATTATAAATACAGCCCTTGCTTTGTCAAGGTCTCTGCTTTCTGGCAAGATGTTATTATGTTGCTAGAATATTTTAGCACCGATACCCAGTGGAATTTCAAATGGAAGAGGAAGCTACAAACCAAACAAAATGAATGTTCTGTTAAAAGAACAAATGAAAATATATTGCCAATTTAATTTTCCAAATATTAATGAATTTCCACATGTTCAAGTCCCATGGAAAATGCCACTGAATTCCAACATATGTGGTTGTATACTACCAAAGCCAAACTGCATCTAAAACAATTCAGAAACTATTGGCATTCAATATTTATGAAAAATTGACACACGTTATATAGGGCATAAGAACAGAAAAATCCAATATTGATTAAGTACAAAAATAAGAGCAAAAGTAATAGCCTTAGGAAATGATTTAATACAAGCTGGTTTTTGATCATGTTGCACCAGGCATTCTTGCTCCGCTTTGCAATGATATTAACTTCAGCACTTGGGGAAAAGAACAACAAAATTGGCAAATCAACAGCTGCTTGGTGAGTCCAAAGATGTGAGCTTCAGGTGCCAGCAAAAAAAGCCATGGACTGTTAAATTCCTGTTAACAATATTCCCGTGTTTACAACATTTCACAACGTGATTTTACTAGATGCCTGCAGTCATGGAATCTGTTCAATCTGTATAGGAAATCTTCATTTTCTTTTTGTTCTTCATTCCCAACCCCACACCCCAAGTTTAATTGTCTGCAATACTGCAGAAATAGTAGAACATATTTCCGATTCACCTTCTAAACATCTCATGAATGAGGAACAAGTCTGTCACCCCCCGGCCCCAAGATTACAGATATGGCAACTGCTATATTCCAGACCAATTCTTCCAACATGATGAAAATCCCACAGTACTAGCAAAATGCTGTTTCCCAAAAATTTCTTCTCCCATGGCAGATTCTTTTTTAAATGTACAGAAAATTGTTTAATATAACTTTGGTGTCCTCCTGGACTCACGGCTGTCTTTAGAAGAGCATTTGATGGCTGTGGCCAGGAGGACTTTTTATCAGGTTCACCTGATCCACCAGTTGCGTCCCTTTCTGGATCGGGACTCGTTATACATGGTCACTCATGCCCTCGTGCCTGGACTACTGTAATGCTCTCTACATGGGGCTCCCCTTGAGGAGCACCCGGAGGCTCCCCAGAATGCGGCCGCGCGGGTGGTTATTGGAGCGACGTGGCGCTCCCATGTGATTCCCTTCCTGCGCAAGCTGCACTGGCTTCTGGTGGTCTTCCGGGTGCGCTACAAGGTTTTGGTTACCACCTTTAAAGCGCTCCATGGCTTAGGACCGGGGTATTTACGAGACCGCCTTCTGCCACCAATAGCCTCTCACCAACCAGTACGCTCCCAATAAGAGGGTCTTCTCAGAGTGCCGTCGGTCAAACAATGTCAACTGGCAGCCCCCAGGGGGAGAGCCTTCTCTGTGGGGGTACCTGCCATCTGGAACGAGCTCCCCCCGGAGATACGGAGGATTCTTATTCCAGCAGGCTGGTCTGGCCTAACCTCCCTTTTTAATTGTTTTTAAATTGTTTTTATAATTGTTTTTATAATTGGGGTTTAAATTGGTTTTATAATTGGCCAAAGTATTTAATGTTTTTTAAATGGTTTTTAATGTTTGTATTATGTATATTTTACTTTCTGGCTGTTCACCGCCCTGAGTCCTTCGGGAGTAGGGCGGTATATAAATTTAATTATAAATAAATAAATAAATGAAACTATCTATACCAGGGGTGTCAAACTCATGGCCTGTGGGCCAAATGTGTCACCCGCTGGCCACCCCCACTCCTAGTTTAGCGAAGGGAGAAAAAGTTGCAATATGTCACATGATGACAATGTGACACCGTGAGTTTGACACCCCTGGTCTACACAGATCAACTATGTCAACAGTGTTAATGAGATGACTGTCTGTTTTTTGGTCCACAAAGTTCTCAGTTCTCTGCTCAGTCTTTCCTTCCATATCCCAGTTAAAATCTTGGGCTATGTGTCTTTCTCTGCCCCTTCCTAAATTATCTTCTTTTTCTCTGAATTTGAAATGCCATTACTCAGAACCAGTTGGAAGACTTTATTTAGAGGTATTTAGCAACTTTCCATTGGCTGCTACTTGGAGATGGCTGCATTCAAAGCTAGTGTAAAGACTAGATTCATGAGATCAAAAGCAAACAACATCATACAAACTGCTCCATTGCAATAATAATGCACAGGTGTAAATGACTCCTTTTACCCCAAAGTAAGAAATTTCCAATCTGTTAATTCAAACTGTCAGACGAAAGAAATGCAGGAACTGAACTCTGTTTATGCTATATATACCTCTGGCATCTTACATACAGCACTTCCTGGATTTTTTCATTCATGGGTTTTGTAGTGCATGCAATAGCAATTAGCTTATCAACCACAGTGTCTTTCAGTGTCAGCTCATAAGGCTTCCGGTCCCAGTATTAATTGTGGAGAAGCCTGATGTCCTGATGACAATGACCCTAAAGTGAGAAACACCAAAGAGTTGCTGTTTTGTAGAAGCCAGTCTAAAGATTATGTAAGGGTGGAGGCTGTAGTCCTATTGGTTTTGTGGGAAGATATTGTATGTGAAGCTGTCCTGCTGAGTCAAATGGCAATCATAGAAATGAGAATACACGGTAGCTTTCACATAAGGTAGCTCTCTGCTTTTGGCCTGGAACTTCTGCTCCACTGCCTGCTTCATCTGCAAGCAGACTGACAGCCCTGTTGCCTCATGGCTGAAATGTTCCTTCCTGCTCAATGAACCAGGATCCGAGGCTTCACTGCCACAAGGAGAATATAATAGAGGACATCAATGGATCATTCTTATTTTCATTGCAAATGAAAATAACAAGTGAGGGTTTCTCTTTAAAAAGAGCATATTGCTGAGTTGACCCTTGATTTATCTGAAAGGGATTTCTCTTTTATCTTTTTCTTTTAAATAAAGGGCTAAGTATTACCTTGAGCTTTTGGAAGGGGGAGTATGCAGACAGATTTCTTTAGAGGGGGTTGAGTAGGTGTCACGAGCAAATCATTAATCTGCAGACCCATAAAATCAAGGTAATGGTAGCCTATCTCACAACAGTGGCTTATTGGATTGAGAAACAATAAAGCACCTGGTGACTGATAGCCTAAAACTCCTTTTGAATGAGGGTTATGAAATAATTACTTCAATTCTTGATCCACAATAACCTCTACCCCTGCTTCTCCCCCACCCCACCCCAGTCTTCACGCAACACCTTTCTCTGCAATCCTTCTCCATTTTGTCTGCTAATGTAATATGTGTGAAATAAAGTTTTGAGGAATAAAATGTGTCAGGTTATTGCCTAGATCGGCTGTTAATAAATACACATACACAAATGCTTTATGCACCTGGAGTTATAAACCATTTCAAGAGAGCCAACCTGGCTTTCTTTGCTGAAATGAATGGGGTTAAAAAGCCAGCTTGGTTTATGGACTGAAGGAAATCCTTTCATATTCAAGTGTGCGGTATAATGAAAAGCAATTACAAAAAGGGGGAGAAATATGGCTCATACCCCGAGACCATCCAGCTTTCTGGTCCCCCCCCACAATGTTTGCTCAAATGTGGAAGTGATGTTCATATATGGACAGTCATAATAAAATGAAAGAAATCATGGGATTGGAAATAGGCTAAAGCTCTTGAAATGTTTGGAGGTCTCCTTCTTACATTTTCTCCCTGAAGGCTGTCAAGAAGGTAACTTAGACTGACACAAAATTTAGATCTACATATGATGAAGTCAGCCTCCAAAGAGCGTCTGCAAGGTATAAGTCATCCTAACAGTATTTGGAATTTTTATAATATGCTATTATTCCTCCCCGCCCTCCCAGCTGTATGATCTTTTAAAAATAAGAGCTGTCTTGAATCTGATTATTTCAGAAAGACTTTGATACTGCCTTGTATTTTATATACAGTAGTTACAATCTGTAGGAAGCGCTATGCATGGTTCATCTGAAGGCCAGAGTGAAGATTTATGGGGACAATGGCATACATGCCCTAAATTAGGTTTCAGAACTAGCCTATTGCTTTCAGTATGAAAAGAAATGCATTTTTAAAGAATATTCCATAGTTTTGAAAGTCATTGCCACAATTAATGTTGAAAGATATGATAAGTTTGAAATGTGAATGTTAGCAGGACATCACCAGAAAAAAATTCAAGGATAATACCTTGAGAAATGTACCCTCATATCTACGATCAATCAACCTTTGATATTTGAAAAGATCTGTTGAGCTTTGTTAATCGGCATTTGCATATATTTTCACTATCGGCAGAACTATCACAATTTCTATATACCCAAAAGGATTTCATTATTTAAATGAAATGATCAGAATCAAATCAAAGCACAAATCTTTAGTTCATTAAAATAAAACAACAAAGTGGGCCTTATATCACACCCATAAAATAACTTAAAATCAAATATTTTATAAAAAGACCTTGTGTATGTGTGTTTGGAGGATTTACAATGCTTCCTATCTTCTTTCTTAATGTCTTCCTCTTTTCTTTTCTTTTTTAAGAAAATACCTGCCACAGAGCTCAAAGTCTACTGGAATAAAATTGCCCAATGCAAAATGATATTGAATACTAAAGTGTCCTTTATTATATGGGTGTATGTTATACAGGAATCATTGAAGTGATCAGTTACCTCTCTTAAAATGATTGAAGACTGATTACTTATTGTCTCATTGAGGAATCTTCAATTAAGGGTGAAGATTGGCTTTAACCCTATTTGACTTCCTGGAGCATCATCACACTGAAACTGGTTGTGATAAAACAAATTTATTTAATGCAAATAGAGTAAGTTTATGTCATTGACATAGTGGAACACATCTCTTGCTACGAGTTCCACCCAACAACAGCTTTGTTCCAGAAAGTATAGATAGAAATAAGTTGCACTGAGTTGCCTAGAGAAGTATTATATAGGGCTGAAGCTTTTTTCCCTCTAATCCACATCCATGTGATTAATATTTGGTTGGATTCACTGTAGTTTGATTTAACTTTTAATATTTTTATTTAATTCCTTTAAATACCATGGGAACCACTTATATACTATTTCAATGCAGCATTGATTTCCAGAATCTTGAGTGTGGAAAAAGTCATGTTAAACATTATCACATTTTTTGACAAAGTGAGAGAGCCACTGTGATGTAGGGATAAACTGTTGGATCTGAACCAATAAAACTTAGACTAAAGAAGAAAACTGTTACTTTTAAATAAAAATTACTACAGTTTCTATATCTATAGTTTGAACCCCATTCTTTGCAATTTTCCAATTTGCATGGTAGATATTCATTCTAGTATATTGAAAGCTGGGTTAGCCAAGAACCTTAGATTTGCTTCCTGTCCCTTGCTTCAAACAGACTGAAGTTCAAATAGTAAACATAGATAAGGATGTACTTGAACATTTTTTCACAAAGTGAGATCAAGGAGCATACAGAATGAAATAGCATAAACATAAAACTGCCCAATATAAAATTTTGTAATGAGGGAATAATTTTAACTACTTCAGTTTCTTACTATTAAGAAAAGGTGAAATTAGATAAAAGATTCCAAGTTTTAGAATTGGTTTCTGTTACTCCTCCAGAGTACAACATTGGGGCCTGATAAACATCCCTTGGAAAAGGCATTCTCTAAAATAGATGCATATTTTCTGAGCCCTCCACTCTTAGTGGCTGCTTATTGAATGTTCTGCAAAATCACATTGCTTACGTTTTCTCTTACCATTGTGGCTGTTCCAGATATTGCGGTCAGGCATATTCATTATATCATGAATTAAGGTCAAGGATTTGCTGATATTGAATCTGTAGGCTGAAATTTCTTTTCTTTCTTTCTTTTTTTGTCTTTAGCAGAGTACTAGAAAAGATGAGCCATGGTGGCGCAGTGGTTAAAATGCAGTACTGCAGGCTAATTCTGCTGACTACCAGCAATTCCATTCTCACTGGCTCAAGGTTGACACAGCCTTCCATCCTTCCAAGGCCAGTAAAATGAGGACCCAGATTGTTGGAGACAATATGCTGAGCTTTGTAAACTGCTTAGAAGGGGCTATAAAGCACTATGAAGTGGTAAGTATAACTGCTATTGCTATTGCTAGAAACCAAAAATAATGTGTTTTCTAATACCCTATTATGTACAGTGGTGGGATTCAAATAATCCCACCACCGGTTCACCAAAAATGTGAGCATGTGCATGCACGTGTGCATGGGTTCCGCATATCTGTGCGTGCACAGCTTCCGCACATGCACGGCTTCCGCCACGTGGTGAGGCTTGACCAAGCAGCCTTTCGTGGCCTGCTCCTCTCCATCTCTGCTCTCTGGAGCAGCGGCTGGAGCGCACTGCTGGGAGAGCGTCTTGTGCAATTTAGCAGCTGTGAGCCACCGCTTTCCTCTAAGTCCCATCCAGAAAGTGCTGCGGCTGAGAGAAACAGCTGTTTCTCTCAGCCGCAGCACTTTCTGGATGGGACTTAGAGAAAAGTGTGGCTCACAGCTGCTAAATTGCACAAGATGCTCTCCCAGCAAGAACAGTAGTGGAGATAAGCAGCTGCTGTCCTGGAGAACACATGGAGCATCTTCCTGAGCAACTGAGGCTTGGCAAGGTATGGAAGAAGCAGCTGCAAGATCTCCACTGCAGCGCTTTCCGGATGGGACTTCTTACAGGTAAGAAGAACCGTCCAGTCCATTCCCAAACCACTTCGGCCATCCTGTACCCATGTCCCTCCATGGCCCTTTGGCCTACAAGCAACAGGCCACAGGCTGAATAAATTGGTTCGGCCTGGGGGGGGGCATAGTTTGAGGCCATAGGGGGGCGGCAGCATGTGGGTGGAGGCCCAGGGCAAGGATGGATCTGAGGAATGACGCTTTCCCTGACCCAGCCATGGTGAAGGGTGAGCAGGTAGAGGCTCCAAGGCAAGGCTGGAGCCGGGAAATGGCATATCCGTGGGCCTTGATCCAAGGCGAAGGGCAAGCGGGTAGCATGTTTACTTTTGGTGAGCAGAGCAGGTGAGGTGCAGAGGCGAGGTATGGAGATTAGCTGGGCCGAGTGGTGAAAGCAAGATATATAGGGAGGGGCGGGGTGGGGCAGGGCAGGGTGGGTGGGGCAAACAGCAACCAGGCAGCCGGGAAAAGTGGCAAGCCGGTGACTGGGTGGGGGCGGGGCCAACCAGACGTGCTATTAGCTGGTTCTCCGAACTACTCAAAATTTCTGATACCGGTTCGCTAGAACCAGTCAGAAGAGTCTGAATACCACCTCTGATTATGTATGATACCATGGACTCTGCTTTAGGTTCATGTTTCTGCATCAAGATTAAGCTCAAATTTTATAGTGTCAGGGTTCCAAGTAATAACTCCAAAGCAATCAAAACTCTGAGGCCTGGAATTTCCTCAAAGAATATATTTATTTGGGATGTTATATTGGCACAGCTGGTGAAAACCCAAATCTGAAAGACCCAGGGTTTTCCCCACCCAAATCAAAGTCCAAAGTCCCTGCCTCCTGTCCATCACATTGTCCAATCAGGTTGTAGTCCCAATTCCATCTGGCTTTGGTCCACACCCTTCCAACACCTGGCAGAGCATCCTTGGCTCCCATGAGAAAGAATGTTATTTCTCACAGCTCCACCTGGCCTCGCTGTGGCAGCCCTGAAGATGGCCCCAAAATGGCTTCAGGGCTGATATAGATTATTTTTTGATTGAAATAGTGAGAATCAGAGTGAAGAAGTCAATTATCACCCCCTTTCATTATAGCTATATGAATTTGTTGAGTTCCCTTGTTTGAGATCAACCATACAGTATGTTAAGCATTTGAGCTTGGAATAATCTTGCATTCACAGACATGGCATGAGATTGAAGCCTTTCTTTATAACTGTGTTAAGTTTCTAGAGAAAAAAAACAAGACCACAGAGAGTTGGTCTACTACATCATCTTGCATAGTGCTCAGTGAGTGCTTTCACAAATAAAGGAAAGGAAAGCTGAGGCCATTGGGAGGCAGCATAGGGGATTTATGGAGTGGAAAGTCAATGCATCCTGAATGTTGACTTTTTAAAAACAAAAACAAAAAAAACCCAACTTGGAGCCATATTGATGTCAGCAGCACCCTGTAAGTTTGAAAGTCACTCAAAAGATAACGCCCAGCTTAACAGAAGGCAGGGAGGAGATTTAATTTGAATAGGCAGGGGAAAAAAAATCAGATTGCTAGTCATTTCAGAAAAATAATGGCACAGAACATGTGGGCAATGATGCAGGAGAGCTGGGATTTATTGAAATGCCTTTTTAAAACACTAGAATGTTGTTTTAGTTCTGTATCTCATTGATTTATTAAATCTTTGATTTTTCAATTTAAATTTTTTTATTACTGATACAAAGCTAGCTGCTTGCCAACCAGCATATTGTATTCTCTCCAATGTTCTTGTCACAACTGTCACCAGGCATAGTTTATAACAACTTGTATATCGCCCCTGTCAATGCAGTCCTCTTTGTTTAGTATTTAGTGACCTTCTTGGCTCCCATTTTTGCCTCTCCCAGTATAATACTACATACTATTTTGTAGCAGTAAAATCCATTCTGTACTCATGTAAGAGATGATAGGAATACAGCCTTGGTACAATTGGAAAAGAGGAACTATTTTAGGGCATTCTCCAGATGGATGGCCTTTAACTCCTCAGCCAGCATGGTCATTGCTGAGAACTCGGAAAGTGAAAGATCACAATCTGGGCAGAAATACAAGTAAGGAAAGATTTGTGTTAGCAAAGGAACATGGGAGAGGCAAAAACTTAACATCTCTAGCAGATATTAGGGAAGCTGGTATTCAGCTTCCAGGGAACCGATTACCAGCTTTCCTGTCATTTAAAAGGAAAGCAATGGCAAAATGAAGACTGTTCCATGAGAATGGACCTGACAACAGCAGCAATAAAAGGACTCTTTGAACATGAACAGATCAGTTCCCCAGAACTCCTTTACAGATCATGGAGAGAACTAGAATCACCCACAAGTTTACTCCACACAGAGTCTGCCCACAACGAGGTTGTAAAATAGTGATTTTTCAGTAATTTGAGAGCTCTGGAATCCGGGTGGGGATTTTTTCAAAAACATGAGACAATGAAAAAGCTATAATAATGTGAATTGGGGAATACTAATTTAATTGTATGAGGATGCGGTTAAGATGGTGGACTTGTCAATCAGAAGTTAGGCAGATAAGCACAGCATAATGGGTTGAGCTCCATTCCAGTCCAAGTTTCTGCCAACCTAGCAATTCGAAAGCATTCTATCCTTCCGAGGTTGGTAAAACGAGGACCCAGATTTTTTGGGGTAATATGTTGACTCTGTAAAACTGCTATAAAGCACTGTGAAGTAGTATATAAGTCTAAGTGCTATTGCTATTCAAATACAAGTAGATAAATAAGTACCACTTTGGTGGATAGGTACAGTGTTCCATGCACCACGGCATATAGTCATGTCAGCCACATGCAGAAGCATCTTCGGACAATGCTGGCTCCCTCAGCTAGAAAACTGAGATGAGCACTACCTCCTAGAGTCAGAAATGACTGGGTAGGAAAACATTTACCTTTTTAATTTAATTGTACTTCATTTATAAAAGAAACATCATTTGGGGTTGAAAAAAAGAGTCTCTTTGGAATTATGTCAACTTAAATAACAAGCAGAATTGCTTTCCCTTATATTCTGTTCTAAATAGATGATCCAAAGCTAAATTGCTTTGTTTTTATTTGTTTTTCTTCCCCAACTGATATGGAAAGTTAGAACGAATAAAGTCATTTGTAAGACCAGTCTGCTTCTTCGTAGGAACAGCAATAGAATGTAGGGATGGTTAGTCCTTCTCACAATTATTTCACCAGAAATTCTGTCTCTGATTCCTGTGATTCCTGGGCTCATTAGACTTCTACCATTTTCCTTGGTCCTTTTGTTTTCAGCCATGACACATTTCACACTTTCTGCCCTATGTCTACTTCGAGAATATTATTGCTTTAGAATTATTCATTTCTATTTTATAATAATAGTATTGTAATATATAATAATAGTATTATTATCTGTTAATGATAAAGCTTTAGACAGAACTGTGGTTATAAGTTATATAGAATGAATACAGAATACTTTCCACATAAAGTTTCAATTCACAATTCTAAGGTGGGAGCAATTATGAACATTCACTCTAATTTCCTTTCCACTAATCACTGCTTCTAGATGACTGCTTTGTTCTTGTGGGGAAAATTTGACCTTTTCTTGTGCTTTGCCTGGATTTCTTTCGCCATACCATCCTGTGCTCCATTGACAGGAAACAATGTTCTTCACAAACATAATATTTGTTGGTAGGAGAATTGTGTTCTTAGGTAATTTAAATGAGAAAGTGGAATAGTAGCTTCTTTTGTTACATTAATCAGGGAAAAGTATAACATGAGGGGTATAAATAATGGTAGAATTAGAAGCTTTTAATCTCTAATTACATTATGTGAAGTTGTGTATGAATAAAACATACCAGAATGTTGACATAATTTGTAGCAGACATTAGTTGTTCTCCCTCTCAATCCACTGATCAGTGCTGCAATTTTTGAGAGGTTAATTAATTAAACTGAATTGGATTACTGTCCTCAGACTTTACAAAATTCAGGTTACTTACACCATGTAGTTTGATCGTATCCAAATTGTTATGCTCATTGTGTGAACTGAAGAATTGTACTTAATTTGAAATAACAAATTTATCACAATCAGTGTTCAAAGCCATTTAGAAACTGTACATAACAAGTACTGTCAGATGAACATTTTGCAAATGAGATTCACAGATTATAATTAGTAGGAAATGTGACTCCACAGATTTGGCACGTTTCCAGACACATTACTAAAATAATTTTCTTCATGACTTAAGTGGTGGAAAAAATTATATATCTAGTGTTATACTTTATTCGTACCTTCCTGAATCTGGTCCTAAATTTTCAAAAGCTATTATATCAGCATTCAAGATATATGCTATTATTAGTATCAGTTATTGTTCATGTGTAGTTTTTTATATACAGTATGTATGGATACAAGTGACAGCTGTATTATCTGTCATCACACAGCCACTGTTGATCATATTTATTGATGTAGATCAATAACTATAAACTCGTTTGAATGAAATACTAAGCTGAATTAGAGAAATAGGAATACATCTTCAGTTCATTTTGTTATTTTCCACTCTTTATTTGAAGTGTTGTTAAGAAACGGAAATTTGAAGCATTACCTCTTTTTTCAATTAACTGCAGTTTAGCATCATCTGGAGTCAGTTTTTATTATCACAATATACAAATATAGTAAATAAATAGCCCTATAATCTTAAATGGTAATTAATGTTAACTGAACTTTTCTGAAACAGAACAGTTTCCTATACTACAGTTTCAACAATTTCTAGAAGCCATACTCAAATCTAACCACATTTGTCTTGGTCCAGCAAGATTATTAAACTGCAGTTAATTCCATTATATCCTTAAAATGTTGGTTTTAGCAAGCATTTCATGAGAGATGTATGTTTGCAAATTGTGCAGTTATCCTACAAGCAACAAAAATTTCATTTTCAGGCAGGCTATGAAGTATGCTGAAATTAGGTGGCAGAAATTGACCGAAAGAAGATCCATTTAATATGGCTGTTTTATGAAACTCTGTAGTTTAGGAATGCAATCAACTTCAATGTTGACAAACCTAGAGTACAGGTTTTTCAGGTAATGAAAAGTTTAATGGTCCAAGTGACAATTTTCATCCCAAGATGAGCTTTGGTGGCGCAGCGGACTAAAGTGCTGTTAAGTAGCACTTAGCTGCCAGCTGCCTGCAACTACTGCGAGTTCAAATCTCACTAGGCTCAAGGTTGACTCAGCCTTCCATCCTTCCAAGGTAGGTAAAATGAGGACCCAGATTGTGGGAGCAATAAGCTGACTTTGTATAAAAAAGAACACCGCTTGGGGGAGCCGAAAGCCCTACTAAGCAGGTATATACAAAAGTATGAAGGCTATTGCTTAACGCATTATAAGCCACCTTGAGTCTCCGGAGAAGGGCGGCATATAAATCGAACCAATAAATAAATAAATAAATAATAAATAAATAAATAAATAAATAAATAAATAAATAAGCCAGTTTTCTCAATAACAACAATAAATGTTTGGCTTATTAAAACCATATACAGGTAGTCCTTGATTTACGATCGGTTGCTTAGTTACCATTTGAAGGTACAATAGACCCCACTCCAAAGGTACTTATGGCTGAGGGCCACATAGGATGGTCTTTGTAATACTTGCAATGTGTGTTTTGTAGTACTATTGCACTGGATTTTCAAGTATTTTAATTTGTTCTATTCAAATGTATAATCATTTGCTCTCTCTTGTAATATTAAAAAGATTATAAGAGATTTCTTTTATTTGAAATGTTTTCAAATAAATCATAAATTAAATGATCTTCCTCGTCTCTGTAGCATAATTGGGTTCCAGCATACCACAATACTTTCCTAGAAACCACATTTCGCCAACATGACCCAGTTTCAAAGTAATGGCTGCCACAGTGCCCTCACCATTGTTCACCCTTATGACTGACCACAGAGATGCTGTAGTGCCCCTCCTATCTATCTCCCTGACCAATCCTGGCCTTGCATTGCATTGTATTGGCCAGGCTCCTCTGTAAAAAAAACAAAAAGGTAAATTGGGTGTTGCTGGACCTTGGAACTGGGTGAGAAGCAGGCCAAGTCCTGCAAGTCCCTTGGGATAAGAAATAGTCCCCAGCCTCTCTAGAGGCTGTTTGCTTTTGCTGCCTTGCTTTAGGCGCTCTTGCCTGGCCGAATAGCCAGGTTGGGAGCAGACTAAAGCATGGGGAACACTAAAGGACAGGGAGCAGACCACTGGGTGCCTCGTGGGTGGGGGAGGCCTTGGAAGGCCCAGGCAAGCAGGCCTGTGCTAGACTTTCAAGGGCCTCTCCCATCCCTGAGGCACCCTAAACTCCACTTAATGTCCTACATATTCATTTAACAATTGTTTTTTTTATTTTAAAATAGTTTTTATTGAATATAAATATTAAAAAAGACATACATAACATATACACAACAAACATTTATACAACATATACACAAAAAGAGTGTAATTTCTTCTTAAGCATTTTTTCAGAGTGATGTTCTACAATTCTACTTATAATATATTCCTTCACCTCTCTTTAATCTAATAATATTTTTCATTACATATATATGTATCGATCGGTAATATATCCCCTATATTTTTTGTATATTTCTAATTTTTAACCAATTATACCAATTATTCCATATTTTATAATAGTCTGATTCTTCTTTTTCTTGTAATTCTTTGGTTAACCTATCCATTTCAGCGCATTCTAAAATTTTCCCTATTACTTCTGTTTCACTTGGTATTTTTTCTTGTTTCCAATTTCTTGCGTAGGTTATTCTTGCAGCAGTTAATATGTGGATTGTAAGATATTTGATATCCTTAGGGTATGATTTGTTAAATATTCCTAATAAAAATGTTTCTGGTTCTTTTTCAATCTGTGTTTTTGTTATTTGTTCCAACCATTTTTTGATGTTAGACCAAAATTTCTTTGCTGCCGGGCACGTCCACCATAAATGATAGAAAGTCCCTTGTGCCTTTTTGCACTTCCAACAAATTGGGCTATTTTTAGGTTGTATTTTTGCCAATCTGGTTGGAGACATATGCCACCGATAAAACATTTTCAGTTGGTTTTCCTTGTACGCGGTTGCTTTCGTTAACTTTAGGTTTACCTGCTAGAACTTTTCCCATTTTTCCAAAGGTATTATGTGTTTGATATTTTGAGCCCACTTGATCATCGTTTCTTTGACTGTCTCTTCTTCCAATTTATAGCGTAGGAGAAGAAAAATAGAAGAATTTGGAGAAGTGGCTGGACTAAAAATCAATAAAAGTAAATCAAAGCTAATTGTTAAAAACCTTACGGAAATCCAAACAAAAGATTTGACAGATAATATACAAATTCAAACAACAAAAAAAATAAAATATCTAGGAATCTACTTATCTACAAGAACATCAGCAATTAAAGAAAACAATTATGATAAATTACTAGAACAAACAAAGAAAGACTTAGAAAAATGGGAAAATTTACACATTTCATTCCTAGGAAGAATTTCGGCCATCAAAATGACTATATTACCTAAATTTTTATATTTGTTTCAGGTCACCCCAATTAAAATAGATAAACCGTTTTTTGAAAAGCTGAATAAAATAACATCTAAATTTATATGGCAAGGGAAAAGGCCACGAATAAAATTTAAACTGCTTCAGGATACAAAAGATAGAGGAGGAGCTGCACTCCCTGACTGGGAGATATACTACCAAGCAGCAGTACTATCGTGGGTCAAAGATTGGATAGAATTAAAGGATTCTAGAATTTTAACAATTGAGGGACACGAACTTCAAACTGGCTGGCACTCCTTTATGTGGGATGAGAAATACAAAACACATTCATATTTTAAAACACATACAATAAGGAACTCACTATTACAAATTTGGCTTAAAATTAAAAAACAACATTATATGAAGATACCAAATTGGCTAGCACCGGCTGAATCAATTAGGCACCCAAACTTAACAGATAAGACAAAAATAATTAGATATAAAGATATAATTGACTATCAAGGCAAACTAAAGACAAAACAATAATTGGAGATAAATTTACACAGAGGAATAGACTGGTGGACTTACAGTCAAATACAATCCAAATATAGAGAACATATAAAAACATATGAAATTTATAATCAAAAATAAGAAATAGATAAAAGTATATTAGATTCAGAAAATAAATTAATTAGTAGAATTTATAAATTTCTCCTACGCTTAACAATTGTTTTTGTTTGGAAACCAGGGACAGGGACCATTAAGTGAGATGCTTCATTTAATGGCCATCATGACATGCAACCGTAATGGGCTCCATGACAGTCCTAAGTCGAGGACTACCTGGATGTTCACTCTTGCCTATTTCCATAATATAAATTTGTGCTTTAAATAGTATAGTTAGTGTTCCACTAGCAAGTTTTCAAATATGACAACTTCGACTGAAAGCTCCAAAATTTTCATGCTTTTCTCTCAATTTCTTCACTCTGATTTTACCTACATTCTTCATAAGGTGTTCCCAAACACGGCTCTTATATTGTGGAAAAACAAGATTTCTAGCTAGAAACAAGGCATTCTAAAAAGTCTACGCACACCTCTGCACACAATGAAAGTTCTCCTGAATCATTACTGCAGCTTCAAGAACTTCAAAATCTAACCTATTCGTACAGGCTTACTCAGGTAACTGACTACAGTATATCAGTCATTATCTCTAATTTCCCAAACTGTTAAAAAAGGTAAAAACTCATTCAAATTGAACATGACAATCACATACCTTACTTATTCATAAAATAAAGATGTGGAGTATGTAATTTAAAACACAAATTATCTGATAGCTTACTAATTTGATAGAATAACGCTTCCATAATTACACTATTGCTCAGAGCCTTTTTTTTAATGAATTGTTATGAATAGCACAGACATCATAAATTAATAATTTTTTCATAAGGTGTTGTCATGATGTGATAAAGCTATACCTTTTGATTGCCCCAAGGCTTCAATTCACGAGAATACAAATGTGTGTGGTTCATCTAAAACTTTCTTCCTCCCTTATAGCTCTTAAAAATCTAGCAATGATTTAAGACAGCTTTTTCTGTAAACTGGTGTATATTTAAAGATATCTTCTGCTCTAAGTGTCAGTAAACAAGTATAAGTAGAAGAAACAGATTACTGTCTTTTACTACTATTCATTTATTTTCTTGTTAAATATGTATTGTGATTTTTAATTCAGGAATTTAAGTTGATATACATAGCACTTCCTTCTTCCATTCTTTCCTACAAACAAATCTATTTGAGATTGTTTGCACTGAAAGTAAGTGAAGGGGTTCCAGAATCAACCACTTGTACCATCCAAGATCTTAAGACCAACAAGATCATAATCAAACAAGCTGACAAAGAATAAGGGGACTTGTGTTAAAAAAAAACCCAGAAAGAAAGTATTCTATACTACTGTTGTGACCCCGACTCCCGAGCCTGTCCTAACAGAAGAAGAGGACTCAGAAGGTGATGGGGAGGAACTGACAAGGCCTCCCTCTCCAGGACCCTCCTTTCTGGCAATGCCTCAGGTTCCATCCGAAGGCCAGGAGGAACAGCCTGGGATGTGCCAGGAGGAAGGCATATCGGAGCACCAATTGATAGGGAGCGAGGAGGATGAATCCTGGCTTGATCCCAGGCAGCGTTGGAGGGAGAAGCATGTGCAGCAACGGAAGAGGCATGGGAGGGCCAGAGATTGAGCTGAGTCACGGAGCCACGCCCACCAGGAATAAAAGTGGGTGGGATTGCTCTTCAGGCTTTGTGACGGACAAAGTTAAACCCTGAAAGTCACATCGTGATCTCTGAAATTCGGCTTGGATATATTTTGGACTGAACATTGACTAAACTCTTGTCTCATGGATAATTCATTGCTCCTGGAACAAACTGAAGATAAATCCTCTTCTGATTTATGGGAGTGAAACCTGTCTTGGCAGGCATTCGGCAGTTTGCTGCCAAAACCTTGGTCTGCCAAGAATTCTAATCTGTTTAACTAATAAAAAATTGGCAGGCGTGCTTGGTATTACGTTTGCCTGTGTGAGGAAGGGGAACAGAACAACTACATTCTACAAATTCTTATCCTCTGATTCCATAGCAATCTATCAGAAAAAAGTGCAAACTGATGAAAGAATGTCCTAACTGCATATAGGACTGTGTCTCTAATGATATGTAGATGTTTACTTTTGTCCCTACATTTGCAGCAACAATATCATCACATGTTCCAACGAAGTCATACAGAACGTTAGAGACAACTTCTTCAGCTTTTCCTCTAATGTGGTACATGCCCTCATTTATGCCCCTCTGTAGGACAAGTTTTTCACAAAAGATTTAATGAAAGTTTGACATCAGACTCAAAACCAAAGTAACATTAGAATGTTTTAACCTCCCAAGTACTTGATTTCAAGGTAGTTGTTTTGGAACAAAGAAACTGGACCAGTAATATTGAGTAAGAGACTGTGGCACTCCCCTAGATCAGT
Organism: Pantherophis guttatus; assembly: GCF_059756535.1. Lineage (NCBI taxonomy): Eukaryota > Metazoa > Chordata > Lepidosauria > Squamata > Colubridae > Pantherophis > Pantherophis guttatus. The sequence continues at coordinate 249,126,372 of NC_142063.1, read as the reverse complement.
GGATTTTAGGCTATTTCAGGAGGTTTTAACAAAAAGGATGAATTTTGTCACACAATAAATTGCTAATTGTTGAGAATTTATGTCTCATGTAACCTGAATAGCCATACTGTGTTTCCCTCCTTTCCCCCACTCCCAATTTAAATCCTACATCAGTTGAACCAGCCCATGAAACTGAGAAAGAGTGCTACAATTCATGAAAACAAATGTCTTTTAATAAAATGTGTTAATATGAATAGGGGCTACCAGACTCCTGCCAATTAGCTTCTGCCCAACACCTTAATTTCTACACCTCACTGATTCCAGGTTAAAGATGTGTATTTGAACTAAAAGTTTTAAATCTCCAATGACTGACACAAAATTAGGAACCAGGTAAAAAGTAATAATGCAACTACTGTGTCTTGTTTTATATATTAAAGTTGAAAAGGAACCCTTACATCACATACAGAAGCCTTATTATACAGGGAAACTTACAGTTTTAATTCTCTATCTAAGATATAACTTCCAGACTCCATCAGATTAGCAGCTACTTATATTGATAGCAATTTTCTTTCCTTTACCTTCTCATTTGCACCCCAACAACTATCTCCCTCTTTCACAAGGCTCTGGGTACTGTTAAATAGCAAGTCAGAAGACAGAGGAAGCTTTATTTGTCCTTTCCCCCCCTTTAAATTCATGTGCTAAACTGCAGAACAGAAACATAATTAGAGAGGTATCTGTTGAGGCAACCATGTAATTGATTGTTTTTAACATACAGTTCCAAAGAAAAGTAATGTACAAACAGATAAGGAAGACAATACCATTGAAATATATCTTCCCAGTTAATTTTGAGAAGTGTGTGTTTATACACAAGTTGTTCTCAGATCTGAAGCAATGGAAATGAATATAATTTGGTGTACTTGTTAAAATGAAACCTGAAAGAGGTTTGGAGTTAGATTGTAATTATTAACTTTTATTTATTTATTTCACTTTGTTGCCATCTTGCCTCCCAAACAGAAGTCCAAAATAGTTACAGTTAAATAAGCTTTGCATAAAATCAAACCTCATCTCCAAATTGTTTTATACAAAAATATAAAAGAAAAATACAAAACCATGCATTTATTAACTCAATTACCATTTTTTTGCACTATAAAATGCACTTTGCCCTCCAAAAAAGTGGGTGGAAATGTCTGTGCATTTTATACAGTGAATATTGTGGCGGGGGGAAGAGGATTGGTGTTCCAACCTATTCCACCGGGGAACACTGGAGCCTTCGCTGCCAAGCAGTTGATTGGCGGTTGGATCCAGCCCCCCGGAATACCTCCGATCAGCTGTTCTTGGTGGCAGGGATAGCTTTCACTGCCTATTGCCGCCCATTCACCATCGCTCCCATCGCTCATTCGCCATTGCCACTGTTCGTCACCGCCACCATTTGGTGCTGCCCATTCACTGCTGATTGGCAGCGGTGAATGGGCAGTGGCGATCAGCGGTAAATGGGAAGCAGCAAATGGGGGGCGGCAGCGGCGATAGGCAGCAGTGGCAATCCCTGCTGTCTAGAACAGTTGATTGGCAGTATTCCAGGAGGCCAATCCAACGGTCAATCAGCTGCTCAGCAGCAAAGGCTCCAGCATTCTTGTTTCCCTACTCTAAAGCTAATGTGAGTCTTATAGTCCGGAGCGTCTTATAGTGTGAAAAATACAGTAGTCTGTATGTAAATTGTACAGTGGGAAAAATTAGACATGAAGCATATTAAAAAAAACATATACAACCCTAAATTTTCAAATTGTTCTCCCTTCTGATGGTAAAATGAATGTTAGTTCTCCAGATGTTAGTTCTCCAGATCACTGTATGATAAAGAATGGATAACTTACTAGACATCACATTTTCTGCAATCATAACAGCATAGAATATTTATATTGTCCTCTTGTCAGGTACCAAACTGTCAGCATCCCCCACCCCCCAGCAAAAAAAAATTAAATCTACAAAAGCCAATGTGTCTTCCAAAGTAAAATTGGTATCTATAAAAAATAATATCTTCCGTTCTTGACATCCATCATATTTCTTTATTTTTACTTAATAATCTATTTGCTATATAAGTGACCTAATCATAATACTAATGTGACAATTCAGAGTTAAGACACATCACAAAATCAATCAATCAAACAAACAAATGAACAAAAAGTTCCAATCATCATAATGAAACAGCAAACCACCCTATCAGTGAAGAGGGGAAAAAAGAAATCAAAATACCATATAAATAAATCAGATTCACAAATCATCCTTGCAAAAGGGCTGTTGGATAAATCAGTGCAGTATTTTTTGAGCTATGACTTTAAGAAAGAAAAAGTCTTCTACATACTTTCCTCCAGATGGGTTTCCAATAGATAAACAGGATAAGAGTTCTACTATAATCTCAACTGTCAGTGTTCTGATTGACAAACCCAACCAAAGCAAGCACAGCTGAGTGCTGAGATGATCCCAATCTCTTAATGCAAAACTTTATTGAGTACATCATATTGGCAAAGATGAGGGCAAAACCAGTTCTAACCATTTCCCATGCAAACCCACATAGTTAAATTTCAGGTCTTCCCTCTCCCATTATTACATCAGGTCACGTTGTCCAATGGAGACTTCTGGTATTGTTGTGAGAAAGTCTTTCTTGGCTCTTGTAACCACCTGCTGAAACGTCCTTGGTTCCCATGGTTGGCATCTTGATGTCTGGAGCTTAGCTCTATCTACCCCTTCCCTCCCCCCATAGTTCGTTGGCAAACTGAGAAGTGATAATAATTACAACAGTAAAAACGCCATTTGAAGATTGACATCAACATTTCTAAAGAGTACCAGGCCAGAAAGGGCATAGGTTACCAAACATATGCCAACAGATATATGCCCAATTCATAATTTTTATCCTGTTTATCACTTCTCCCTCCAAATTCAGCTTCAATTGAGTTCTGCTTCATTGTAGCATGTGCACGCACATAAGCACAGGCTAATTCCAACTGGATCCTGCTGTGCTTGAATCAAATGAAAATAAACAAGAATTGGCTGAAATTAGTGAGCTTGTTATGGTTACTATTTTACAATGTGATCAGTCTGTTAAATCACACTGTCCAAATGAGGAAAGAAAAAGTGCAACGTTGTTGTTTTGTGGATCAGCCCTCCTATCAGAGACAGCTGACACTGTGAATTGGGAGATGTGGCTATTTGACAACATAGTTTACAAACTTAAACTCTACCAAGAAAAAGAAAAATAATTGCCTGTTTGGGATTTGTAGGTTTTTCATTCAATGAACTAATGTTATAATACGGTAGGTACTATATCTGCATTTGACTTCTTCAGCCTGTGAGACTTAAACTTGCAAACATTCTGTTTTAGATCTGTAGGTCTGCAATAAGCATAACATGAGCTTCTTGTCTGTCAGATTTTGCAAACGAAAAAAGAGAAGAAAATATATCCTTTAGAATTATGGAATCTAAATAATTCAATGGACTTGAAGCTAAGCATTCTTTGAAGACATTTGGGAAACAGGTTTGAAGATATGGGCATTACAAATAACACTGAGTTTAAATTGTTGAAAGAATCACTAGAATTTTCAATAGGGAACAAAAAAGAAAAAAAAAGAGAGATTGCTTCCATGACTATGGCCAGAAACCAATTGTACAGGTATCAATAATATAAACATTTAGACTCAGGCAATTGAAGGGGTGTGCTCAGAGGTGGTATTCAGCAGGCTCTGACCAGTTCTGGAGAACCAGCAGTGGAAATTTTGAGTAGTTCGGAGAACCGGTAAATACCACCTCTGACTGGCCCCGCCCCCATCTATTCTTTGCCTCGCGAGTCCTAGCTGATCTGGAGGAAATGGGGATTTTGCAGTAATCTTCCTCTGGAGTAGGGAGGGAATGGAGATTTTACAGTAATCTTCCCTGCCATACTCACCAAGCCACGCCCACCAAGCGATGCCCACAGAACTGGTAGTAAAAACTTTTGAATCCCACCACTGGGCATGCCTGTTATACTTTTATAATATTTTATATTATGTGATGTACAAATACATTTGATAAAAATTCTGTGAAAACCTGCAGGAACAGCCATAAATAAAAATTGACAAGTCCTATTTTAAAATAACATTTGCATTAAAAAAAAAATATGGAAAATGAGTTGACTTTCTGCTCCTCAAAGGAACACTCTAAATGCTTCAAAAACAGGCCAAAGCAGCACTAGCCCCTCATTATTATTCCTAAAACGGGGTCTCAAAACTTTATAAGAGCCATTCTTATGGACATCTAATAATCATCTGGATTTCTGCAATCTAGACCCATTCTGTGGGCTTCCCTGGCTGTCCTGTTTTGTGTTTAGCGCTTCCCTCTTCCTTTCCTAGGTGTAGTGTGGGTATAGAAAGATTCTGGTGTGGTCTAATTAGCTATAAAAACAATGTATATTTACAGGGAAATGCTCAGCACAAAACTCTCAAACTTTCATTTGATTTCAGCACTTTAAAAAGCTGTGCTTGTTCTGATAAAGTTCCCAGATATCTGTACTATGTGGGGTTTTTTTCCCCAAACTTTTAGGATCTAATGAAGTTTCCATCAATAGAGTGGTTGTAGAATTTCATAAGATTAGGGACATGCAAATACATTATTCTTGCTTCTGATCATTACAGATGATTTTCCAATCTTCTCCTATCATCATGGAAAAGGGGACCATTGATACCTTTTGATTTGCTTTAGGCATATGAAATGAACTTTCAAACCATTCTATGTCTCCACAGAACCTAGCTGTACAAAGTGAAGAGCATCTGCTGCAAGCTGCAATGATGCCAAAAAAAGACAACATAGGAATGATGATGTCATGAGCCAAAATGCCACTATTAGGAACTTGCATGCCGATATCTCATGAAAGCCTTAAATCATATCGTGTTCATGTCATTGTTACACGTTTTGTGCTCCTTGTGCCTTCTACCCTCTTGCAACATCCATGTCATAAAATTAAATGTAGCTCAGAATGGAGGACTCATTCTTCGACAGGCTTTGAAAAAAAATCAACCGAATGATTTATACATAATTTATTGGGATTTTTCAAATGGTCTTATTTGTACTTTTCTCTAAGGACATGCCCTTGATGAGAGAATTACACCCAGGATAAAGATTTGTCGGAAAAGCCAGCTTATTCTGAGTCTTGGGCTTGCTTCTATGACAGATAGAATTTGGATAAGATGCTGACTAGATATAACAAAAGCTAGAGAAAAATTAGCACCATGAGGGGAAAAAAGAGGCTTTCACAAACATAAAAATGTTTGAATTCCTTGGTGTCTGTATCAGTATCTATTTGTATGTGTATTTGTTTTGCACTCAAGCTATAAAACTGACCCTTTTCTTTTCATGAGAACACTATTTTTTGAATACGGCAATCTTCTATAATTTTATATGACTTTTTTTAAAAAAAAAAATACTTAAACCACATTTATCTCCTTGAGTTGCTTTTATACTTACCCACTTAAATAGTTCTTAGTTAAACTTTTTTTTTTATTGGAACTCAGCAATATTTATTTTTACAAATAGAACATCTTAAAAAATGACAAGCTATCTTTCATGGCTACACAATGCTCAGGTGTAATAAAACTGATGATCCCATAAAATAAAATTTATGAAACCACTGTGAATTCAATTTATTTGAATACGCTCAGTTATGTTTTTGTTTATTCCCATAGCAGATGTTTAATTTACAAACCAGGCAATTACTCCAACTCTTCCAAACAAATAAGAACAGATTAGTCAAACGTTCACATCAGTTTTTATGTTTATCATTAGTTTTATGATGCATCATGAATATTCAGCGATAGGAAAAACTATCACTTTGATACCTGAAAAACCACAAGATAATGTTTTGTGTCTCTAAATGTTCTTTCTTTTGTTGTCGGAGAAAAAAACCACCATATTACTTGTCTTGGCTGTTACAGTTAGGATGGCTTATGTGTTAACGTGAAGCACTCAGAAGGATTTGCCATTTGCATTCACGCTCTTGCATTCACGTTTTATATGTGTTTGCACATACATGGAAGTACATCCAGTCTTACCCTGTTTTATGCAGTTTTCTTGAAACGGTCTACAAAAGATCTATTCTTGAGAACAAAGCATTTGAAAAGAATAATTTAAACCTACACTGTTCTGATCTGTTTGGATCAAGAGAAAAATTGTATAATGCTCTTTGCTTTCTTTTGCGATTCCCCTAGTTCTTGATGAAAATAATTATAAGCTTGTTTTTATTTATTTCTTCCTCATAAAGTATGCTTATAATTGCATGGTTTTGGAAAGACAAGCAACTTTTGGTCGGGAAAGCACTCATCCATTTTAAGGCAAATTGGGCGATATGTCGCATGTATGTATGCATTTAACACAATGGATTTTAAACAAACAGCAATGAAGAAGGAGTTGATTAAACAAGAAAAAAATGGAAAGGAAAAATTATCCTTTACTTGATGTTATGATAATAAATAAAAGGCACACTTTTATTGATTTTATTTTAGATGAAAATATTATTTTTAACATATTTTGTAAAGGTGTATTTTTAACATGGACGTGCACAGATTTTGGCTGTCTGTGAGTCACATTTGGCTGTTCAGTGACATGCCAGGAAGTAGTCTTCCAGAAGTGGTGGATAAATTCAGGACAAAACAAAAAACAGATTTGATTTATGATTATTGTTAGTACAATTAAATATAGTACAATTACCCTCCAGTTGTACAGAATGAGCAAAAGAGTCACATCCTCCTTACCTAGTAATTCCTTGCTGTTCAGATGAGCCACAAATGCCATTATTAAAAGATTGAAAAGATCTCTGCCTTAATAACTGAGAGATAAATTGGCTTCTAAAGTGAAAGCAGATCAGTTGCTGAGATTTCTTTAACTCTTTTCTACAATCTTTCAATGAATCCTCTCAGAAAAAGCTCTTTGAGAGCCTTGCTTCCTTTTGAAGGTCTGCCAAGAGCTTGGCACCAATCAGATTTTAAAGAATGTCATTTTTTGTCACATATTAAAAAAAAAAGGATAGTTTTGAGGTTTGTGGAATTGCCCAATTGGGGTGGGCATGAGTTGTACTTGAACAGAGTGCTGAAAGTCATACTTGGAAAAGTAGGGAAGGCCTGGTCAAAAGTGACTCCTAATTTAATTTGAACGCCATTAAAATTAAATTAATTTGCAAAAAATGATGCCATTATTCCTAATGTATTTAATCATATGTGTTTTCTGTCACATGAAATCTTAAAATGTAATGGCAATTTTTATAGGAACTCTGGAGGCTACGCAGAAAGATTTGGGCTACCACATAAGGTACATCTCGGAATTTCCATTTGTGCATATCTAGTGTTGGTGTCTCAAGGCAACCCACTATCTGAAACAATTAAAAAGTCCACCAAATGTTCTTGTGAAGAAATGAGAAACTTATAGCTGGCATCATTATGAACCATGTGATTGTCCTAAAACATATCTGACTGCCAGAATACTTATATTTTATATTTTTTATTTCTATCTGATAGTGTAGGACCGTGATGGTGAACCTATGGCACGGGTGCCACAGGTGGCACACGGAGCCATATTGGTGGGCACGCAAGTGTGCCCTAGCTCAGCTCCAGTGCACACTGGCCAACTGATTTTCAGGCCTTCCGGTTCCACCGGAAGTCAGGAAACTGGCTGTTTCCGGCCTCTGAGGAGAGGCCTCTGAGGAGATGGGGAAGGCTGTTTTTGCCCTCCCCAGGCTCCTAGAAAGCCTCTGGAGCCTGGGGAGGAGGAAAAACAGGCCTACTGGGGCCACCGTGCCATCGCGTGCCAAAAGCAGGGGGAAGTGTGTGTGGGGGGGGGTCACATGTGCATGCGCGGGAGGGTGGGGCACATTGAATTATGGATGTGGGCACCCGCACCCACGACCCCCCACGCTCTCCCCACTTTTGGCATGCGATGGCAAAAAGGTTAGCCATCACTGGTGTAGGAAGTGCTTGCGTATAGCTAAGAGAGTAATAAAGGCCCCAGAAAAAAATACTGAAAAGAATACTGGTTAAAGTTTATAATTAGTGTTATAGCTAGAGCAGTGATGGTTAACCTTTTCAGTATCGAGTGCCAAAAATGGAGCGTGTGCCAGTGGTGGGTTTCAAATTTTTTTACTACCGGTTCTGTGGGCGTGGCTTGGTAGGCGTGGCACAGCTTGGTGGGTGTGGCTTGGTGGGCGTGGCAGGGAAAGGATACTGTAAAATCTCCATTCCCTCCTCAATCCAGGGGAAGGTTACTGCAAAATCCCCATTTCCCCCTGATCAGCTGGGACTTGGGAGGCAGAGAATAGATGGGGGCGGGGCCAAACAGAATTTTTACTACCGGTTCTCTGAACTACTCAAAATTTCCACTACCGTTTCTCCAGAACTGGTCAGGACCTGCTAAAACGCACCTCTGGCGTGTGCGTGCCGGAACCCCGAAGACCAGCTGGCGATGCCGCATGTGCCCACAGAGAGGGCTCTGCGTGCCACCTCTGGCATGCATGCCATAGGTTCACCATCACATAGCTAGAGTGTTGTCTTTCTTTGGTGTGAAAGAAGTCTACATATGGAGACAATAATTGTGTCTGTTTATGGTACATTCTGTTGGTATCTAATAAGCCCAGTTATCACTGTAGTTGCAGACGCCAATAAAAAAAATACTTGTTGCATCTGTCTCAAAATGTTTTGTTTCCTTATTTAAGTGGACATTTTCTTTATTTAAGTGGACATTTTTTTCCCATCACAGGTTTCCCCGCACCTCATAAATGATTTTAGTGGGGCACATCCTCCCAAAAACTCATTGATGTAGGGTGGAGTAAGAGGAAGTTGTAGGGGAGGGGAAAGTTCGAATGAACATTCTGACTTCAGATCTTACAGTCAACTCTGATTAAACTGTATTTGTCAATGAAGAACAATTACTAGATGTACACTGTCATCTCCCATTTCATCTCCTACCCACCAGGATTCATTGTTTAATAGCAATCAAAACAACAGCTGTTTGCTCCTCCAGTTGTGGTGTACATTCCATTTGAGTCCTTAGCTTTAAAAATAGCTTTCAAAGAACAGTAATTATATGGATTTTGGACCTATGCCCACTTCTGAATGAATTGAATGTCTGAAATTTGTCTTCAATATCCTTGAAAATTCACAGGTTCACTAAAAGCATTCATCACAGAAATAAAAATAGAGGCTGAAGCTTTTACAGCGAAGCTTTCCCATCTTTCTTTCCAATATAGCCTCCATCTTCTCCAAAACCCTTCAGAGTATTGTGGCTTGGACAACAACACTCTCCAAATGCTATTTAAATCATTACCATAAATGTTTTATTACTTTTGAACAAGGTATTGAAAAGATTGCCTCCTACTACATGATTCTATTCACTATTAAAGTATCAATGAAGGACCTACTCTGTGCCATATCTTCAAGAAGTCATATTTCAGGTTTCTGAAGCAACTTTCTGGCTTGGAAACTCCCTCCTCTGGGATGTGCATTTGGATTACATTTTATAGACTTTCCGACAATTCAAAGTATGGGATTGATTTTGTTACACTCTTAGCTTAATTACAGTATAATGGTTTTTCTGCTTTTACACCTGATTGTTTAGTTTTAGTCCTTTTAAAAATTCACATGGCAACATTTCCACATTCTTAAGATATTTTTCGTCTACCAGCACTCCATTGAATAGGGTTTTAGAAAGAAGTTCTGTACTTTAAAATACTTAGACTTTTTAACAGCCACCCTTTAATGCCTTATCTTCTAAACTAGCATTATTCTGGAACACTCTAAGCCAGTGATGGCTAACCTTTTTGCCATCATGTGCCAGGAGGGGGGGTGGGGGGGTTCACAGGCACGCGTGCCCACACCCATAATTTTATGCGCCCTGCCCTGCGCATGCGCACGCAACCCCTCTCTCCCCCTCTCCTGGCACATGATGGCCCGGTAGGCCCATTTTTCTTTCTCACCTGACTCCAGATCCTCTCTATGCATCTGGGGAAGGCAAAAACAGCCTTCCCCACCCCCTCAGAGGCCCTCCGGAGGCCTGAAATGGCACATTTCCCAACTCCCAGTTGGACAGGAAGTGACATTTTTTGCTGTCCCCAGCCTTCAGAGCCTCTCTAGGAGTCTGAAAATAACATCCATACTCTCTCTCCTCTTGCCATAACAGCTTGGCTTTCCTTTACTTTATATGATCTGTTAAATCTAGAGTTGTGGTATTAATGAAATGGGTAGCAAAGAAATTTAATAAATAAAAAATAATAATCTAGGATTTGATTTCCGTTTTTCCCTGCCTTTGATCCATCATTCCTGCGTACCATCAAAATGCAATGACAACATATTGCAAGCTTGGATCCAGATCTGATATGGCTACATCTAGATAATTAAATATACACTTTATGAGCTCCTATGATTCATGCCATTTCCAGTCAGGCCTGTATTCTGTTTTGTTGTTGTTTATATTTGTTTCACCCATAATTCTCTTTTATGGATTTAAAGATGTGATTCAGAGCAACAATTATCTTCTTATGTATTGTGGGTTAAATGCATTAGGTACTCCAGAGACTTATATCTAAATAAAGATTTCTGAAATCACCCACAGAGCTTAGTTAATGGAATACCGCTGTAAATGGGGACTCTCAAATCCATCATCTTTCAAAAGCAGATTTTATTTAGTAAAGAGTAAACACACAAGGGAGAAGGAGGGGTTTTTTTTTGATGCTGATATCTCAGGGGCTTCTGGTCCTCTTCTTTGTTTTCTATTTTCCTTAAAATTCATTAGAGGAAAATCCATGCTGAGGATAACAAAAGTACTTCACTGGCTACCTAAAGTTAAAATGACACCAGGTCTTGTATTGTACAGGACAAAGGTTCCTGAGCTTTGGGGTGGGAAATCACCCTGTCCCCCTCCAAGGACTGAAAACTCTTCTCTGTGGCTTCACAGTCCCCACTGTTCCAATTATGCTTCTCAATTGTAGTATATGGCCTAATTGTTGCCCACTCAATTATGGTCTGTTTGGTGTGGTGTCCTGCAGCTGATCCACCTGCTCCTGGCTTGCTCTCCTGCTGCTCCGTTCGCAATCTGGTTGCCAGGTGTTGCTTGCCTCATGGATGCTCCCTATGTTGTTTACCAGTTCTTGGCCTATGTAATCTCATGCTGACAGTTTCACAATAGCTGCCTGCTGCCTTAACAATTTGGGCTGAGTGATAGGCATTGCTTGAATGCCCAGTTCACCTAGACGAATTGACATTTCTTCTCCCAGTTTGCCTTTGATGCATATTTTATTTTTTTTAAATTGGAATGGTAGTCCATGTACCCAAAGTAGGAGGGGAAGCTATTTTGACAAAAGTGGAATTTGATCCTCTCCTAAAGGCTGAATGTACATTAAAAGACAAATCTAATAGGATGCAAAAAAGCACACGCACACACATTAATTTACACCTGAGTTATTTGTTCATGACACTTGGTGAGAGATATTGCTATTTTAGATGCACATTAATAAACATAAAGCTTGAAATTAGCATTGGTCATAACTAGGACTTTCAGCAGGGGAAATGTTATTTGCTTTCAATGGCTCTTTTGACACTTTCAAATTGATGGTCCATTTGACTTTGACACATTTGTGGCCAAGGCGCCTTGTTGCTGTCTGAATCCAGCAGAGAAGTGAAAATCTGTCAGGTTTTTTTCAAGCAAAAGAAATGAACATTAACAGGTAAACTTAAATGAACTTTCCATGAATCCATTTGGATATTCTACAAAAAGCAGAGATTACTTAATATTAGTATACCTGACTGGACCATTATGGTTGGGAATGGGTGACGTCCTGGCTACAATTTTTAGAACAGTTTTTTCATAAATATTCATGAGCCTCAACATCAAAATCTATGATCCAAGGTCCAAAACCAGGAATAATATGTATTACCTATTATGTAATAGCTTTTGTAATTGCCAGAACCTTAATGGAAGTACATAAAAACTTTTCAGCAGAGCTCACAAAGGTTGATGTTATATTAGATATTCATTCCACAGATTGTAGATTGATAATATAAGGTAAATTATATTTTTGAAAACTTGGTAAAATAAAATTGCTATCCTCAATAAATAATCTTAATTTAGCTAATGAAATCCTAAGTGGTTTGTTTTCCCATACAGTTTTCCTCAATAATTTACCTAACCAATGTAAATATTTATTTGGGATTAACACTGAAGTAGCTCTTAGTACATAGATTAATTTTAGAGTGATATTCATTTTAACAGTATTAATTTTACCCCACCAATTTGCTGTTGATTTATAACAACAGCCAGAATTACAACAGCCACTATAATAATAATAATCATGTAATGACAATTAAAATAGTTCTCATTTAGTGACCACACTTGAGCCTGACAATTCAGTCATTAAATAAAGCGGTCACTAAATTAAACTATGACTTGCTCATGATTTTACTTCAACTTTCCTTTGCTTTACAGACCTCCAAAGGTCATATGCACAAGAGTTGGTCATTAAGTTATTCTTTATTGTCAATGTAAATTAATGGTTATTAAATAAGGCAGTTGCTAAATGAGGACTATCCGTTATCACAATATTAACCTAACTGCAAAATTCCAGTGGGTTGGCTGCCTAGGGACACTTCATTTGGGTTACCAATTCTTCCTTTCACATGCAGTATAAATTTGGTACATGAAATTTAAATTAGCTATCCATGATACATGGATCAGAGTGGCTGAGTGAGCAAGCAGCATTTTTTAAACTTCTAAGTCTTTGTTAGATCGGCAATCAATTTATGAATGACCAGCAGCAAGACTACTTTATGTTCAAAAAGTGGAAAAGTCTGATACTACCTTAATGAAGAAATATTTAGTGAAGATGGTGGAAATTGAAGGGATGCTAAATTAGATCAGGGAAGGGATGCTAAATTTGATCAGAGAAAAAACAATACCTACATTTATGGCTGATTGGAAACTCACAGACATTTTGCATAAAATGTAAAAAAATACATTTATGATTTATTTTGTTATATGTTCCTGGCTACTTTCCTTCGTGACCAGAGGTAAGATCGCCTGACCAATAACCAGCCAAGACTCAATGAAGGTCTTTTTGTTTCATTTATTGCAATAATCAGAAGAGAAACTTTCAAAGTTTGGTTCTCTTCAAAGTTCATAATCTCAATTCAATAGCTTTATACCTTCCCTACACTGGCTGCCCATCCCTCCTCATTCCCCATTGGCTGAGGTACTATGAAGTTACATTCTCTCTGACTGTCTATGGAGATTTTCAGTCATCCAGGTCGTGCTTTTGGAAGAGGCAACTGGATTTTCTGTTTTTTCTTTGAAGAAGTTTCGCTTCTCATCCAAGAAGCTTCTTTGCAGGCTAATTCTGCCCACTGCCAGGAGTTTGATCCTGACCGGTTCAAGGTTGACTCAGCCTTCCAAGGTCAATAAAATTAGGATCCAGATTGTTGGAGGCCATATGCTGACACTATGAACTCCTCATAGAGTGCTGTAAAGCACTATGAAGTGGTATATAAGTCTAACTGCTATTGCTATTAACTCATGGAAGTTACAAATGATACTACAAATGATTTATTGGCATTTAATTTGATAAATATATGCTTATTTCTGAATCCATATTATTTTGTTTAAACTGTTTTTTTTTCTATTCTTCATTAAACTCCTTTCTAGGTGGATTACTTGTTGACTTTTCAATTTTCATCTCATCAAGTAGGAAATTACAATATATGTTTAAATGTAGCTTTTGATTCTGTTAACAATTTTTTAAAGAAAAAAAACCTGAAAATGGTACTTAAGTACATTATTAAAATGTATCACATTTTATAAAACAAGTAAAATAAGGGCTTCAAGTTTTTTTTAAGACATGAGAACCTATATATTTTAGATTTAGATATTTTAAAGGCATACATTGGTAGATAAAAAAAATTGGAAAGTTAGGATTAAGGAATGTTTCAAAAATTGTATCAAAGCAACTTTCACTGGAATTATATAATGCTTTTACGTCTGTAAAATGTAGTTCAATCATTTTTATGCACTTGACAAAGAAAATCTATTTAATTGTATGATGCAAAATTACTGGGAGAGAGCAGAAAAATCTGGTTAATTACTTTTACACTGAAACAATATCAACAAAATAGTATTTTCTCTATAATTTATGATTTCAAAATGTATATACAATAATAATTTAAATTTGAATAATCAGAATTTTTTAATTATTTTCAACTTTATAGTGTTGATTCAATGTTTGAAATGTAGAAGCTTAAAATTTCTTTTTAATAAGATAGATATTAATCAGGATCAAATAATTTATTTAGCTGCACCATTATCTCTGCAAGAAATAATGTACATTATTAAATCAATATAGCTAGGTAAGGTACCAAATCCAGATGGCTGCCTTATAGATTAGAGTAAGGTATTTATTGACCTTCTGACTTGGAAGTTTATTGTTACGCTTTCTTGTACAAAACTTTTCTCTTTTCCTTTAGCAATTAGGTTTGTAATTATAATATCTAAGGTGGGTAAAGTTATCCTGCGGAACATGTTAGTCACTGCTCAATTTCTATGTTAAGCATACTGTAGATGCTAAATTCTTGACTCTGGTCTTAGTTCAGAGACTTCAAATTATAATAGTTGCACAATCTGGTTTTATAAAAGTTTCAATAATATTAGACTCTTAGTGTTTATGGTTAATACATTCAGGTAAATTAGACTCACTGTGGTTGTTTTGCTAGAGGCAGAAGAAACCTTCGGTAGGATATGAATTATATGGGGTTTTTTGTTGTTTGGATTAAAATGTAATGCTCTAATCCAGAGATGTCAAACTCATGGCCCGTGGGCTGGAATCGGGCCTTGGGGTGCTTAGATGGCCCACAGGTCCATCATGTAAACAGCGAAGGACTGGCCTCTAGTGCCTCTGCCAGTGAAAATGGAGCTCGGGAGTGCTGCGTGTGGCCTTCTCGAGCTCCGTTTTCACTGGCAGAGGGTTGTAGGAGTTGTTGCAGCCAAAACTGGAGCTCTGGAGCCTGTTTTCTCTGGCAGAGAACTCGGGCCACCACAGGCACCCCAGACACAAGTGACTTTGAGCTGGACATGCCCACCCTGGACATGCCCCCCCTCCGAGGTCAAACACAACCCTGATGTGGCCCTCAATGTAATCAAGTTTGACACCCCTGCTCTAATCAATTAGTCAGAGTTATCATACCTAGAATTTTTTCTTCATTCATAAAGATGTTACTGGAACTCATCATGGGTACCTATTTCACCTCTTAATCTTTACAATATTTAGAACAACATACGGATGCTACTGGGAAGGAAAATGAAATATATTTCTTATTCTCATAAAACACTGACAGTATGGAATAATCTGAGCCTGAAAACTATTAATAATTTCCTTAGCAAAAAGTGGCAGTGCAATTTTTATCAATTTAGTGTTAATCAATCTTTTAAAACATTTATGCTTGCAAAAATAATTTGGATTATCTAAAATTGTTTATAAAACTGTATTCAAATGAAACATCTCTTGAACTTACAGTTTGAGTCTGACACATTAGCAGTGTCTGACACTCCTGAATTATGCTTTTATTTTAATAAAAAGTGTGGAACTTCTAAAAGCTGCAGTTTAATTTTCATTTACAACAGAAAAGTTGCATCAACATAAATAAAGGAAACATTCAAGGAACTTGGAATGGTGGAAAACTGACTGTTTTGAAAGAGATTCAAACCTTTAGAATTTGCTTCATTTAATAACAGATCATCTTCCAGAACTGTTGGGCTTTATAGCATGGCCACCAATTAGAAAAAAGAAAAAAGGGTTCAACTTCTCTATGTAGGAAAATGGAATATTATGGAAGAAACTGTATCATATTCTAAATTTAAAATATATCCCCAAATATATCGAAGTTGCATCTTTTACAAACCATATTTTAAAATTTATTTTGGTTTATAACATCATATGCTATTTTAAAATCCATGGTTAGATTGGGCTAGTTGTGTGTAATGATTTCTTAGCATTATGTTATTCGTAATTGTTGCATAGAAAATATGCAATTATTAAGTATTGTAATGTAGAGTTTGAAATAAATTTCTACAAAATCACATCAATTATTTTTCCCAAGCAGAGAAGCTTTCAGGAAAAAACAATACATGCAGAATTGACTAATATATTTTACTGGTTTCACTAAAAAAAAAAGAGAAAGAGAGAAAGAGGGAAAGAAGGAAGGAAGGAAAAAAATATAAAAGAAGAAAACAGCTTTAAAAGTAACAAAAAGATACAGGATATGTATTCACAATCATGTGTACATGTATAATGTTGAATAGTAAACTCTTCAATAAATGAAAGCCATAATTTGTTACAGTCTTTCATAGCTAATCTATATAATATTAATCAATTCTACAGGCAACTGAATAGTTGGAGCCATATTTTGTCTTTCTAATGCTAAAAAATAAATCCTTTGGCTATAAATAAAGTACAGAAAATCCATTTTCTTTGTCAACTCCCATGTCACAGATGTTTTACTGTTTATAAAGCTCTGCACATACACTACTTCTTGGCTAATAAACTGGTATGAAGGACCACATGACTTATCTAGTCTTCATTATACTGGCATCTATCCTTCCAAGGGTCTACTGGGAACGAGAAACCCAACTGCTTTTACATCTCTATGTCCATCTTAACTGATAGTTATTAGTGCTCAGTAGCTGCTCTCGGGTGAAATTTTTGGGGAGGGTACGGTTATCTCAATGGTCATTGCATATTGGTTATTTTTGTTTTTCCTCCAGCATTAACATTCTTGTTTTGCACAACTCAAATTACCAATTATTTTTCTTCCCTAACACTTCAAGAGAATAAAAACATTGTCCCCCGTGGGCCAACCTGCTCTTAAATTTGTGTCAGGCACTGAAGGAGATAGAAAACTAGTTAAATCCTGCAAGAGAAATAATTACAGCTTAAAATAGGAGAAATAGCTGAATAAAAATAGAGCACTTTATTTTAATTGTCTGATTTAATTAATTCATTTGCTCTTCACAGTAGCAACGTTAATCATAATGAATGAATTTGATATTAATATGGATGTCATACGTACTTCTATAGGAATCCCAGTGTATTTCAGCATTAGTTTAAATGCACCATTAAAAACCCCATAAAAAAGAAGACTGAATGGTGCATCTGAGTTTACTTTAAAATCTTTTTTGCTATTATAAAATATTTATGGCTTAGAAAGAGGGAAGAGTGTTTTGCAATTGCTAATGAGGCATAAAATGTATCTATTTACAAATTGAACTGGGTAAATTGGCGAGTTTTTATACTTTTATAATCTAAATTTAAGAGAATTAGTTAGAAGGTAACATCTAAGCAATCAACATTTCTTGAAACAATTACGGATGTACATTTAGACTTATTAAGTATGGTAATCTTTTATTGGGAGAAGGTTCATGGATTGCAGCATATTTTAATAGCTTTCTTTTCCTCAATCAATTCCAAAACAAAACTATGAGGTAAAAATATACATTTGTTGAGTAATGACAAATCTTCAATTTGTTTTCCAAAGAAAATAATTAAAATTTTAAAATGTTATTAAGATAAAATCCCAATGAATCTAATGGAGCACATGTTTATGACCTTATATAGCTATACTATATTTTATATAATCATTATAATTCTGTAATTCTTTCTTAATCAAGCCTATATAAGACAGCATTAGATGATGCAAGGGTGGTCCCTGTTATGCATAAGCACACCACAAAACAAAAACAAAAAAAAACCCACCCCAATATTAAAATTGCAAATCTTGAATGTAAGGAATTTAGTGGTTTCCCAGTTGCAATGTATGGTTGTGAAAGTTGGACCATAAGAAAGGCTGAACGCCAAAGAATTGAGGCCTTTGAACTATGGTGCTGGAGAAGTTTCCTGTGAGTCCCTTGGACTGCAAGGCGATCAAACCGGTCAGTCCTAGAGGAGATCATCTCTGACTGCTCTTTAGAAGATCAGATCCTGAAGATGAAACTCAAATACTTTGGCCACCTAATGAGAAGGAAGGACTCATTGGAGAAGAGCCTAATGCTGGGAAAGATTGAGGGCAAAAGAAGAACAGGATGACAGAGAATGAGGTGGCTGGATGGAGTCACTGAAGCAGTAGGCGTGAGCTTAAATGGATTCCAGAGGATGGTAGAGGACAGGAAGGCCTGGAGGAACATTGTCCATAGGGTCATGATGGGTCGGACATGACTTTGCAACTAACAACAACAATTTCCTCCTCCTCCTCCTCCTCCTCCTCCTCCTCCTCCTCCTCCTCCTCCTCCTCCTCTTCCCCCTCCTCCTCTTCCCCCCGCTACTTATATACTTATATCTTCTTTCCAAGCAGTGTATCTGTATTTTCTTCTGATTGAGTCATGGTGGATCTCACTGAGTCATCTGGGTTTTATACAGCTTCTCTACAGCAATATCACACAGGTGAACATTGATTTGAATCACCCCTGTTTCAACACCATAACCACTTTCCTATACTATACTATATCTTATTCTCATTCAGAATACAATAACTTCCCAATCTAGTCTACAGCCTTAGGATTCCCTGCTCATGTCTTATCAAAATATTTACCAGGCGTGATCCTACTTAAATTCCAAGTCATGTCAAAGCTAACCAACTAGATTAGCCCTTCCCAAACTAATGCTCTCTAGATGCTTTGAGAAAAGAAAAACTCTTGGCCATGTTATCTAGGAAATCAAGAAGGCCAGCTACGGGGAAGATCAAGTTAGGGAAGACTCCTTTAATGTTATCAGAATATTGTTCAAACAAACTGAAATATATTAGGTTAAAGAAGCAATGCTTGTTTTCAACCATTCAAAAAAAGGGGAGGCTTCTAGTTTTGAAAGATTTTCCCTATCTATTCCACTACTCTGTTTTCCTCCAGTAAGCATCTTGAGAGTTTGAACTACCTTTAAAAGTTGGCTGCAGTAGATCAGACTGACTGGCAAAAGTCAGGTAGTTATCCTAGATATATACAGTGGTGGGTTGCCCCTGGTTCATACCGGTTCTATAGAACCAGCAGTAAAATTGGTGGGAAGCTCCGCCCACCGACTCCAACGTCATCAAAATGCTTCTGCGCGGCCCCGTTGCGAACTGGTAGTAAAGGTAAATAGAACCCACCCCTGGATATATATATATATATTTATATTTACCTATACATAGGGGAAAATATATCCATTTTCACCCCAAAAAACTCTGAACATGATCTAATAACATGAAACAAAGTTGTACTTTACAACATTTCCAAACAGAATTTCTAAGAGAAAATTAACTTAGAAGATCAATACAGATAGATTATTTTGGACAGAAAACATGGATTTATGTTGGTTCTCACACTGCTTACAGGAATGTTCATTATCTTCTTTAGCTGATTTCTTCTTTTTTTTTTCTCTCTTCCCAAACAAAGTGTTTTGATGTCTATTTTTATGCAGAACAGAGAGAGCAGCTGGATTCTGGAACTGGAATTCCCCCAACTTCCAGGATTAATTTTGCATTGATCAGTCCAGATAATGGATCTGGAGCGCTTTCTGAACTTTTACCAGTGGAGAAAAAAAAATATTCTGCCAGAAAATGTTTTCTGGTCTGAATTGTTTCATTTTAAATTGCAGATAAGAAGAAAGATAGGGAAAGGAAGAAATGGAACTGATCTTCCTTCAATACACAAAATAAATTTCAACACAGGGAAAGTATCTTATTTCTGTGCATGGCCCTAATAAAAGATTTCCAGGGTTTTTATATATATCCCCCCAAAGCTGAGTCGGGTTTTCCTGGCTTGTAGGATTTTGCTTGAAATGATGTTTTCAGTGAAGAGGTTGCTTGAAATCAAAGCACTGGTCATTCAAAAGCCACAGGAGAACAGCTGTGATCAATACTAGTCTAGAGATTAGCAGGCTCAACACAGGCTATCACACGAGATATACCAGTTAGAATGTACAAACAACCACCAGAGGATCAACGCATATACCTTTTCTTGTAGCATATGGACTATAGTTAGGAACACCATCTGGAAGAAACTTTAATCTCCTAGTAAATTGGGACTGAGTTGTCTAGAGCTTGGTAGGATTTTAGGAGACCCAAAGGTAACTTTGAGATTTAATATTTGAATTTTATTGAGAAGGGAAGAAAAGATAGGTATCCAGACATTGGGAACACTGTAGGTGAAAACAAACTTTTGTAGACCCCCAAAGTGATAAATCTATATTCCATACAGCAACTTTTGCCTGACATGTTCTGTTTCTTTCCCCATACCCTGCCCCTATACAGTACATTGGACTCAGTTGGGCTATAGAATAAATTACCCACTCTAGTGAACAATAAAAGGTGTTGGAATTTAAATTAGGAAGTTGTGAAGAACTCCAGGGGCTTCAGAAGAAAGCTGAGAGTTGTGTGAAAATGATAAACCTCCCTCCTTACAGACTTGGGTGTCACATTATAATGTAAACCCCAAATGGTCAGAATATGAATACATTTCAGAATACATTTTTTTGGTCATTTGCCTTACTTTGGCCCCTACCCCTGCAATGGACACTTATGAGGAACTGATATACTACCCATACATTAAATCAAAACGAAACTACATCAGTTATCTTCAGTGAAATACTGTCCTTGTGCCTCAGAATGTATGGATACATTTATCACTAATAAAGAAACAGAAAATTTGGAGTGGGATAGATTGATCTTCACAGTGCTCTGTTCTTACCAGAATATGATCAATTATATCTGCCATCTCCAGACAGCAAACCCAGTTTATCATTTGAAAGGCTTCTCTTAAGTCCAAAGACTCATGAACTTGGCAAAGCATTGCTCTCATCAGCAGGCTTATAACATGCTGGGGATATAAAAATAAATACAAGAATTTAATAGAAGTAAGCATAATGCCATGAATAAAAAAGAGATATTGATTATTCTCAACTCAAACACTGGGCTTTATGATTAACTTCAGAATGCCTTTTCATCTGAGTGGTCAATACTTGGTTTGAAAGATTTACTCACTTGAGCTTTTCATCCTCAAAGGAAGGCACAAGTGTTATGTAAATAATTCAGGATTTTGTTGAATTTCTTTAAAGCTGGGAAGATAATACAGTGTTTTCAAACAAGATATGTTGACTTTAAGGATGGGGAACCCTGCTGTCAATATAGCGAGTCTATATTGATTTTATAGAATATGTATGCTGGGACTATATTTTAAACATACCTTCAATAATTTAGTTAATGTCCACAGGTCTAGAAGTTGTTCAATATCAAAGCAAATTCTCTGGCACTATAATGTATTAAACTGTCTTGCAATATTGCTGTATCGTAATAACGGCTCCTGATCACGCTGCTGATTAGATTGAAGTGGAAATCTTCAAAGCAAGGAGACTATTTTGTGCAGCTCATATCTTCTTTGGAATTCTCCAAGGGTTAGAGTCTACTTAAGTACTGCAGAACACCACCTGATGAAGCATCAATTTATTGAGGATCATGACACCTAATTTGATTTTATTGTCCTCAGGAAATCAATTCTGTTCTAAGACAGAGTTTCATTCAGGAAACTCACTATATAGGAAAAGAAGATATAGAGATATCAGGTCAACCCCAAAAAATAATAAAATCCATTTTGCAGCGCATCTGTGGATTTTTTTTCCTTTTAAGTAATTATATTTATGAAACTACTCTTTACAAATAATAAAAAATAAGTCTATTTCACTTATATCCTGAGCAAAGCTAATCTTTGCTCAGAAACAATATTTTCACAAATACAAATATCTACTTATTTGTTCATTTCCACTCCCAACCAAAGAAAAATATTTATAAATTATTTATTAAATTTTGTATTAACAGCTTTGGTATTCAAATACTTTATTTTAAATCAATTTAATATTTTAGCAATTTCTAAAGAAAATTATTTTCTCTTTTCCAAGCAACAGTATACATTAAAAAAAAAAAATCCTTCACTTTAATTTGTCTAGTTGACTTCTTAATCATCTGCTAATATTTGTTTACAGTGCTTGGGTTATTATTTTATTTATTTATCTATTTATTTTCTGCTTTTATTATTTTTACAAATAATTTAAGGGGTGAAAATATCCAACATATCTTTCTCTTCCCCAGGGGTGAAATCCAGCAGGTTCTGACAGTTTCTGGAGAACTGGTAGTGGAAATTTTGAGCAGTTCAGAGAGGCAGCAAATACCACCTCTGGCTGGCCCCAGAGTGGGGTGGGAATGGAGATTTTGCAGTATCCTTCCCCTGAAGTGGGGTGGGAATGGAGATTTTGCAGTATCCTTCCCCTGCCATGCCTACCAAGCCACACCACACCCACCCAACCTTGCCCACAGAACCGGTAGTAAAAAAAATGGATTTCACCACTGCTCTTCCCACAACAACCCTGTGAAGTATACTGGGTTGAGAATGACTGGCCAAAGTCATCCAGCTGGCTTTCATGCCTAAGGCTGGACTTGAACTCACAGTCTGCCACTTTCTAGCCTGGTCCTTAACTACTACACCAAAGTGTATTGGGGAAATTGTGTTAGGAATTAGAAACCTTTGCATTTGTGCTTAAGTCTCTCTCACTTCTATACATTTTCTATGAAAGTTGAGTGTAGCTAGTATATCTCTGCAGATACATTTCTTTTCCTTTTTATGAGCCTGTATTGCTTTTATTTGGGGTGACTGAATGGAGCTGAACATTTACTGGCCAGATGCCCTTTCTGATGCCTATGTGGAGTTTGCAGCAGATATTTTCTCTTTGACTCCTGATAGAGAAACATCTGCCATGGCCTGGGATTGAACTCTCAAATTTCTGAGTGGGAGGCAGGCATCTTCACCTCTAGGCCACCATGCCGCTCCTCTCTGCAGATACATTAATAAATGTATAACACATTTGTCTTGTCATTAATGGCATGTTAGGCTGGACTTTCAATACACATGTACTTTTTGATGAAGAGGATGCTATGCTGTTTACTGTGAATCTGAGTATTTTTCAATGAATGTTGCAAAGACTGAACAATTCAACAAAGAATGTGAATCTGAAAATGTAAATATCAAAGACCCAGGTAGATGTGCTTGACAGGAAAAAGGAAGTGAATGATTGCCAGCTAGATATATAAATTGTGAAAAATGAAGTAAGAAAATGAATTTATGAACTTTGATAGAATGGTTTACAAAAGATGGGAAATGAATGGAGACATCTTCAGACATGCAGATCCTGGCAAAAAGATAGTGGATAGTATGCGCTGTTGGACAGAAGGAATGTTTGATGAAAAAAAATGAAAATATGACTGTATAAAAGCCATTACATGAAAGGGAGACTTAGTATATTAGACAACAGTGCATGGAATGAGAATAGGATAATTAAGTAAGGGTGTAAAATAAGAAGAGAGAGGATCAAGAAGAATATTGATTGAATACAAAATTGAGTGACCAGTAGAAAAGAAGTATATTGATTTTTGGCATACAAAAATATTGTTTTCATTTATGTGTTTTAAGTGGTTTTATAATATGTTTTAGCTGTTGTTGTTATTGTATGCCACCCACAATTGACTTGTATGAGATAGGCAGCCATATAAATTGGATAAATAAATAAAACAAATAAATGACTGAAGAGTGAATGAATTGAGAGGAAGGGAAACACTGAGACAGTCATGGTTGGATGAAGTTGATGAGAGACAGATAAGAAAGGAGAGAAATAAATTTAATGAACAAAAGGCATTATACAAAATGATGTACGAACAGGGTGTTTGTAAGGATAATTTTCAAGGTGGTTATATATAGAGATATACTCAGATGCTTGCATAAACTAAAATTTGATGTATTTTAAAACTTATTTCTTAATCTTTTTGGCTTAACATTTCTTACACCTTTTCTGCATTATGCATAACATTGCTCATTTCAAAGGGGGGCGGGAAGACTATTGTGGTTGGGTATTGAATTTTGAATCAGGTCACTGATACTTCTTTTTCAGGTTTAGTTGGGATTATAGTTGGATTTTCCCAAAAAAGCTTATTTTGAGTTTTGGAAAATAAAATACAATATTGTTTTGAGTTTGCTTCTGCATCTTGTTACTCAGGCTTGATTATTTAATTTATGAATCAATAAATGTTTACAGAGAGATAGAAAGTTTTGAGCATCCTGCTTTACACACACACACACACACACACACACACACACAAATGCAGGCTGATTGATGAGCTGATTAAGGAAGAGGTAACGCTCAATGTTTTTTTTAATGAAATTAAGATTTCTGGATAATTATAACTTGTAGTTTGGGAGTTTAGGAATTGTTGAACTAAGAAGACGACTGTGCTTATAGAGAAATCTATTTTGTTTGACCAGATATTACTGTAAAGGGCTGAGTGGAATTTGCAGGTCAGGAAAATTTGAAGATCTTTTTATGCTTTTTCCAGGTGAAACTGATGGTCTTGCATGTCCACTGGCATTTCACTTCCATTACTTTAAAACAAGTTTTCTCCTTTGTGTTAAATAATTCAGTGTTATTAATTTTCATGCTCATTGTTAACATTTTGCATCTGGTTTCTATATTACTTTATCTTGCATTCAGGCAGTAAGGATAAAAACAATAAATTAAAGGGACTTAAAATGAAATGTTTGCTGTCTTGTTTAAGAGCCTTACAAATTCCCACCATTTTCCATTTGTGAATTACCTTCTCTTCTGTATCTCTCATTATTTATCCTACCGTGAACATTTGTCATTAATCGTTCTGCACACAACACTTTTTTTCCATCCAAGTTCATTGCTAATGAATAATACATCTCTTTGCCATTTCACATTTTACAAGCTCTGTCTTACTCTCAAATAGTTCGGCTGACCTGAAAAGGAAGATAAATTATTTGCACTCTGCTGGAATCAGAATACAGGCAACTGAGCAGAGCATAAAGACAAGACAAAAACAAAATACTAGCAGAATGGAATAAAATTAAAGGGTGGACTTGAAATAATAGAAAGTATGGTGATCAAATCATACATGGAGGGAAGAAATTTAGAGTTGGTTTACAAATTGGGAATGAAGAATTTAAAAAGAATATAGAGAAACCCATACTAGAACTGAAATAAAAGACAGCAAAGGGGTTTCAAAGAGACAGTACAGAGAACAAACCATGTAGTATGTATATGTATATACCTACATGCATATAGATACATATACATACTGTACATATGCACACACACATGTACTATATCTATCACCTGTCTGTCTGTCTTTGTTTGTCATTGTCTATCCCTCCCTCCCTCCCTCTCTCTATCTCACTGCGTGGTGGTGCACTGGTTAGAGTGCAGTACTGCAGCTTACTTCTGCTGCCTGCTGGCTGGTTGCAATTTAACAGTTCGAATCTCACCAGGCTCAAGGTTGATTCAACCTTCCCTCCTTCTGAGGTCGGTAAAATGAGGACCCAGATTGTTGGGGGCAATATGCTGACTCTGTAAACTGCTTAGAGAGGGCTATAAAAGCACTATGAAGCGGTATATAAGTGCTATTGCTAAGTGCTATCATCCATCTTTTTATTGTGAAAATTAGTTATGAGTTTTTGAATAATTGCTCTAAACCTCTGCAATTAAAATAAAATTAAAATCCCCCCCTGTGCCTGAGAGATCTTGATGGACTTCTGAATCATCTTGAAGAATTTCCCACTCTACATATAGACAAGTTATTGAAGTTCTGCCTGGTCTGTGGGAGATGGAGATGGTCTGAACATTTCACATTATTGCTCCAAAGTGGTCCATTCCATCTAATAAAGTCCTCATTCAGCACTTTAGTTCATCTGATTGCTGAAAACAATGAAGGAGATAACTAAGGGGCTTAGTGAAAATGAAGGCACACTCATGATGAATTCAACCACGAAGGAAAAACTGCCTCAATGGCAGTTTGTGCAGCACAGAGAGCCATTGTTCTGCATCTATTGCATCTACACAGAACAGGCCAAGGATGTTTTTCCATATCATCTGACACTGGATGGAGTGGAGCCAAAATTTACAGGGCTGACTATGAAATCAAAAATCATAGGTTTTGTTTTGTTTTTTGCAGGTAAAGTGGAAAGGATTTGGCTTGATTTGGGAAACAGTTTTGGGGCAGGTCATAAAGAGATCACCTTGATAAACTTGTTACTGTAATTTCATATGAATTTAATTCAGTTTGTAGAACTATAGAATATGGATAAGGTGAGTAGAATGATGAAGGCCACCACATATTTGTTTCACATTTGCCTCTTGTAGCTGATTAAATCAAGCAGGTTGGGACTAGATTTATGGATATAGAAAACTGTCTCCTTGAGTGGAAAATGTGTCTGCATGCTTTATGGAAGTTGCTATGAGTCCTTTAGTGAAAAAGCCCTTCATTAAGTCAGTAGATTTTTCTATTTATAGGCATTTATAGTATTCCAGCAAGTTGGTTGGCAAGTTGGTTAGCATGCACACAGATATGCATGCATGCATGTCCAGAGAGAGGGAGAGGGAGAGGGAGAGGGGGAGGGAGGGAGGGAGGGAGGGAGGGAGGGAGGGAGGGAGGGAGAGAGAGAGAGAGAGAGAGAGAGAGAGAGAGAGAGAGAGAGAGAGAGAGAGAGAGAGAGAGAGACTTGATTGCATCTGACTGATTTTCTGATCCCACACCAGAATTAGGATTTTATGAGGGATATGGTACTAAGATAGCTTTGGGTTATCATAGTAGATGACCTTCACTGGAAGTAGAAAGTCATAGTAGATGACCCTTACTGGAACTTAAATGGGAATGTAACCAAGCAAGTTCTCTTGGACAGCTCAATGGTTTTTGGTACCATCAGTTGGCTGTGTTGGGTCTTAGGAGGAATATTTAGTGAAGATTCCAGTTATTTCTGCTAGAATGTGTTCAGAGACCCTTAGGTCTCTGAGTGATGGTAGTCTGCAGAACTTTAACTTACCCTTATGTTATTCAAGATCTACATAAAATTATTAGAGGAGGTCATTCAGAGCTTTGCCAGTAAGGTGCCCTCATATGTTGATAACATTCTCCTCTCTCCTCTGTTGTGCCTTACCTTTGATCCCAAAGAAGCAATTAGTTGTTCTTGAATGTTAACTGATTATCCAGACTAATAATAGTCTGGATAAAGGAAAACAAACTAAAACTAAATCCCAACAAAACAGAAGCACTGCCGGTAAGAACAATGTTGGATTAAAGAATTGAGATGCAGCTTGCTTTGAATGGAGATATATTCTCCTAGAAGGAGCAGGTTCACAATTTGAGTGTGGTCCTAGGTCACAAGCCAGATCTGCAAATGAAACAAACAACAACAACAACCCAACAACAACATTGGTACAATTTGTGATATTCCAGGGCAAGCAGAACACATTGGTTGTATCCCATTTGCCTATCAAAAATGCACTCTACATGGAGATACCTTTGAAAAGTGTGTGGAGATGGTAATGAATGCAAAAAGGAGCAGTGAACAGCTAATACATGCAAAGTACAGATTTTGTATGTTGACCATGCTGCACTGCCTGCCAATTGTCTTTTGTATGGAATTTAAAATATTACTGTTGAGGAGCAAATAAAAGGATATGAGCAGAAAATAAAAGTAAGGTATTGGTAAGGTAATCCTCTAGAATCTTGGGGATGCTATGATACTGTAAAATCTTGGTGATTTAAGGGACATGTCAATGTCCAGAGGAAGCCTCACCCCACTCAAGTCCTTAACTTACAAACATGAATGCTAAGATAGTGTTTGTGGATATGTAGAAGAAAAGGAGATAAACAAACAGTAAGCAGATAGGAAATGGTAGGCAATATCAGTAAATGTACAACTATTACAGGCAGGCAAAAGGGCTATCAGTCAACAGTCGGGACCAGAAGCTATGGTAAACAGCATATCATGCTGGGATTTTTTGCCTATGGCTTGGCTTAGATGAAGTACTCAGAAGCAACACTGCTTAAGAGCAGAGCTTGGGGCATGGCCTGAGTTTGGCAGCAATCAGAAATGGGGCAAGGACACTGAGGCAGAACCTTATCCCAACCAGTGGAAGAACTTTTGGATGGAGGCAAAGACTGTATGCCACTTTAGAGACTTGGAGATTTTTGTTTGTTTGAGTAGCCAGAAATGACTAGCAGACATGTGCTAGTCATTTCCCTTTACCTATTAAAGATATATTTACAAGAGCTACAGTGGCACAGTGGTTAGAGTGCAGTACTACAGGCTACTTCTGCTGATCACCGGCTGCCAGCAGTTTGGCAGATCGTATCTCTCCAGGCTGAAGGTTGACTCAGCCTTCCATCCTTCCGAGGTTGGTAAAATGAAGACCCAGATTGTTGGGGTCAATATGCTGACTCTGTAAACCACTTAGAGAGGGCTGCAAAGCACTGTGAAGCACAGTGATGGGTTTCTCCTGGTTCGGCCCGGTTCAGGTGAGCCAGTATTGGTGATCATGTGATGTCAGTGAACCAGTTCTCTAAGACTGTGAGTTGGGCCCTCCCACCCACCCCCGCATTATACCTACCTTTATGTGTCATTTTTTAGCCCAGCTGATAAGCGCGGCAGAGTGGATTACCGTGCCTCAGCTGGGCAGAAATCTAATGTGGTTGCGCGGAGCAATCGCATGCAAAGTAAGTGCACGAAGAGAACCGGTGGTAACATCGGTTGGAACCCACCACTGAAGCGGTATATAAGTCTAAATAGTATTGCTATTGCTACATGGCTACATTAGTGTGGAAGACCTTGGAGTTAGCATGGTGGATCTTGGAAAATGAATTGCAGCAGAACTGCTTCTCTGGCTATCAAGCAGAGATAGCCTCTCTCCTTAGAGTAGCCCTACTTACAGAAATTCATCAATCTAGAAAAGGGCCTTCTGCCTGGCTTCCAAGCTAAAGAATGTTCTCTCAAAGAACATGCACTTGTCTATCCCAGTTTTCCAGATGATGGTGAATCTTCCTCCATGCTCTTAACAATTAATTTATTCCAATGGTTCATTTTAATTCTGATTTTAACTGCGTTGATACTGTTTTAGGTTTTGTATTCTATTTTAGGTGATGAAGAAACAGTAAGACAAGGTAGAAGTTCAATAGTAAATAAAAATAAACATGTGTGTATGTCTTAATAAATAGGTATGTCATTGTGCCAATTTAGAAGAAGCCTGTTAAGATTGGTCCAATTTTTGACACACTAGCCTTTACAAATCAGTAGCTACCATGGGAACAGCCATCGTAGCTCAATGGTTAGAGTGCTGTATTGCAGGCTAAATCTGCTAACTGCAAGGGGTTCAATCTTGACTGGCTCAAGGTTGACTCTATCCTTCCAAGACCAGTAAAATGGATATCCAGATTGTTGGGGGAAACATGCTGACTTTGTAAACCACTTAGAAAGGGCTGTAAAGCATGGTGAAGTGGTATATAAGTCTAAATACTATTGCTATTGCTACTTGTACACCAGCCTCCTGAATGGGACCTTGCAAGTCTGCTAATTCAAGTCGGGTGCTAGCTGAGGAGCAAGCTGGCTTCAGGTCCAGAAAACCAACCTTTGATCAATTCATTCGGCTGCATCACCTGGTGGAAAAGGATTGTAGACATCTGTGTTGCATTCTTTTCCCACATTGATTGATTTGAAGACTGCTTTTGATTCAGGCTCCAGAGGAAGGTTATGGACAGCTATTACTGTAGTTGATAATGACATTACATGGAAATAACTACATTAGTTTAGATCAGAGGTGGGTTTCAACAGGTTCTGACCAATGCTGGAGAACCGGTAGCGTAAATTTTGAGTAGTTCAGAGAACCGGTAAATACCACCTCTGACTGGCCCCGCCCCCATCTATTCTCTGCCTCCTGAGTCCCAGCTGATTGGGAGGAAATGGGGATTTTGCAGTATCCTTCCCCTGGATCGGGGAGGGAATGGAGATTTTACAGTATCCTTCCCCTGCCACACCCACCAATCCATGCCCACCAAGCCACGCCCACAGAACCAGCAGTAAAAAAATTTGAAACCCACCCTGGTTTAGATGTGACATTTCTGCTTTGATTCCCATCTCAGAAGTAGCTAAACAATGGTTCACAATTGCCCCTTTCCTCTTTAAGTTTTATTTCAACGCAGGTTTTAACTTTCTGTTAATAATGGAGTTATAAAGAGAGGGAGTTTTTTTCCCCCTCCAATGTGGGCCAATAAAGCCATATTCATTCTTTTCTGTGCTGTGATGCAGTCATTTTATCCTTGACACAGGGCAGCCTTCAGGAGAACCCTGCAAGCCCAAACAGAGTTTGGTGGCAAAGAAAAATTGGATATAAATTATTCTGAAACAAAAGTCATCTTATTCACCGAGAGGCATGCTAACTGCCTTCACTCCTGGAAAATAAATGATACCCATACTGAACAAGTCAAGGACTTTAAACATCTTGGCGTTTGCTGCTTAGAAGAACATAACAAAATAATTCTACTTAGAAGAAGGAAAGGAAAGAAATCATATCTCAAACTCAAGAGGGTTTCTAATGCTGTTATTCAATTTGCTAACTGCAGTGGCAACAATTTTGCGGTGAAATTATTCCAGCTAAACTGCTGAGCTTTATGGAGCTGGGTTTTCCGCTTAGAAAGGCAGAAAAGTATTGGAAGCAACACAGCCTGAGTTTTTTACATGTCATGCTGCATTTTCCCATTGGATTCTTAATGCTGTTCTTTGGTTGGACCTCAGCCTTGCCTTTGTAAGGGCTCATATGAAATCCTGCTGACTAAAGTATTGGCTAAAATTAGTCTCTTTGGATGGTTCTTTGCCCCACTTAATCCCAGCCAATAAGTTTAGTTCTTCCACTAAGAAAGCATTGCCTTGGAGTTGATTTACTGTGCCCTATCAGCTTAATTTTTTATGATGTCGGGGCCTCAGAGAGCCATCCCAGACATTAAACCGCAAGTGCTTAATCTGGCCCTGTAGAAACGTAGGAGCGAAGCCTTTATTATTACACCAGTAGTCTCTGTTGTAGACTTTTTATTACTTTTATAATATCCTTTGTGTCCTGCACAGAAGAGCATTTTCATTAGCCAGACTCAACACCTTGCCATTAATGATCTTGGAAGCAAGGGCCAACACTACGCTGCCATTAGATGGTTTGTTCCCTCCTTCGGATAAGGTGATTGAGACTAGCTTTTGTGTGTTTGTTTGACCTGATCTTTTTTCTTGACCACTGGTTATCTGCTACTAAATTGGCATTAACTCAATAAGCATAATCACATACAGTAGATAGACTATCCCCAACCTGGCTCTTAAACTCTCCCAATAGCATGCCCCTCACATGCAATATTCACATTATTGCTGGCAGTCCTCCACTTCTCTTTCCTTCCAAAACTTACCCAGCATTATTGGGCTTCTCAAGGGAGATAGGTCTTTGCATAATGTTTACAAAATATGGTAATTTGAGCCCGGTAATTTGTAACTCAAGTGAGAACTCTGGATTAATTGATCCATTTGTGTTTTTTTTCCTTGGTAATCAACAATAACAATAGTATCCAGAGAGTAGAGTAGAGTAGAGTAGAGTAGAGTAGAGTAGAGTAGAGTAGAGTAGAGTAGAATAGAATAGAATAGAATAGAATAGAATAGAATAGAATAGAATAGAATAGAATAGAATAACAGAGTTGGAAGGGACATTGGTGGTCTTCTAGTCCAACCCCCCAGTGTTGGAGAATTCACAACTTCTGGGAGGAAAGGTGTTCCCCTGATTAATTGTTCTAACTGTCAGGAAATTTCTTCTTAGCTCTAGGTTGCTAATTCATAATACCCTCAAGAATAGTCCCCAATATCAAAATTCAAAAGCATTAATATTCTTCTTACCCTGCTACTTCAAAGTTCAACTTACAATTTCATACTGTGTCGCATGATTCTGAGCATTATAGACAGACATGCCACAGCATTGAAATATATTTTCCAAGGTCTTCATTGCTGTCCTAGGTGCTTGTTTGTGGCCTGTTTCTTGGCTGTTGGTTCTTTTACTGTTGATAGTTGAACCTGATTGGCAAAAATTATTTACCGTTTCAATGGCTGTCTTGTCAATTCTAAGGCAGATTGCTATGCCTGTTACCATTAGTTTATATTTACTTTTAGCCCATTTTTTTTCATTCTGTTCCTTGATCTTTATTACTAGACGTTGCAGATTTTTGCATTTCCGGCTACCAACATAGCATCACTAGCATAGTGCAGGTTATTGATGTATCTTAGTCCAATTTTAAAACCATTCTCATCTTCTGCCAATCCACATTCTCTTAATACATATTCAGCATGTAAATTAAAGAAAGAAAGAGAGAGAATATACAGTCTTGCCTCACTTCCTATACCTACCAGGAGCCTCTCTTTCTCTGTGTTCTGTCCAAAATGTGGCTTCCTGACATGTATCTTGGTTTTGCATTGAGATCTTTTGGAACTCCCATTTTTTTTAAAGCACCTTCCACAGCTTGACATGGTCAGCATAATTGAATGTCTTTCCATCATGAAGCAAATACTGACATTGTTTTTGATATTATTTTACTTTCTCAATTAGGATGCTTCAAAAATAATAATATATGTCCTTATATCTCACGATATTTTCCATATTGATCATATTTGGATGTGTCAAAGCTTCTATTGTTGAAAGCCACATTGGTATTTTCATATAATGTTTTTCTTTCAGTCTCTCCCATACTGTTAACAAACCATTCCTTACACAATGTCTCTGGAAATATCCATGTATCCTGTTCTTCCCGTACCATAGAAAGAATCTTGCTTTTTAGGGTTTCTGGAAATCAGGAAAGGTGTTTCCCTTTCATGTACAGCTCTGATTTGATCCTAAGCATTGGATGATCCTAAGCATGATTTTGCTAGCATGTGAATTAAGGATACAGTATTTATTATCATTTGATTTTATGATCAATTCAGTCTATTTCTTTCCCTTTTCTTGATCAAAGGAAACATAGCCAACTTCCATCACACCAAAGTTAGCAACCACAAGATAACATAGCTCACTACTGCCCTGTGAGAAGCCTTTGATTGTTACAAAGATGAAGCTAGGAAGAATTACGCGGATCTTGTACTCCTCTCTTCCAGTCCTTTGTCTACCTGACTTCCATGATTTCATCAAGGAGAACTAAAGAGCTGAATGCACATCCAGTCGAAGATGAATGTAACACTTTGTGTGATTGCATACCCTACTTTATCAGGTCTTGCAGTCATCTGGCATAAATGGCTCTTCAGGCCTTCTCCTTGAATATGTGAAAATCAGTGAGCAGAATGGGCAAGGAGGGCACAAGGAAATGGGGTCCTAGATTAGACACACATAATTAAGAAAAGTTAGGAAGTTTGAAAGTCTGCCCTAGAAATTCCAAGCACTGTTTTGACAATTCTGAACTTCATGTTTGCTTTATATTAAAACCAACCTTTCGTGCTCCTAAAAAATCCCACTATTCAGAGTGTTTAGTCTAATTTGATGTGAATCACCTTCTGATTGTCACTTCACAGAAGTTAAAATCAGGAGCCAGGAGGTAGCCCACCAAGCATTTAAGTTAGGAAGCGATTTCCTTTCAGTTTAGTTGGTAATTACATATATGTACATTTTGCTGAACTGTACACAGGTACATTGCAATGCTTTCAGTAAAATAGTTGCCAGGCAACTATGGAAAAATGCACTAAATGTTGTGAATAGACTCTTTACTCCCACTCTTGTATTGATGGAGACTTACTGTTCTAAAAGATAGTGTTCTAAAATCTAGGCACATAAAAATGTGGTTTAAAATGAGCACTGAAATGAAAAATATTCTACAAAATTATATCACTGACGAACATGCTCTGGATTCAAAATATTTCTGTAACTTGTCCTATCACATTTGCATTTTCTTTTAAGAACGGTGTTTCCTTTCGTTTCCTTTTTTTTCTTCTTTAACTGGAAAAGTAAAACTGATAAACAAAAAAGGGAAAATATTATACCGGTAGTATCACAGAATTTTAAAGTTATATATTCAGAAAATTTTTGATATTATCCATCATCCTAAGCAAAATAATCAAAATTTAAGTTAAACCCTCCATACTAACAAAAATTATAGAAGAAAGCTTTTTCAGTTGAGGAAAATTGCAATTTTTTAATGAAACTTTAAAAAAAATCTATAAAACACATGAGTTAGGGTTGTAAAAAAATACTTCCTTACAATAAACTGACATACACATTCCTAGCTGTGCACCGCCCTGAGTCCACCAGGAGAAGGGCGGTATATAAATTGAATAAATAATAATAATAATAATAATAATAATAATAATAATAATAATAATAATAATAATAATAATAGTCATAATTGCTCCTGACTGGAGGCTCCATTCAACTCCGTGATAGATAAAACAGGAAAGCACAAGATTGGTCAACCATCCCTTGGATGATTCCCCAGATACCTCTTTAGATGACAGCTCAGGGGAGGATGAGCCAGTTCCTGGCACATCAGGAACTAAGTTAATTGATGGTTCCAAATGGCCGTCCAGAAGAGATTTGGCTGAGGCTCCAGCTGGGGAAAGCTTGTGGCTGCAGACAGCCATCAAAGAGGAGGAACAACTGCCTTCTGCACCTGAGCCAAGAACATATAGGGCAGAGAAAAGGCAGGAGCAGAGAAGGTCAGCCAGACTACTCAAGAGGAGAAAACCCCACCCATCTTGATGGGCTGCATAGAAACTGGCTATTTATCACAGCAGACGGATGAAGGCATTGCTGGGAACAATGTGTTTTGTTTCCTAGCTGTGTATTTTCTAGTCGTGGTGATTCCTGCCTCGCTTTGGATTGACATTGCATTTTGACTTGAATAGTACCTTGGAAACTCTGGACTTTTCTTGCCTTATGAGCTCTCTTGTGTTGTGGATTTAAGTTTGTCTGGTGGATTTATTTTGTTTGAGAAACTTTCAAGTGCTTTGTGAACTCTTCGGGCATTTCTCTATGGATTAGCCTTAGTCTGCTCATGGCTGGACTTAATTGGGACAGTTCTGGGTTTTGTGGTGAAGGGAATTGCTGGAGAATATTAATAAACACATAGTTACCTATGTGTGTAAGTGGGCAGGGCACCACAGTATGTTTAAATAAGGAAATTTATGCTCATCTAAATTAGATGACAAGTAGTCAGAGCCTTCTATGGACATGTCCATGGGGACATGAAAAAGTCAAAATGTTGGTATCAATCATTATATTGTCAACACTGACTTGACTTTTTTCACTGCTTCCTACCCCACACTCAGATATCTGTGCAACCAATTCCACCAATCCTTAGTGAAAAACATCCTTCATTTGAATATGATGATGAACTAATACCAATACAATTTCAAGTGATGTACACATGCAAGTGTGCATTCTTGCAGGTCCCATATTTCATCAATAAAAGCAACTTTAAGGTCTATACTATATTTATGTGTAATTCATTTATGACATTTATACCCTGCTGGAATCCAATTAAGGACATTCGGCAGGTCACTAATCTAATTAAAATTTGCATGGTAAAAATTAAAAATAACGTATATTGGGCAAAAATAACAATAAAACGCATCACTTTCCAAATATCTGAATATATGAAATATCTCTGTTTTAGGCTGTTTGCAGTTTGGGAAGGAAACTATCTTTCAGCCTAGAATTCTTGTTGTGCCTGTCAACACTGGCCCTTACAGCAGCCGAATCAGAGGAGGAGGAGATGTGGGAGTCAAGGTCAGCATCAAGGCAACCTGAGAGCTCCGAGGAGGAAGAGGGAATGGAACTGGCAGAGAGAGAGAGACAGAGGCAGAGCCTGGCCCATCCATCAGTCCTCAGATGGAGAGTCAACAGCCCCTGGGTCTGGAGGTGGTTGATAAGGAAGAGGAGGAACAGCTGGGTCCAGTGCCTGACGCATGGATGCACAGAAGGCAGAGGAAATCTGTAGGCTGATCCTTGGGAAGGAAGAGCCAGCAAAGCCCCACCCTAGCTCTGGAGATAAAAGGCAGGGGGCAGAGATGAATAGATGTAGCAGACAGTTATTCATCTCCGGCCTGGACAGACTTGTTAGCCTGCATTGAGAGAGAAACATTTTGCCAGGGCTGCTGGCATTCCTAATAAAAGAATCTTTGAGTTAACTTCAGAGGGTTTGTCATGTTTGGGGAGCTGGGTCAGAACAATTCTGTTAATCTACATGAATTAGTTTTCCATAGTCAGAAGGGTTGTAGAGAGTAAGGGAGGTGACCATTACCTAGGCAAAGGAGGCTGAAACAGTCTTTTAAGTCCCAGGAAACAAGATAATAGGGAGAAATAAGAAGTTGAAGGTATGTTGGATAGGATCACCATCAGTTATTTGTAAAAATAGTAAAGG
The DNA here is from genome assembly GCF_059756535.1 of Pantherophis guttatus. Lineage (NCBI taxonomy): Eukaryota > Metazoa > Chordata > Lepidosauria > Squamata > Colubridae > Pantherophis > Pantherophis guttatus. The sequence goes on along the minus strand of NC_142063.1, from coordinate 249,090,076 downwards.
CAGGATATAAATAAATAAATAAATAATATTCATCTGCAACTCAGGCAAACAGCTCCCCAATTCAGTGGAGTCTTAGTTAGCATTCCTGCAGGTGCCATGTTTTCTACCATAAGCAGTTTTCGGGTTTATACTACTCGCAAGATCCTTACAGCTCGTCTCAGTAAAGAATAGTTCTCATCTTCCTGTGGAATTGATTTTCTAGTCTGGTTTACCTAGTGGTACAATCACGAGGCAGTGCTGGATGCACTTGTACCCCAGAGGGTTTGTGTATGTGCATGCCTTTGAGTCAGTATTGTCCCTTGGTGATTGCCTGGCTAGTCCCTGTAGTTTCCTTGGCAAGATTTCAGAAGTGCCTCCTTCTTCTTAGAGTTCAGAGACAGCCCAAGGTTATCCAGCTGGCTTCGTGTCTAAGGGAGCACTAGAACTCAAGGCTATCTAGTTTGTAGGCTGGTGCCTTAACTAAACAGATAGTTTCACTTTCCTCAAATATCCATTGGTCACCCTTGATTGTAAACCTACAGTAGCTATTCTTGCCTTTATGTTGTCTTCATCAGACTCCCCCTTTCCCTGCATCTAGCTTAACTGCTCTACCAGCCCTAACTAGAAGTGTGAATTTAGACACAACCCTCTTTCTGCAGCAAGGTCTGGAGGGTTTGCTTTAATGAATCAGGAAAGACTCGGGAACATGGGCATAGGGGTACATTAGGAGTGAGTAAGAAAAGAAGTAAAGTAAAAAAAAAAAAAAGAAGTCGCATATACCACTCCAACAGCTAGAATTAAGTCTTGATCCAAAGTCCTTGGTTAATAAAGGGATATAACTGGCAGAGCATTATGTAATTGGTAACTTCACTGCTTATAAAAGTCAAGAATTATGTCCTTCTATGAATTAGACAAAAGCATATATAAGTTTCAAGACAAGTTGGGATAAATGTGTTTTGCAAATCACTGTTGAAAGAAAGGCTGAGGCTCTTAAGAGAATAAGCTTTCAGCACTGTTGGGATAAACGTAAGTAAGGCAATTACACCATTTCAATCTAGCTGCCGTCAATGATGTTTTAAGCCAAAGCAATTTGAGTTTATATTTCCTATTGTCTGTCTTGTGTTCTGCAAATAATAGTGGCAGGAAGTCAATTTTAACTTGTGAGTTTGAAAATAGCAATTGTAAAGTAATGACTGATTCTTGTACTACCTTAGCAACAAGTTTGTTTCTTCCACACTGAACCACAACTTTGTTAGCGTATTGCAGACATGGAAAAGAATTTCCTTCCTTCCTTCCTTCCTTCCTTCCTTCCTTCCTTCCTTCCTTCCTTCCTCCTGTCATCCATCCATCCATCCATCCATCCATCCATCCATCCATCCATCCTGTAGTTCTCTTATTAATTTCTGTCTATCCCCAGTAATATAAATTTTCTGTGCAGTTTACATTTTCACAAATGACTCATAATTAATTATAAAAATGTAATTAAAATGAATCCCACAATAAAATTAAAATGTTTTAAAAAGAATCGTAACAAAAGAACATTGGGTTAAATTTATCCCTGAGAAAGCTTATAATTGGGACCATCGGTAAGAAAACAGTCCAATTTTGGCTTTCAAAATGAAAAGTTAAAATAATAAGTTGTTCTAAAATCCATTAACTGATTGATTCCTACTAAATGCACCTGAAATTAGGACACTACATTACTATTAATGTCCAGTGGACTTACAGAACAGATACAGAATTTCTATTTCAACTTTAATGGAATAGAAATTAGAACTGAAATTCTTGTTGTATAATATGGATGTTATAACATGGATGCTAAGTATAAAGTCCTATATGGTTCATGGTCAGGGTAGCTACCTAATTTGCCAAATAGATTTTTCCAGCCCAATTCCAGCCCAAGATTATTTACCATAATGTCCTACCTGTTAATGACTACTTTAACTTCAACCACAATAACATAAGGGCTATCAATAGATACAAACTAAATGTAATCCATTCTAATCTTGATTGTAGAAAATATGACTTCAGCAATAGAGTAGTAAATGTCTGGAACACTCTACCTGATCCTGTTGTTAGTTTCTCTAACCCCCATACCTTTTACCTTAAACTGTCTACTGTGGACCTTACACATTTCTTAAAAAGTGCATGCATAAGCGCACCAATGTGCCTACCATCCCTGTCCTACTGTCCTCATTTATATGTACTCATTTTATGTGTTTATGGCCATGTTTTGCTTATTTATGTGTCCATGAAAAAATGTTAGTGGTGAAATTCAATTTTTTTTACTACTGGTTCTGTGGGCGTGGCTTGTTGGGCATGGCTTGTTGGGCATGGCAGGGGAAGGATACTGCAAAATCTCCATTCCCACCCCACTCCAGGGGAAGGATACTGCAAAATCCCCATTCCCTCCCCAATCCTGAGGGAAGGATATTGCAAACTCTCCATTCACACCCCACTCTGGGGCCAGCCAGAGGTGGTATTTGCAAGTTCTCTGAACTACTCAAAATTTCCACTACCGGTTCTCCGAATTGCTCAAAATTTCCGCTACCGGTTCTCCAGAACCTGTCAGAACCTGCTGGATTTCACCCCTGGTCCCTATGTCTATACTTATACTATTTTCTTGTACTTGTTGACAAAATAATCAAATAATTAAATAAAATAATAAAATAAATTTAAAAATTAAAAAATTAAAAAATAATCAAACAAACAAACAAACAAACAAATAATTCAGACAAACAGAGGCACTTACTAAATCTCTTCTTATCATGTGGTGTGACAGGAGGGATGAACTATACCATTTTCTACTGGAGAACATCCCCAGAATAGTGTACACTTTGGTGCAAGGGTACTGTAATGTGGATGTTCCATTACTGGAGGCTTTCAAAAAGAGACTGGACAACCATTTGTCTGAAATGGTTTTCTGTTTGAGAAGGGAATTGGACTAGAAGATCTCTAAGGTCCCTTCTAACACTATTATTCTAAAGGTGAATTAAAACCTTGGCTTTCACAAAGCCCTTTAGGAGCTGATTGTGTACAACCTCAAAGGGGTTTTTTCAAAAGGCAACTCGACTGTTTTTCCTTGCGGAAGATGCTTTGTTCCTCATCCAAGAAGCTTCATCGGTTCTGGCAGGATGGTCAGGATAATGGAAGGATTCTTTTACCACCCCACCAGATCCGATGAAGTTTTTTGAATGAGAAGCAAAACGGGGAAAAAACAAAAACAAAAAAACAAAAACCAGTCCAGTTGCCTTTTGAAAAAGCACCTTTGAGACATCTATGTCCTGGCTGACTGAGAATCTCCACAGACAGTGGATAGCCTTGTATAAAATACTTGGATTTTTTTTGTTACTTGTATTCAATTAGATTATATTTATTATATATCATTATATATTACTGTGTTCTCATGTTTTACACTTGTACATTCCCCAGAGTCTCTTGAGACTGAGGTAGTCAATACATCTTATGAATAAATAAATAAAATTCTGTATCTGATCTTTTAACTTGGTTATCCTGATGTTTTTAGCTTTGTTTACCAGGGGGATTACAAGATGCCTATGACTAAACATTTGCTTTATTTTCATGCCCAAAATCAAAGACAAATGCATTATGGCTTTCATTAATAATGTAGGCTACAAATTACTGTTTAAGAAAATACTTTTTGTTTTTGTTTTTAATGGTGTAATTAATAAGTTTATTAATAACATATTAATTAACATTATTGTCTCCTTGTCAAATAGTTTGGTCAAAATCCTCATACATAACCTGAAACCAAGTGCTAATGTAGCACTTTTATCTCCAATATTGGTGCAACGTCCAGTATCTGGTCACCCAGTGGTTAGAATGCAGTACTGCAGGCTACTTCAGATGACTGCAAGTTACCTGCAGTTCGGCAGTTCGATTCTCACCGGATCAAGGTTGACTCAACTTTCCAACCTTCCGATATTGGTAAAATGAGGAGCCAGAGTGTTGGGGACAATATGCTAACTCTGTAAACTGATTAATGAAGGCTATAAAGCACTGTGAAATGGTATATAACTCTAAGTGCTAATGCTATTTCAAATATACCATTTTTGACCATGGAAGAATTACAATACTACATCTAAGTAAAACTTCCCTTGTAATCAATATGCTGAATTATTCTAAAAGATTATCAACATTCACTTAAGGCCTGCAAAATAAATTCCAGGATGGGATGAACTAAATGCAGAGGGGTGGGGGACAACATTTTATTGGCTTATAGCTGAGACTCCATTTCCTGAGCAATTGGTGAATTCCCCAAAGCTTCATTCTAATGGCAATATTATCCCCATGCATGAAACAACTTTTTAAATCTGGATGTTGATCTGAACACAAGAGTTGAAAATGGAACTGGAAGACTCTGGGGAACCAAGTGATTTCCTTCCTCTTCAACTCCTCCATCCACAAAGTATCTTAAATTTGACAACAACATGGCCAGATTTCAGTGGCATGATCAGAAGTTGTGTCTCTGTGTGGGTCACTCCCTTTCTCACCCTTTAAAAAGTGTGGATGAAAATCAGCTATGTTTTCCTACTCTCCGAGTGCCATGGAACACAAAAGAGATTAGATAAAAGCTGCAGGTTGCCTGTCCCAAAGGTGCTTTTTCAAGAGGCAACTGGACTTTCTGGTTTTTCTTAGAAGACATTTCGCTTTTCATCTAAGAAGCTTTTTCAGCTCAAGAACCTTCTTGGACGAGAAGCGAAACATCTTCAAAGAAAAACCAGAAAGCCCAGTTGCCTCTTAAGAAAGCACCTTTGGGACAACCATGACCTGGATGACTGAGAATCTCCATAGACTGCAAGTTGCCTGCCTGGTTTAGAAACACATCTTGCAATAACTTAACACTTCTATTTAAAAGTCAAAATAGCAGGGCAGGAACTTAGGCATGCATTATAAGTGTGGGCTCCATGATGCTCTTTGATGCTCTATGTAACAACATCAGCACACTGATGATGTTACTTAGTTTGGTAATGAAACATCTGCAAGGAAACCACCAAACTCAGAGAGTGTCATGGACCCCACATTTTGACCTGAGCGACAAATGTTCTCTTCTATCATATCTCCCTGTGATTCCAATCTGAGAGGGTTCTATAGCAATTTTCCTCAGCAGCTGAAGTAAACTACTCACCTTCACTTGTAGAATAATGCCTTATGAACCCAGAGTTGTATGTTGCTGCTTTTAATTTGGGAGAAAATGTTCAGTGACCATTCAGCAATGGGTCATATAAGCAAATCCTTGCATGAAAATGTATTACTTATGACAGAGTTATGACAGAAATAAACTACCATAACTGACCATGTCTGTCATCAAATTGGTGTTTTAAATGTGGACAGATGGAGTGAGAGTTCTATCCTCACCTGAGGTATGCTTTGTTTATGGTTCGATTTTCATGTATTTTGGTTGAGGAAATTAAATTGTCTGACTGAATAAAATGCTTCTCTGGTATCAACTAGCCTTACTTTAGAAGTATCACCGTCTAATACCTAAAAGTATTAGATCTTCTAATAGCAATTAAATACTTAAGAAAGGGTCAAATGTGAATTCTAAAACAGTGAGAGCATGCTCACTTTTCAGCTTAGTCATAAAATTTAAAATATGAATGTAACATGACCCCTGGGACACTGCAACTGTCATAAATATCAGTCAGTTGCCAAGCATCTGAATTTTAATAATATTGTAATATTCGTAAGTGTGAAAAAAAAGGTCAGTGGCTTTTTTCAGTGCCATTGTAATTTCAAATGGTCACTAAATGAACTGTTGTAAGTCAAGGACGACCTGTACATCTAAACAGTTTGAATGCTAGGAGCAGACCAATAGGAAGTAGGGTTCTGAAGCATCACAAAAGATGCTTCTCAAATTCTTCCTGTCTAAATACCAATCTATATTTTGAACTCCTGAATTCTGTAATCATTTTCCTGAATTGGAACTGATGAATTTGTTGCAGTGGTTTCAATTACTAAATTGTACATGGTACTGTTTTACAGCTTTGTTATAGTTTTGCTTTGTTCCTTCTGTATTTTTCTAGGGTCAAACTGAAAGAACAAAATAGATCCCAAGAGAAAACCAGATGATATCTAAAACTAAGAAACTATTTGCAGGTGAAAGCATTTCCCACCAGGACATTAGATTGGCCATTCAAATTACCTCTGTGGTGTTCCCTGAATAGAATGTGTTATGAACCCAAGAAAGTATTTGCATTGGGCTATAATGGAGCTCAATGGAGCTAGATGCTATTGCATCTGCTCTTCTTTTTAAAGGTATTTTGACTTCAGGAGATGAATCATAAATATGATTATAGATGCTCCGGTTACAGAATGCATTTGGTAACTGTGGGTTACTCAGAGGCAGATCTAACTCATGGGATGTTGTTTTACCCATAAAAATGGGGAATGATCACATGTATGCAACCTTCAGCTGCTCAGTTGCAAAACAGAAAAGAATCTAAAGGTGATTGAATGCCTAACATATCTTGGGAATGCAGAGGAGGCAGACAAACAGTTAAGAGAGGAAACAGGGATGCTATAGAAGAAATTCTTAAGTCCAGGGGATGAGAAAAGCAGAGATTCAGAGTAACTCAGCCTTAATTACACTCAGCATAAATTGTGCAGGAGAATGACTTTGGTAGTCTTTCAAGATTTTGTTGCATTATCCTACTAGCAGGGAAGATTTTTTTCTGAAATCCAAGTAATTCTTGTTTCCTGGGTTTGCCAACCTCATAGAGCTTGTCAGTAACAAATAGAGAGAGAAACAAATATTAACCATGGATCTACAGTACAGAGAATAAAATCTTTTCGTTTTTCATTACATCTGCAATATATTATTACTGAGAGGAAATTGAACTCATGGATCAATGAAAAAGTGCTTAAATGTGTAATAATAGGTAGAACAGAACTTCATCATGAACCTGTGCAAAATTTGGGTCAAATAATTTATATATACACTTACATAGTTGTCAGACGTACTTAAAACAAAACCTCTCAACTACAACAGTTGAGTAAAATATATATACGGTATTTACCTGGCAGGGGAGATATCATGATCATGGAATAAAAATATCGTTTCTCCACCCTCATGAATCAGTGGCTCAAAGGTTATTTCTTCCAAGGTGACAGGAGTATCTATTTCTAAAGACCGGATCTGCCTCTCTTCAAGGTCCAATTCCGTCAGGCATTAAATAGCTAGTTTTTGAGTGGATCTTCTTTCCTAATCCTTGCTTTAAATGTCAAAGTATCTGTTAAGGACTCGAGAAATTAAATGTATAATGTAAAGCCTGGTTGAAATTATTACAACCCATTGTTAAACCCATGTACTGTCTGATAAGGATTTGGGATTTGCTTGTCTATTTTTTTTTTTTTAAGTAGAGTAGAAAATCTCAGTTAATAGAAAAAGCTATTGTGTTTTTTTGCATCCTTTTGGTCTTTTTTTTCCCCCAGCCATATTCTTTGCCTTAAAAATGTGCAGTGATTGGGAGGGAGTTTACAATCCTTCTCTTTCTTTGTCAGCCAGTTAAGTGGAACTTGCTTATCTCCTCCTCCTCCCTTGCAGGCAATAACGATCTATAGGAACATTGTATGAATGCCATTCTTCTCCCATGGTGTGAGCACAAAATGCCTTAAGCAGAATGATTGTACCATGGGACAAATGTGGCCAGTGTAGTGAAAGTGAACTTATAGATCTATAATTTAATGGATTTCAAAGTCATGCAGGTATCAATAAGATTTCCCAAGAAAGTTAACTAGTTGTGTCATTTTAATGAAACCTTTCAACACTGATGTTTGAAGGAAAACAGTGTGGTTTCTGCCTGCAACAACAGAGGCAATAAACTTAGGGAGCTTTGCAATAAATACCAATTCAAGGATTTAGAAAATGTTCCAGTTCCAAACCTACTTAAAGTTTGGACTTCCATTTCCCCCATGGCTCCCAGAAATTTAGCATTTCTGGGAGCCATGGGCTGTCAGAAATAGGTTGCAGAACAATTTAATAATCCTGCAAGTGTCATTTTTTCATGGTGACTATGGAGAAGGAGGAGGAGGAGGAGGAGGAGGAGGAGGAGGAGGAGGAGGAGGAGGAGGAGGAGGAGAAGATAAAATTATAAATATTTATTATTTTATGGATTATAAAATGTGTCCCTATGTAATATAATTGTATGAAATAAAATTTCATATTTTATTATTTGCTATTACAGTTGTTGGATTTCTTTTGTGTCTCTCTTCCTACCACCAAGTGACCACTCTGTACCCCACCAGTTAAAAAGTTTCAGAATGTTTTCTCATCTTAAGATAAAAAAATATTTGATTCCTGGAGCAAATAATTCTCTCTAAGAGAACAAATGATTCTCTCTAAGAGAACAAATGAGATGGGTCTGTAAAACTGAATTCCTATTCAGTGTTTTCCTAGGCATAGAGGTAGTAACTGTTGCTGCTACTAAGATGATTGACCACCTCTTTTACAAACCTGTAATTTTCAAGATACACAAACCAGCTTCATTTGTATTAAGCAGATCCCAGGTCACCACTTCTTTTTTGTACCTAAAATCTGGATTCATTTCTTTGGAGACTTGCAGTTGGCTTGCATGTGGCTCTGTTCATTTAGACATTGACTATAATTGATGAAAATAAACACATTAGATAAAATACTGAGCTCTCTCATGCAGTGGTGGGATTTTCGGGCTAGTTCGGGCCAGTTTGGGCCAGTTCGGGTGAACCGGTTGTTAAATTGCTGGCTGGCTCCACCCCTTCCAGGAGTCCCCACGCACCCCATTTTGGCTCCCAGGAGGCTGCAAGGAGGCCTACTAGGCCCAAAACAGGGCACAGGTGTTTGTGTGCGGCGTGCCCCCCCATGGCCCATTTTTGCTCCCAGGGGGGTGTAGGAGGCTGAGTGCTGCCTGTCACACCCCCTGGCCATGCCCACTATGGCCACGCCCACCCAGTCAGTCATTAGGGCAGAGAACCGGTTGTTAAATTATTTGAATCCCACCACTGCTCTCATGTCAATCCAGGTTCTTGCTTAACAACTGTCTGTTTAACAACTGTCTGAATTTACTGCAGCACTGAAAAAGTAACTTTACATCTGGTTTTCTCTTGCAACATCCCCATGATCATGTGATTGATATTCAGACACCACAATCGAGTAACAGAGTCAACAGAGAAGTCAACAGTAAAAATGCAAGTTGTAGTCAAATTCTAAATCATTTATGTGCATGCCTGATAGGAGAAACTAAGGGAGTTATGCATGTATTACTATATTACCATTGTATTATCCAGCCAAATTAATAGGCCAAATGAAAAGAACATTCTCCTTTTATTAGCTGATTTGTCTCCAGAAATCTCAAGAACAGATCTTACATTGTAGTGCACAGTTCTTGCAGTCCAAGGAATATTGTTCTCTTTACTTGTTCTATATTACTTTTCAGTTATATTAACTATTATTTATTTATTTTTAACTGAGCATTTTATTTTCTCTTTACTTACATTGAATCCTTATTACTTGTAATATAGTGTGTCAGAGCAAGCTGTAAATAGGGCTTATACTAATTTTGAAGCTGGTCCTGGTGCTATCACTGATGGCAGTGGTATCAGTTGGATCAGCATCAGATTTGTAGATCAGATTACCATAGTGTTCTATAGTAATCTGTTCCCTGAATCCTAACCATCCATTTAGAAAAATGAGGTGGTCTGGATTTAACCATAGAGAGGATAAGCCAGAAAAGGAGGCTAGGATCTATTAAAACAAAGGGCTAAGAAATGCAGGATCTCTTTTTTTAAAGAAATAATTTATTTACAACATTTATCTGACTTTGGCATGTTTTTGGACAACCTTATGAGATGATACAACAATCACATCTACTCACTATTCCAATTCTTTGTATAAATTGAACGCTATGTTATGATGTATACATCTTCAATAGTTACTGTTCTGAGTGATTTATTTATGGTAAAACTCTAGCTTCCCTGTAATGTCACATGATAGGAAGTAACGGAACTTCTAAAAAGCCTTATTTTTCTATTTGCAGTAGCAATACTCATTGAAACAGAAGATGCTAGTGATAAAAAACAATGCTGTGAAATAGTAGTTGAGCTGTTTTCAGTGTCTTTTCATGGGCTTCTTATGTCTAGTTACAGAAACAGGAAGTTGTGATCCAAACTGCAGCTATAGAAATCTGTTTCCCTAAATCCCTATTTTTGTGATGGATTTAGGGAAATGAGAACATAATTCGGTACATCTGCAGAGAATTTTTTTTAAGAAAAATTGTTGGAATAGTTGATGGTAGTGATCTTAGTTCAGAAATCCTTATCACTATGATTTTCACCTAGAAATATTCAGGAAGTTTCATTATTGCACTGTCTAAAGCAGGGATGTCAAACTCATGTCATCATGGTGATGTCACATGATGTGTTGGGACTTTTCCCCCCTTTGCTAAAATGGGCGTGGCCATGGCCGGTGCATGACACATCTGGGCCGCAGCTTGGGAGTTTGATAGCCCTGGTCTAAAGCCTTATTTGTTTGTGAAAGATATTGGTATAAATGCTGATTATATATTGACCTCTAAAAAGAGGTGGCACATATCTTGATTTGCCTTAAAACCGATAAAGATAGCAGGTTAGATTCAGAATTTCTCAGAATCCAATTTACTATTATTTGTTCCATTGGATAGAATATGGGTTGAATAAGTCATGGATCCAGATTAATGTAATTAAACTAAACTCATAAATTTAAGTAATTTACATTTAACACATTGTTTAAATAGACTTCTATTGAGAAAACAATTTTATAAATAGTATTAGTTAATACTAACACTATGAATATGTAACTAATTAGTAACTGTTATACCAAGATGTCTGCAGAAGTTTTGTATTTGCTTACAACAAAAACACCTAAAAACTAATACTTAAATGTGGCAGTAGATTTGGTGAGCATGTTCTCAGACTAAATACACTCTGACTTGCTCTGAGTAAAATAAATGTTTTTACTGGATCCTGTTCTGAAAAAAAAAATACATGTGCTTTGTTCCTCCTGCTAAACATTGTTTCTTTTATTAAAAACTGCATTCCATTTATTCAAAGGCAAATATTTTAATTGTTAAATAACGGAAATATCTAAATAATTGCTTCATTTCTTCTATGCAATACATTGAAGTATGATCTAAATTCCTTTCCGGTTGTATTTACTATATTTTGCACACAGTTCTTGAGATGAAGAGATTAAAATAAATTGGCTGTTCTCTGTCTGGGAACAGATTTTCAGTCTGACAAATTCATCTAACAATTTAAACAAACAAAAGAAAATCCATTGGAAAGCTCACTGAATCTCTTAAGAGCATAGCAGTGATGGACATCCTTTTTAAATGTACCAGATGGGAGAGGTTCAACCATCTTTTAGATGTCCTACATCCCCTGGAAGAACCATATGATTATGAGATGTTATGATTCAGCACCTTCTGCTGTTGCAATCTCTGTACTTCCCCATCAGTGGGCAGCTAATTCCTTGTCTGTGTTTAGAGAGTTGTGTTGCCTTCTAATACTCATTCAGATTTTCTCAGCCTGCATCTGGAAGCCTCATTGCATTTAGCAAGAATTACTTCTATGTAAAATACGTTATGATACACGTATGTAGCATCACTAATAACTTCAATCCAGTGCCTGCTGTGAATTCTGTAGCAATATATTATCACCTGCATGCAATCACCTACATTGACAACATAAGCAAAGACCCCAAACCCAAGAATGGAAATAATATCCATGAACTAATCTTTGCAGGCAATCAGGCATTGATAGCAAGTATTGCAGCTAAGAAACTGCAATATCTTATGGCCCTCAACCAAGAATGCAAGACAAATAATATCAGCAAAGAGAATCAGCAAAGGGAAAACAGAAGTAATGGCACTCAGAAGAAGAAAATAAAAACCGTAAACATAGTAATAGAGGTACAAGCAGAACTCAAGTATCGAAGTTCAAATATCTAAGAAAAATATTCACCAAAGATGGTAAAATGGATGAAGAGATTAGTGTATGATACAATAAGGCAAACCAAGTATTAGGATAGCTAGATACAACGTAAGTAGTACCGATCAGTACAAAAAAGCATCTCATACAAAGCATATTCATTATCTATGTTCTTCTTGTTGTTGTTGTGCCATATCCGTCATCGGACATTGGCGATCATGTTGCAATTCTATTTTTGTCAACAGCCGCATGAAAAAGTGCTGCTGAGTTTTGTCCAAATCAGTCCCTTAGGTTTTGAAGCCATGATGTTCTTCTTCTGCCTGGACCTCCTTTGCCTTCAGTCTTTCCCTGGAAGACTAAGTGAAGAATGCCGTATTTTTCTGGGAGTTGTATCACATGTCCAAAATATTCTAACTTTCACTTTTTAATGGCTTTGATGATTTCCCTTTGCTTTCCCAGGTGGCTTATCACCTCATTTGTGATTTTGTTAACCCAGTTTATACGTAACAGCCGTATATATATATTCCCTATGTTACCAGTGCCAAACATGGAAACTTACAATAAAACAAGCGGTTAAATGCTCCCGGGTCGGACCGGATCGCCCGATCTGGTAGCGATGGTGGGTGGTTTGGAGAACTGGTAGCAAACATCCCTGCCCCTCCCCCCATGCCCAGCTGAGCCACGCAATCATCAGAGGCTTTTTTTTTTATTTTTAAAAGCATTTTTTCTATAACCTCTTTGGCCAAAAAAAATGCTTTTAAAAGTTAAAAAAAAAGCCTCTGATGATTGTGTGGCTCAGCTGGGATCGTCAGAGGCTTTTAAAGGTATTTTTTTACAACCTCTTTGGCCAAAGAGGTTGTAGAAAAAAATGGTTTTAAAAGTTAAAAAAAAGCCTCTGATGATTGTGTGGCTCAGCTGGGATCATCAGAGGCTTTTAAAGGTATTTTTTTACAACCTCTTTGGCCGAAGAGGTTGTAGAAAAAAATAGTTTTAAAAGTAAAAAAAAAAAGTTGGCCACACCCACCCAATCACATTACCCCCCACCAAGCCACGCCCACAGAACCGGTAGTAACAAATTTTACATTTCACCACTGAATAAAACGTAAACAAAAAGTTAGTCACCATGGAAATGAGATGTTTGAGGAAAGCTGCTGGAGTGACCAGAAGAGTTAAAATAAAAAACGAGATCATAAGAGAAAGAATTGGCATAGAACCAATTTTAAACTACATACAAAAACATCAGATAAAATGGTTTGCTCATCTGGAGAGGATGTCTTGGAATTCCATACTGTATAACACATATACAAAAAGAACATGAGGCAGACCTAGAAGATGATGGAGAGACAACATCAAAAACACACTACAACAGCCTCAATTAACAAAGGTTGAAGCCCCCAGAAGACCAAGACCAGAACTCCCTTAAAAGCCAGAGCAGTAAAAGAGGAAGTAAAGAAAAGAATAAGAAGAATCTCAGCAAGCTTTAATGTTCTGGGTGATTACCACCCCACCACTTTTATTATTGTTTGTTTGTTTGTTTTGAAGTTATTCTTATAGCTTCATTTCCTCTGTGTTTAAAAAAAAAAGTTTCAACAATTTCTTGGTAACTGACTTTCAATATCCCGTCTTTATTTATTTACTTAAAATGCAATGCACAAAAGCGTTTACCTGAATTGCCCTTACCATTTTCCTATTCACAATACTTCCAATTATATAATCATGTCTAACGGATGCTTTAAACACAAAACAAATCTTTTTTTATGTGTGTATCTGTATAAGCATGGATGGGGCCTTCTGCCATAATTCTCTAATAACAGCAAGATTGCGCTGTATATTTGATTAAATGAGAAAATCCATATCTATTTTAAGAGACGGAGTGGTGATGTACTTGGCTGAGATCTGGAGATGGGAGAGCACCATCATTCACCATCAAAGGATGATATATGAACAGAAATTGGAGGCTTTAGTTCTTAGATACAAATGGAGTATTAACTAGATGAGCTCCAAACTCCGCAGCATGGAATTCCATTACTAACCAAGCATGATCCCCTTATTTCCTTTCTTTTTGGTGTGGGCTATATCAAAACCCAATTGAATGAGTGCCGGCTCAGCAGCTTTCAAAGGTTTGTGCTTTCTTTAAATGAATGGTGGGCTGACTTTTATTCATTTGTTGTACTGTACATAGAATTTGGGCCAAGAATTCAGCCTGTATTTCTTGGTAAGCAGAGAAGAACACAAAGTACAAAAGCAAAGTGGAATAAAATCCTGAATAACAGGGCCTAAAGTTGTTTATGAAATAGAAGTGAATGTTGCATTTTCTGACAAGCAACATGAAAAATATGTTTTGAAATTATTGCTTTGAAGATTAGGTTATTTCTGAACACAAAGGAACCAATGTTCTATCTTTTTGGCCTTTGCAGGGAGATGACACATGCAAGAAAGGTGCTGTTCTATGGAAACACAGTATATGCTGGAAGTACATTAAGGGAAATATTTGATTATTTTTTTTACAGTTTGTTACATACAGATTGTTATGAGTAAGACACATGTTTGGTGTTTCTCCAGAGTCAAAGGTGAGCACTGCCAGAAACCCAAATCAGGTAATCCTTCCTCATGAAACTATCAGCTGCACAGACATCATTTCCATTGGTTCCTGCAATTCCAAACCACACTTAAGAACAATTTTCCTGGCTGAAGAAGGATTGCATACCTCAGCCACTGGTTTTGCATACTCCCCCAATAAATAATTGTAGACTCCTGAAGTCTGATGAGTTCTTCTCAAAGTACTTATCTCCCATCTAGGTCTTTCATCAGTCAATCAAACCCTCAGTAAATGGGTTTAACCAGTAGACCTGTGGCCTTCAATAATGATCCTTTAAAGAGTCCATAAAAGACATTTAACTGCTTAAACTCATTATGCATATCTTCCCTCATCCTTGGAAATCTCCCCCTCTTCTCCCTTGCCACACTATGCTCTGGTACTCAGAGGTGAGGGAAGGATGCTATTAACATCCTAACTTTTTTTGATGACTGATGTAGGCCTAGCATAGCCCCCACCTCTTCCGGATGCCAGAAGACACAGATCTTGCAACCATACTTGGGACAATGGGAAGAGGTGTGGTCGATGACAAACATGAAAGTATATCAGTGAATAAATTCCAACAACTTCTACAGCAACAACTTCTACAGCAACAGAAGTATAATGGCACCCTACCAACTTCTTTTTTAGTTCTATCTCCACTGGCTTTGTCTATTTAAAGAACAAATTGTCCCTTTCAGTGTCACTTTATATTATTTCACTTCATTTCATAGCTATATTTCTTGGCCTGACAGGGATATCAATCTCATGTTAAGGAGAGTCGATAAGCCTGTGATGAAAAGTTATATGTGACTAAGTGGATCTCTTGGAGTTTGGAAACACCACCCAAGCAGACATTCTGGTTGGTAGTGGCTTTTTTTTTTTTTTTTTTTGCCAATCTGCCGGTCAGAGACATTGAGTGGGAATGGAAGTATTGCTGGTGAGGCTACCAATTGCCTTCCCTGCTATTTTATGTGGAATAGTTTAAAGGTAACAACATATGCATACTGCATTCAGTTTTGGTCACTGAAACATCTTTGTAAATAAGATGTTGAGACTAGAAAAAGTGCAGAGAAAAGCAACAATGATTAGGGGACTGGAGGCTAAAACATATGAAGAACGGCTGCAGGAACTGGGTATGTCTAGTTTAATGAAAAGAAGGAGGTGACATGATAGCAGTGTTCCAATATCTCAGGGGCTGCCACAAAGAAGACGGAGTCAAGCTATTCTCCAAAGCACCTGAAGGCAGGACAAGAAGCAATGGGTGGAAACTAATCAAGGAGAGAAGCAACTTAGAACTAAGGAGAAATTTCCTGACAGGACAATTAATCAGTGGAACAACTTGCCTCCAGAAGTTGTGAATGGTCCAACACTGGAAGTTTTTAAGAAGATTTTGGATAACCATTTGTCTGAAATGGTGTAGGGTTTCCTGCCTAAGCAGTGGGTTGGACTAGAAGACCTCCAAGGTCCCTTCCAACTCTGTTATTCTAAATTCTAAATATCCCAGCTCCATTCCAGAAGTACAATCAGGAAAGGCTGTGGGGATTGTACAGTTCTATACTGATGTGATTTCCTTCTGACTTGTCCTCTTTGTGGATGATCTCTTACTTGGCTTATTTGATTACTGGGGGTTTTTTTGAAGATTGAAAGAGGCTGTGTGAGTCCACTGGTTGTTCCTTCCCTCTCAGTGGCTTTTAATACCATTGTACACAGAGGCTTTTCAAATTTATAGTGGTATGTGGAAATGATCTTGGGAGGCAAAAGGAAGAGCTGTAGACTAGGCAATGGTCAGATAAGAGGCAGCTTAGATCAAAGAAGGCATGAGATCATGGCAAATAAAAGGGACTTGGACTGCAAAGGCAAGGGTGTATACTTTTTGACTTGCAAGATTCTGTTAATGTAACCTTACAATAAAAATGGGAGCTAGTACTTCTAGTTTCTGAAGTAGATTTGATGTTATCATGTGGAGATGGTAGTTTCTTGTAATGAGAACTGGAATTCAACTTTGCATGCAATTACTTTCCGCATATATGTATTTATTGACCACACGAGGCAATAGATGTAGAAATGGGACTTTTCTTCTTTCCTTATCTAAAAGAATTACTTTCCTTTTTCTAAATAGTACTGTATGTATCCTATTGGCAAGAGAGATATTTTCATGACTTTCATCACTTCTTTCCTCTTATGGTTGAGCACTCTTTCCTTCTGGATCTGCCTCACAATTCAGGCAATTACTTCCATGTGTGGGTGCTTATCTTCCTAATGGAGGACAGCACACTAGAGGCTCTTAGCTGTAGGTTAATTTAAGTAATTTAAGTTTTTATATCATCGTGTTTTTCTCTAAATGACCTTATCTTCAAGAGTATTTTTTTTTTACAAAAGTTATATTCTTTAATGTTTTCCTCTTTCCATGCATTCTTTCTGCTGTATAAAGCTACTTGCTATCAAATAGAGAAGAAGTTCTATTTCATTTTCAGAGTTTTTCACAATCTACATGAATTGATTATGCAAACAGATGTCATTTTCACCATTTGTGTAATGAATTATAATGATGCAGTGGACACAACTGATGACATGCAAATTACTTCACTTATACAATGTGAATTGTACAATGATGTAAGCTGTTGAAGAAATGTGTTATATTGTACTTAAAGTCCATTGTATTGAGGTCCACTAAACTGAGTTTTAAGGACACGGTGGCTCAGTGGCTAAGATGCTGAGCTTGTCGATCGAAAGGTTGGCAGTTCAGCGGTTCAAAACCCTAGTGCCGCGTAATGGGGTGAGCTCCCGTTACTTGTCCCAGCTTCTGCCAACCTAGCAGTTTGAAAGCACATAAAAAATGCAAGTAGAAAAACAGGGACCACCTTTGGTGGGAAGGTAACAGCGTTCCGTGTGCCTTTGGCGTTCAGTCATGCTGACCACATGACCACAAAGATGTCTTCAGACAGCGCTGGCTCTTCAGCTTTGAAACGGAGATAAGCACCGCCCCCTAGAGTTGGGAATGACTAGCACATATGTGCGAGGGGAACCTTTACCTTTACCTAAACTGAGTTTTCATTATATTACTTCACACTATTATTATTATTTTGGTACCTTCTGTGTTGATTTCTGACAATTCCTGGACAAATCCCTGAAACTTCTTGGCAAGATTTTGGAAGTGATTTGTCCTTACCTCCTTCTTCTTAAGGTGGAGAGAGTCAGAGCCTGGCCCAAGGTGACCAAATTGACTTCAAAGTTTGGCTGAACTAGAACTTTTGTCTCCATATTTCTAGCCTGGTGTTCTTAACCATTACACCAAATTGGTTCTCTTCAGTGCAATAAATAAACATAAATTGAATATTATTAATGGAAGATCACCTAAATGTACCCAAAGAAACTTCTAAAAACCAGAGAGGATCTAACTGACAATGGAGACTAGCTGAAATATGTGTTCTCATTCATGCTTGAAATATATTTTGTCATTCTTACTGCTACCTAGGTGTTGGTATTAGAGATCTAACAATTTTATCACCAATTGTCTCCTCTTGTTAATTAGTGCAGCTCCAATTTCAACTCCTTTGAACAAGACTATATTGCTCTAGGATGTATGACACAAAGAGTGCCCATTTAATAGCTACAAATCAGCACTGTAATGCTTGTGGTATAGAGACAGATGCTGCAAGTTCTGCAGCAATTTCATTTTCCAATTGGCACCTTTTGTCAATTGGTGCCACTCATATTGATTAGTACATGTGTGTCTTTCCAAACCATTCTACTATGCTGCCCTAGAAATTGCTTTTTATAGCCATCATTAACCCATCTGAGATTGGACTGGGTGTGCCACCTTTTATGATCAGAGTCTGTGCATCCACATAACAGGCAAAAATTGATGGATGCAATTTTATTCCTCATCACAAAGCTTCAGCAACAAAAGATAAAGAACATAGCAGGTGTGCTATGGTAAAATCCAGAAAGGTGTTTGATGGGGAATAAACCATACTTGGAGGGAGGGGGGAATCAAACAGAATTTTCTACAATGAGAAAGTCTGGTATCCACTTTTTTCAGACTGGCAAATTCAATTAAAAGACACAAGCTTTCATGAGTTACAGTTCCCTTCATCAGATGTGTGCAGCTCACAAAAGCTTATGCCTTTTGAAATAAAATTTGTTAGTTTGAAAGAGGCTTCCAGATTCCTTTGAATTTCTGCTGTCATAGACTCACACAGCTCTTCTTCTGCATTGTGTACAACAAAATAGTCTTTTGAAGCTGCCTCAAAATAGCTATATAAACACTTGCAAAGATTAGTAGCAACCAAAATATAGTAACATCTATCCAAATTATTGGGCATAGACAAAAGAGTGCTGAGGACAATGTTCCAACCAGTGAAGGGATTGATTTCATTCTGCTACTTTTGCTAGTCCTTCAACCTCTCTCCCTGACTCCACCTCTGAAGTTGCTTAATTTAGGTATCGGCTAGGAAAGTTACATATTAATGAGGACTAAATATCTGGCAGGTACTTAGTAACTAATGCCTGCTACTATAGAAGAGGAAAATAATTATCTAATTAGGGTTACGGAAGAAAGTTTGCTATGTCACAACTTGCAAGAATAAGAACTAAATTATCTAAGCAGCTTCTCTTTCAGGTGTTAATTACAAATTACAGGTCAATCATGGGATATAGAATCATATGGCTTGATCAGAATTTAAGCCCAAAGCTGATTTTTTCCAGGATTTTGTTGCAGGTGTTAAAAAATAGGGAGGAAAGTGGAAACTCGGAAGCAACTCAAATCCACACCAGTGTTTTTTTTTCCCCCCGATCAGAGTCCTCTTCAATTCAGTAACAGAAAAATAACCTTGCATTGGAACATAATCTTGAATCTTGCCTCCTTTATTTAATGTTATGTCCCCATGGGATTTCTTACGACTAAAGCTGACCCATAAAATGATGTACCTTGTCAATAAATAATAGGATTTTTACTTGCAAGTCATAAATGAGCCAATCTCCTATTTCCTGGTCTTTGCAAGAAAGAAATGAGGCACCAGAAACAGTGGTAAAGGGCATAATTTTTATTAACTTCTATCACATATCGGGAAAGTTGTCTTGACATGATTGGGCAATCAAGAACCAGATACAGAGGTCCTGGACCAGTGGTGGGTTTCAATTTTTTTTACTACCAGTTCTGTGGGTGTGGCTTGGGGGGGCCGTGGCATGGTGGGCGTGGCAGAGGAAGGATATTGTAAAATCTCCATTCCCACCCCACTCCAGGGGAAGGTTACTGCAAACTCCCCATTTCCTCCCGATCAGCCGAGACTTGGGAGGAAGAGAATAGATGGGAGTGGGGCCAGTCAGAGGTGGTATTTACGGTTCTCTGAACTACTCAAAATTTCTGCTACGGGTTCTCCAGAACTGGTCAGAACCTGCTGAAACCCACCTCTGTCCTGGACTTAATAGCAGTAAGATGGCATTGGGATGTGCTACTAGGTAGTTACTTTTTTTTTTTTTTTGCTTTAATTTATATGCCGCCCTTCTCCGGAGACTCAGGGTGTCTTACAATGCATTAAGCAATACTTATCTTGGCTGTTGTGATGAAGACTTCACCTGGAATTTCATTCACTCAGCATATACAAAAATGCTATTATTCACATGTGCAGAATTTGAGAGAAGGGAAGTAGAAGGATTTTTTTTGTTGTTGTTATTGTTGTTCAGTTGCTAAGTTATGTCAACTAAATTAATGAGCCCATGGACTATAGCATGCCAGGATCACCTATCACTCCACTGCTACCCTGAGTCTGACCAAACTCATGCCCACTGTGTTGATTGTACTATATAACCATCTCATCCTCTGTTGTCCCCCTCTCATTTTGCTTTCAATATTTCCCAATATCAGGGTCTTTTCCAATGAGTCCTCTCTTCTCATTTAGTGGATAAAGTATTTGAGCTTCAGCTTCAGCATCTGTCTTTCCAAAGAACAGCCAGGGTTGATTCCCTTTAGGATTCACTGATTTGACCTCTTTGCAGTTCAAGGGACTCTCAAGAGTCTTCTCCAACAAAAAGATTTAGCTGCCCAGAAAAGCATCAGACAGAAGCCGGTCTACTCAGAAGCAGCCTGATGTTGGAAATCTGGATTCATCATTGGTAGCTGTGCCCATGTAGAGGCCGAGAATTGCTTACATTCAAGGTTCTGCTTACATGATATCTGGCATGGAAATAATTCTTAATGTCTTACTCTGTATATTATGTATTTGCTGAAAGAATTTCTTGGAAATAGCACCTCTTGCTTGACTTAGGTAACAAACACTGGGCAATGAATTTTGGGCTGGACTACAAATTTCCGTAGGTAGCTTGTGTAAGAATTTCTCCTCAAATATCTTTGGATAGGGTCCTTTAGTGTCTCAGTCCTGTAACACTTATTTACTTTTGCTAATCATTGGATTTATATCATATATATATTGGATTCACCTCACACCTAAGGAAGGATCTTTTGTACTGCAAGTGATTCCAGAAGGTATCTATGGAGCTTCAGCTTAAATATCCTTGAGGAAGCAGATTTTAGTAAATACTTTGCACTTTGCAGTTATGAATGTGACAGACTTGGGGCGTTTCAGACCTAGTAGTTTATAGTATAATTAACAATTGTTGTGGCACATAGCACTCATTTAAATGGACTTTGGATCTCGATAGCAATGATTTCATGATGCTGATGATGATAAGGGTGAAAATGCATTTGGACTGGACAGTGGCAATGGAAGTGAAAGGCAACGGGAGTCCATCAGATGAATTATTTTAATTCAACTATGTACCGTCCTTTATATACTCTTTCAATCTAGTTGCTTTAGGAAATTTTGGAAAAGTCTTTCAGAATGGGGGATTTCTGAGAATATAGAAAGCAAAGCTGAGCAGTTAGGAACAGGGACACCTGGCAACCAATGGAAGAAAGTTATACCATAAAAAGATGGAAGGAACCATTTTTTTGTACCCCAGCAATACCTAGCATGGCCCCAAAGTACTGAACTTGCTAATTTTTAGTTTTACTGATAAATAAGAAAGAAATGCAGCAAACATTTTAAAATAAATATAAGCAAACAGAAAATGAGACACTAGCTTGTTTAGGAGCGTTTATGAAATGTTTGTTTTCTGCAATGTTAGCTGGTGTTATGTATCTTTTTTTTTCTGGAGAGGAAGTTCAGATGGAGCCTAATTCAGCAATAAGGTGCAATTCAAGATATATTCCTGAAATTTTTAGTTTGAGGCCTCTTTGTCATTCATCCATACTGTTATTTGTGCCATTAATCATATTTGCTTCACTCAAAAGTTTTATTCATGTTGGGTTTTACTGCTTCTGAAACCCAAGGTGGATTTTGTGTGTTTCATTAAATGTCTCCTTTATTAAATAAAAACATGCAGAGCATTTGACGGAATGAATCTCTCAGATGATCCTTCTCATATTATCTCATTATTCTGATAAAGCACTCAACATCAGGAATAGTAAACAGCCTTATCGGAGTTTTCTCATTCCTCTCTCCAAATGAAGCCAAAGCACAAGAGAAAATTAGATCCAGATGGTAAGGTAATATTTATTTTAAATGTTTCCAACAGAAAATTTTTTGAAATAATTAATCCAGATAGAAGAGACATTCACAAAATGAATGATTTCCTGATCAGGTAACCAATGATTTCCCAATGTTCAGCATTAAGAAAGTTTGTTAAGTTAGAAGCTATTAATGATCCCTTAAATTTTCTTTCTTTTGTGTCAGCAAATGTGACAAGCCACAGATTGTATTATAGCATTTAGACTGAAACAACCAATATGCTATATAACAATGGCTGGCTTTTTTATCATTCCACCTTCTCTTAAACAATACATATGAACAGGGGTGGGTTCTATTTACCTTTATTATCGGTTCGCAATGGGGCCGCGTGCGTAGAAGCATTCTGATGATGTCGGGGTTGGTGGGCGGAGCCTCCCACCGGTTTTACTACCAGTTCTATAGAACCGGTGCGAACTGGGGGCAACCCACCACTGCATATGAGACACCATGGGGTAAAGTGACTGGGTTAGTTGAAACTTCTTAACCTGAATCCACAGCACTTCATTGCTCTCAGTCATATCCCAAAGAAAAGACATTTCTGCCATCCCTTGTAGATTTTTTTAAACCACACAGACCATATTTTCTTTGCAATGAGACCAATATGACTTAGATTTTCCAACATCTTTCTAGTATTTGCTTTAAAAAAAATGTCAGAATCTAAATCATTATTTCATTAAAAAAATTGTGCTTTGATTGCCGTCTTGACATATTTTTACACTCTGTATTTAAGTGTATTACATGTTAACAATATTTACTATTAAATATAAACATATTAATATTCATTTAAGTTTATATTTAATATTATCTATAAACTGTTTATAACTGTCTGCTTATTATCAGAGGGACTTGATTTCCTAAATCGAGCCCTGATTTAGGCCCAATCTGAATTAATTTTCAAATCATCTCCAACTAAACTGAGAAATGGGATCCAAAACAAATCTTATGCTTATTTTGTAAAGTAGGTCAGTATGCATACAATGAATTTGGAGCAGTATGAAATTTGTATTCAAGACCAAGTAATTATAAAGCTTGATATAATGATAACGGTGGCTGCTATTTCTTATAATAGTAGTAGAAGTTGCATTATTTATTAACTACCAAGGCTAGGTGCATTTCAAATAGTAAGGATTGCAGATAATCAGCCCCCAACAGGCATGTACATCAACATACTCACAACGTCACAAACAGCATTATGAGATAATGATGGCAAAAATCAGCTTCATAGTTCAGCAGCAGAAGATGGTCTTAAATTGTAATAGAAGCAAACAATGATATATGCCAGCAATGAACAGTATATCTTTAATTGCATTTATAAATTAAGAAATAATATCACTGTAGGCTCATTGCTCCTATATAATTCAGGAGACTTTTAATTTAATCAGCACATCCTAATCTTGGACTGCAAGACACATGTCCCATTTGTATGAGTATTATGTACTGAATATTGTATTATTGTGTACATTCTAGGATAAGATCAGATGGTTAGGTAAAACTGTTCTCTTTCATTCTCTGGGCCAGCAGAAAGTATACCCAAATAAAATGCATTGTCCTGACAGCCAAGTCCTATTTTTTCTCAGAAACAAGGCACAGTAATTATGGTTATAATGCAGGACAAGTTAAGGAAAGCAACTGGTGGATTTTCCTGGCTTCATTTCACTCCCCATCAAGTGCTGTTTGCCAGCTGGAAAAACAGCTCCACAGTTTATCTCTTGAACATGGAGTGGGTTAAGGGAGGAGGCGAGTTTTGACAGATGGATACCTTGTGGCTTTGGCCAATTGCCTGGTGCCAGCTGCCTGGTAAAGCAGGATAGGATTTAATCAATATTTTATTGATTATTAATAAAGTATGTATTCGTATTTACAATTGATATTAACAGCAGATAGGCACAGAGAGGGAGCACCAAGGCAGGAGAAGAAACCAACTCTTTTCTTCTGCTCTGTGCAGGTTCTAGCACCATCAATAAGTCAGCTGCACTTGAGAGTGATCCAGGGTCTTCATACTGCTCAGAGACCCAGAAGGCAGAGGGAGAGCCTGGCTTGAAAGAATTGGACTCTTCAATTGCCAAAGGCAGAATGGTCCATGGAAACAATGCCCAGGGACTATTTTGCATCAGCCTAAAAAGGCCAATAGAAACTGGCTTCTGTCCACATTATCAGTCACATTGTCATCGATGCATCCCAGATCGTGTCTATGGGGAAAATTATGCTGGAAAAAAGAGCGGGGGGAAAAACACCACTTTAAAACTGGGACAACTAAAAATGATCTGTGGATCTGGTATGTGACCAACACAACATCATGAGAATTCTATAAAAATGATCGTGTGGTTTGTGATGCAGTTACTGAGAATGTGAAGACAGGCTCTAAGATAATATCTGAGTGATAACCACAACTAACTTCTTTTTTGAAAATGCAGATAGTTGAAAGCTCTTTTTCCTGCTCCAATAAGGAGCGGGAAAACTTAAGTCTAAACTATCCACATAATGCTCATATCAATGAGCATTTAAAGTGGACTCTTACAGTGTTGAATACCACCTGCCTGAATTCTTTCCTGTCCATCCTACAGCCCTTGGGATGACCACATAATGTCCCATCAACATACTAAAATGGATCTGATTCTGCTGAGATTTTAAATCACCTAGATTTGGTTAACTCTTAAAATAGAGTTGGTTAGTTTACTCTCCCGTTATGTACACCGTATCAGAAATGTGAGGCGTAGGAGTTGAAAGAGGGTTTATGATTTGTTTGTTTGTTTGTTTGTTTCAAAGATAAATATACTGCCAGTCATGTTGTGTGCCTTCATGTGGTCTGCAAATTTAAAATGCCTTTCTAAGCTGTTAATGTTTCTGAGCTCCTGAATGAAAGGTAGGATGTATACATCTAATAAATAAACAAATGTTACAATCAAAAACAGAAAAAGACGTTTAAACCCATCATATCATATTCTGTCTTTAAATCAATGATTAGAGCACTGCCATTCTAGATGTCATATGCCTGGATGAATGGTAATAACTTGATTTGTATTACATATACAGTATATGAAGAGAGAGACAGAGGGAGGGAGGGAGGGAGGGAGGGAGGGAGGGAGAACATGGTTTATATTTTTCCACTTTCTTCCAAGTGGAAGAGGAATATCTCTGTTTCTCTGAATGATTTTTCTCATAAAATCTCTGTTGCAAACCAAGAACGAGATCCAGGTATTGAACCACAAATGGTGATATATACCTTTTTGAAGATCCAGGCTACCTTTTGAGATCATACTCAAACATTTTGTACTGCTCTACTATCAAATCTACCAGAAATAATCAAACTTTCTGCCCTATAGGCAAAAAGGCAGGATATAGCAATAGCACTTAGACTTATATACCACAACAGAGTACTTTACAGCCCTCTCTAAGCTGTTTATAATGTATTGCCCCCAGGGATGCAATACATTGTAAACTCCTTACCTTTACTATTGGTTCACTTCGCTTTGCTCATGTGCTCTTCTGCGCATGCGCAGAAGCATTTTGATGATGTTGGGGTCGGTGGGCAGAGCCTCCCGCCGGTTTTACTACAGTTCTATAGAACTGGTGTGAACCAGGGGCAACCCACCAATAATTGCCCCCAACAATCTGGATCTTCATTTTATCTATCTTGGAAGGTAAAATGGAAGGCTTAGTCAACCTTGTGCCAATCAGGATTGAATTTCTGGCAGTGGGCAGAGTTAGCTTGCAATACTGCATTCTAATGATTGCGCTACTATGGCAGGATACAAATTTATAAAAATAAATTAAATACATAACAGCTTTTCAATTCCTATTAAGGAGATTTTTTTTATTAAAAGTACAACCAGGCAAAACATATGTAGATATAATAATGGTTAAATTAGGTGGAGAAATATAGAAATAAATGGGAAGAAATAAAAATTGTGGAAAGGAAATTAGGTACACGTTCATGTCAAATGTAAATAAAATAATTAGAATAATAGAATATATTATAATGGTATATATATGAAATATTAGAAATATATGTATAAAAATATATTAAGATAAGAAAGAGAAAATGTATAAATATGGTTTACTGATGCGAAGATGTTGAAAAGAAGATGTAAATATCTGTTTTTGTTTGTTTTTTAAAAAAACTATTTAATAAAAATATATTTAAAAAAAAAATGTGTAGATATTTTATGGGAAGGCAGGAAAACTGTGCTGTTCCAAAGAAGCAATTGTGCAGTTCAATCTTCAAGCTATGCCAGAAAATTACATTTATTATACAAGTAGTCCTTGACTTATGACCACAATTGAGCCCAAAGTTTCCATTGCTTGCTAAGCAAGATAGTTGTTAAGTGAGTATTGCTCCATTCTACAACTTTCTTGCTGCAGTGGTTAATTGCAGTTGCTAAGTTAATAACACAATTGTTAAGTGCATCTTTTCTTATAAGAAGGTCATAAAAGGGGATCACATGACCCTGGGACATTGCAACCATCATAAATATGAGTCAGTTGCCATATTTTGATCATGTGACCATGGGGATGCTACAACGGTCATAAGTGTGAAAAATGGTCACATTTTTCAGTGCCATTGTAACTTCGAATAATTGATAAATGATTGAAAGTCTAATATTACCTGCATTAGGTAACATATGTATGAAGTCAAGATAATGTAATAAATGGCTGTGAACAATGTGCAAGTAAAATTTATAGAGATATAGGAAAATTGTGGCTATCTTACCTGTCAAGGAAAATACTGAGACATTGCCTTTCATATTCATGACTGTTACATTCCCTACCTTCATTCACCACAGCCAGGATGATAATTTCTTTTATATTCTAATGAAGAACTTTAATTTATGGCGATGGAAAAGTGTTTCTTTCTTGTCCTTTTGACAACAACAAAAGAGTTGGGGGAGATTTCTTGTTGTAATACATTCTCAGTGTGTGGATGAATACTTGACAATCAAATGAAAGAATAGCTGCACTGTTTTTTCTTTTGTAGAAATTTACATTAGTTCACAATGACCCTGATTTTGCTGCACTTGGAAAATACTTGAAGATTAGAACATTATGAACTCTCTCTATGAAATAGTAATCTTTTCAAATCCCACTCCTCCAGCCCTTAAATAAGTTTCAGTTCTGTGGGTGGGCTTTGTTCAGCTTCAGTTGGTGCACAGGTTACAACTCTATGCGGATCTGGATTTATTTATTTATTTCAATTTATAGTATATACCGTATTTTTTGGAGTATAAGACACACTTTTTCCCCCCTAAAAGGGAGTGAAAATTTAGGTGCATCTTATACACCAAATGTAGCCCCATCCACACACAGGCTCCCACCCTTTGGCCTCTGCCTCCCAGCAGTTTACCTCCTTGCAGCAAGTAGCAAGAAGAAACAGCTCCTTTCAGCTTCAGCACAGCCTAATTAGCACAAGTTGATTGGATCCGCCTCCCGACTCTCAGCTGTTTTGCCCTCAGCTGTTTTGCATGGGCCTCTGCTGCTTGCTGCAAGGAGGTAAATTGCTGGGAGCAGATTTTTTTTTCTTGTGCTAATCAAGCTATGCTGCAAGCGAAAATGAAAGTAAAGCAGACTATTAGCTGTTCGCTGCAATGAAACAAAATTGCTGGGAGGCAGAGACGGAGGCAGATTTCTTTTTCTTGTTTTCCTCACCAAAAAAGTTATAGTCCGGGGCGTCTTATAGTCTGAAAAATATGGTAGTATGAATTCAGAAGGGATTGATCCATGAGATCAAAGAGGCAATCCAAAAGTTGGCTCCATTCTCTCTCCCAGATTCTCTTATAAACCCTCTCCCACTCCCAGTGCTGTAGGAGATATGGAGCTGACCTTTTGCTTGACACAGGTATAACACACAGAGAAGAGCATGTTTTGCCCAGATATGTTCAAAGGGATGTTCTGGAATAGTGCTCTTCTTGAATAACAATATCAATAGCACTTAGACTTACACTGCTCAAAAAAATAAAGGAAACACAAGCAGAAGGCCTCCGAGATCTGAATGAATGAAATAGCCTTATTAAATACTTTGTTCGTTACATTCAGTAGTTTTGTGTTCCCTTTAGTTGTTTGAGCAGTGCATAAACTACTGTATGTAATGAACAAAGTATTTAATAAGGCTATTTCATTCATTCAGATCTCGGATGTCTTCTGCTTGTGTTCCCTTTATTTTTTTGAGCAGTATATATAACGGTTTGCAATGCTTTATAACCAGGGATGGGTTCTACTTACCTTTACTACCGGTTTGCAATGGGACTGCGCATGCACAATCACTTGCCTCGTGCACGTGTGTGCGCTTCTGTGCATGCACAGAAGCTTTCTGATGACGTCCGGGTCGGTGGGCGGAGCCTCCCGCCGGTTTTACTACCTATTCTTGCAAACTGGTCCGAAGTGGGGGCAACCCACCACTGTTTATAACCCTCCCTAAGTGGTTTACAGAGTCAGCATATTGCCCCCAACAATTTGGGTCCTCATTTTACCCACCTCAGAAGGATGGAAGGCTGAGTCAACCTTGAACAATGTTTTAGAATAGCGCTATTTTCAAAGTAGAGTGACACACCTATCCCAAAGAATCCTATCACCTGAGAGTAGCTGACTGTCCGACTTCCTCCTCCAAAACCAGAGTAAGCATTGACAAGGCTAGTCTTATGGATTAGCCACATGTCAAAACTCACCTTGATTTGAACCTCAGCTGCTCCCTAATGTTAAAGAGAATGGCTGATGGGTATTTTGTTATTACCATGCTTAGTGGGAGGGCAAATGATCCCAGAGGAATCCACCGGTTTTCCTTACGTGACCATCATTCCAACTATAAGGACAGTTGGGGCAGGCTGCAAAAGGAGTAGAGGGGAGCCAAAAGGGCACTTGCCACACAGGTCCAAAGGGATCAGGCTTCAATCATATGATCTTGATTGTTATCTTGATTTTTTTTTTTTGGATACTCCCTCTTTGTAGACCCTGCTTAGGGCAGCACCATTCCTGGGCTTGTTACCAAGACATAATAGCATTTGACAGTTCAGTAGGATGACTAGTTTTCTGTCATCTCAAGCCTGCAGGAAAGCATTTGACTGTGACTGTGACAAGCATCCAATAGACTGTATGGAAACAGAACGATGGAAGTTTTATTAAAGAAGTGGACATATAGAGAAAAGTCCATCAATTAAAATAAATAAGAGAAATGGAGTAGGAGCAGGAAGGTGTAAATACCTTTTTAAACCATATAATTTTCTAAAGACCACTAAAATAATTAAGAAACAATAATACACAATTAAATATTAATTCACACATCATAATTAGATTTCTGGGAAATCATTTTCATTCATTAACACGTTTATGATCTCATTATGCTTCTCCATGAATTAGAAATTAGTTTTTGCTTTTTTTTTTTTTTCTGATCAAAGATCTGATCATGTTAAGAATTCCAAAAATGTGTTCTAAGTGGGATATGGAGTTTTCCCTATCTGAAAGAAGGCTTAGAGTGAAGGGGAGCCCCTCATATGGTATATCCTAACAATATGTATCACAACGGCCTTGCTTTTATATCATTTATAACGTATCACCCTTTATCCTAAATCTGTACTCTCAGTAGCAATCTGTTGTAACTATAATGTTGTAACAACTGTAACCACAAGATGTTCCAAGATAGTATTGTGTAAACCCTATAAGATTGTATACTCACGGACTTCTGCTTTTATACTTTTCCATTATATACTTCTGTATTTGTATTTTTCCATCTTAACCATCTGTATGTATAAATACTGTATTATCCTAAGAGGAACTGAAACCATGCTATGAACTTGAAATCTATAAAACCTGCCTCAGGGCGTTGCTCGGGGCTCAGTATTTGCCAGGTTACTGCACTGGGCCTATTGCTAGCAATATTCAATAAAGCCTGTTTTCTCTGGATCTCCGTGGTCTTGTCTCCTGACTAATTTGGGATTAGTAAATCCCGCTTCATTTCTGGCGAGCCAGCCAGGAGACAACGGAATTTTAGATTCCTCTGGATCGTCACCACGCTGTGAGGGACTCGGAGGATCGGGGAAAGTCCCAGGGCCCATCGGACCCTTTTAGTCCGAGGGACATCCCCGTGGGGCCGGCCCTTCGCAGCATCGGTTGACGTTTCCAAGAACCGCTTAAAAGAGACCACGAGACCAGGCACGAATCAATCCAGCTGGAGGAAGAAGAAAAAAAGACGCCGGCAGGCAAGTACCTGAACCCCTGGGCTAGGGACCAGCCTGTATATCCAGACAACGGAGGGTTGCTGGAAAGGTGAGAGTCACCCAGGGGAATAACCACTGGAGGAGTGGGGGGGAAGTGCCTGATCACCCTTTCCCTGAAGGTACAAGGGGTCGGAGGGACCCCAGGGTCGGAGGGACCCTAAAGTGGGAGGTTTGTCGTGCACGACTGGTGTGAGTGTACCCCGCGATTCCGTCCAGTGACCGTTGAGTGTCCGGGGCTGGCGGCCGGGGAAGTGTGATTGAGAATCCTTCGTGTTTACCTGGGATAGAAGGACCCCTTACCTTCTTCCCAAATCCCTTTACCTACTTGTCTTGTCTGGTGCCCTGGGAGGAAAATGGGTGGAGGTGGAAGTACGCCTTTGACCCCCTTGGCATGTATGTTAAAACATTTCAAAGATGCCTACATTAGTCAAGATTATGGCATAAGATGGAGTAGGCAGAGGTTGAGGACGTTCTGTGAAGTAGACTGGCCAGAACTCAGAGTAGGCTGGCCAGCAGCAGGATCACTGGATCTAGGGATAGTACTACAAGTACACCAGAGGGTTTTCCACCCCACCACAGGACACCCTGACCAAGCCCCATACATCGATGTTTGGCTTACTCTAGTACAACATCCCCCCATTTGGCTACAAAAGTGCAAAGCCGCAAGGTGTAGATTATTGGTTTCTCGCACCTTGCCATATAAAAAGGAAAAAACAAACCCCACCATCCTTCCCAGCTGCCCCGAGGAGCTGCCCAATCCGCCACCGTATCTCCCTCGTGGGGAGGGCGACATTAGTCAAAGGGCAAGCACCTCAGTTTCGGGCAGTACAGGTGAAGGTGCCGATACCTTCCTGAGAGCCATGGATGATTTGGGAATCCCCGATTCGCCAGGGGTCCCAACCCCTATTGTCCGCTCCGCCCAAACCAGTTTGGATGGATCGGACAAGGGGGCCCGCCCAAAGGAGCGACTGACCCAGAAAAGCGAACAGATCACCCCCTCCTCTGCTGAATTAGAAGGAGCAGTGGGAGGACAAAAGTCGCCCCTTGGGGAACAGGAAGGCCCCATCGCTGATCGAACTCGCTCAAAGAATACCAGGCAGAGTGAGGAAGCTGATCCGTCGGAAGACGGACCGGCTTTCCTGAGCCCTCTTAGGAGGGTAGATCAGTCCGTCGTTGAACCAAACAGGGAGCCCATAATTGTCTCTGTGTTTCAACACGTCCCATTTACCTCCTCGGACCTTTTGAACTGGAAAATGCATTATGGTCCGTTTTGTAACAAACCAGCAGAGGTTACTGATTTGATTAAAACTATCGTAGATACCCACAATCCAACTTGGAGGGATCTACAGCAGTTGATGAGTACCATCTTCAATCCGGAAGAGAGGGAAAAGATTAGGAATGCTGCCCTTAAAATCTTAAAAGGAACTATGCCAGCCCAGGACATGACTATTGAACGCTGGGTGGCTAGAAATTTTCCCTCTGAAGACCCAAGATGGGACCCTTATAAGATCGAGGATCTTAGGTCCCTTCAGGATTACCAGCGCCTTGTGGTGCAGGCAATCCAGGTGGCGGGAAAACCCACCACCAACATGTCCAAACCTTCTTTGGTGATCCAGGGTGCTACTGAAGCCCCAGAAGCCTTCTATGCCCGCCTCTTAGATGCTTACCGAATGTACACCCCCATAGACCCAACTCAGCCTGAAAATGCTCGCATGTTGGCAATGGCCTTCATTTCTCAATCTGCCCCTGACATACGGCGAAAATTGCAGAAATTGGAGGGAGCTCTTGGGAAATCAATGAGTGAACTGATGGAAGTGGCGAGGAAAGTTTTTGCTAATAGGGACAAAATTGAGGAACAGAAGCAGGAGCAAAAGATGCATAAAAAGGCAGAACTGCTTGCTGCAGCTTTGATGAGCGGGCCTGCGACCGGAGGTGGCCCAAGAATGGATAGGGGCTCGAGGGGTCGGGGGGACTCCTGGGGCGGCACAAGGAACCAGGGGCCGGGGGGAACCCTGGGGCAGTATCGGGACCGGGGATCAAAAAGACCCCGGGGTTCATATCCATGTGCCATCTGTAACCGATTTGGCCACTGGAGAGATGAATGCCCTGAAAAACAACTGGAACGTCCCAAGGACGGAAATCGGGGAGGCTATGCCCGAGAAGGCCGAGGTGGACGCGGCAGACCTTTTCGAGGGAGGGGACGTGGGGCGTCCCATACCCCCCTCATTGGTCTGGCCGAAGTCGAGGAGTGGGAGTGAAACGGACCGGGTTCGGCCCGCCTCCCTGAACCTATGGTCAGTCTCAATATTGGAGGCAAGCCTATTTCCTTCCTTGTCGACACAGGGGCTACCCGATCCGTCATAACCAAACCCTTGGCCCAGCCCTCCTCGCATACCATCACGGTCCAGGGGGCGACAGGCCAGCCAATCGAACGCCCATTCCTCAACCCCCTAATTTGTCACACGGGGGGTAAAACAATAACTCATCAATTTGTTTACATGCCTGAGTGCCCTCTTCCCCTTATGGGGCGAGACTTGTTGAGTAAATTAAGGGCTCAGATTTCCTTTGAGCCGGACGGTTCTACTTCTTTGACATATGGCAAGGTCTCGGTGGACGTTCCCCAGGAGGAAGCATGGCGCTTAATGGCTTTACATGAAATCGTAGCAAACTCCGGTTGGAAGGATTTTAATGTCCCTTCCTTGTGGGCAGAGGACAACCCCCCTGGGTTTGCTCGCCATCAGACGCCCATTATTGTTGAGGAGCTCCCTGCCAAGCATCCCATTCGCCTTCGTCAACGAGCCTACCCTAGGCACATTATGCAAGCTATTCAGGAAGTTATTGATCTCTATCTGGCACATAACATTTTGGTCCCTACTGAATCGGCATGGAACACCCCTATTTTGCCTATTCCAAAAGGGGATGGTCGTTTCCGTCCGGTCCAAAATTTAAAGCCAGTAAATGCCGCCACAGTAACCATTCATCCTTTGGTCCCAAATCCGTACGTTATTCTGGGCTTGATTCCCCAGACTGCGTCATGGTTTTCGGTCATAGACCTTAAGGATGCCTTCTTTACCATCCCTGTCCATAAAAAGAGTCAGCATCTCTTTGCTTTTGAGTGGGAAAATCCGGCTACTGGTCGTAAACAGCAGTATACTTGGACCAGGTTGCCTCAAGGTTTTAAGAACTCCCCCACTCTGTTTGGGAATGCCCTCGCAGCTGATTTGGAAGCTTTGAACCTCCCCAAGCCGGAGGTCTTGTTGCAGTATGTTGATGACCTGCTGGTCACTGGCCAGACAAGGGACATATGCTGGCAAAACACTTATGATCTCCTACACCTTCTACAACGACTGGGCTATAAGGCTTCTCGGAAAAAGGCACAATTGGTTTTGCAAAAAGTTAGATACCTGGGCTATGATATAGAGCCTGGAAAACGCACCTTGGGTCATGAAAGAAAGGAAGCTATTTGCCGCCTCCCCACCCCACGAACCAAAAGGGATCTCCGGGGGTTTCTGGGGGCTGCTGGGTTTTGCCGTATTTGGATTCCCAACTTTAGCCTCCTTGCGAAACCCCTATATGAGGCCACCAGAGGTAGTGACCGAGAGCCGCTCCTCTGGCGAAAAGAGGAACAGAAAAGTTTCTCAAGTTTAAAACATGCTCTGATGCAAGCCCCCAGTTTGGGCTTGCCAGACTTAGACAAACCTTTTCAGTTATTTGTGGATACTAAACAAAATGTTGCTGTCGGGGTTAGGGTTAGGGTTAGGGTTGATTTCATGTGCTGGTTTTGCCCCTGCCCCTGCGATTCCTGCTGCTGTTCCCATTGTGTTGATTGTGTTTTATGTATTGACTGTACCCTTTCTTGTGACATTGTTGTTATCGAACAAGTCCTTGAGGGATTCATCTATTCCAATTCCTCTGGCCACCGGGTCTCTACCCTAACGGCAACTCCTACGGTTCTCACAGCCCTTAGTCAACCAGAACCTACCTATTCCTATCATTGCTCTTAGATGGATCCTGCTCAGCGCATCCGTGAGACGGCTTGTATTCGCCGTGGCCTTTTGCCTTCCATTTGGGTTGTTATTGTTCTTTTACTAGCCAGTATCGTTATTAATTCACTTTATCTTTATCGTGTTCTGCTTGGAACAGGGGGGAAGGGGAGTTTGGCTTTGGAGGGCCCCATTTCACCCCTGGATCAGGGCAAGCGCTTCCCCATGGATGATGACATTTGGACGTGGTTAGGAGGAAACATGTCACCTACATTGGATCCAGTTCTGTTTTATGACCCTCTGGGATTCGAACCTGAGGTCAGCCCTAGTCAGAAACCTCGTTTCCCGGCTACGGCTGTAACACCGTCCATATGTACTGACTGTTTCCTGTCCCTGCCAGACGGCCGGCGCTTTGCCTTCACACTTCTTGCAGCACCTAATTGTTCTTCTGGGTATCTACCCGCATGTAAATATAAGAATTACTCATTCTTACGCTGCAATGATGACCCTTTACAAAAATGCCATCTCATACGCCCCTTTGGTTCTGCCCATCACGGTCCCTCGCGCAAGCACAGGACCACTCGTGAGGTACAGAACGACTACGCGCTCGGGCAGAGCCCTTGTAGTTGTCCAACAAACAAACAGGTGTATGGAAAACCAGCCTCCTGTACACAATTCGACTTAACCACCTGTAAGGCTCAAGAAAAACTGTATAGCCGGTGCAATGGGACCCGAGGGATATACTGCTACTTACAGGAGGGGAACCTGGCTGAGTGCGCCCCTTGTGTACGAGGCACAAACTTCCTTTACTCCCCAAGCACCACCTCAATGTGCAGTGAAGGACGGACTTGTACACGGGACTCTGTCCAGTATAAGGTTTGTGTTCATAACAACCTCCCAGACTGCTATCGTACAGGACCCTTTCCTTCCCGGTCGCCACCAATCAAACCTAAGAAACCACTAAAGGCACCGTTACCACCCTCATGTGCCGAATGCATAGTCACTACCCGGTCGGATCAGGTTATTAGCAATACATTAATCTATCACACTGCTAAACCGGACGATTGTCTGACCGAATTGCCAACCTGCACTCTGAATAACACGGTTTATAGGAGATGCAGGGATAAGAAGGCAGTAGTTCAATGTTATGACCCATCACAGATTACCAAGTGGACTGAACATGGGGTCTACCTATATCACATGGGTGGTTCCGGCTTGGAATTGGTCACTTCAAATTCCACTCCTTACAGACAACAATCCTTGACTCTAACCTTTGACGCCTGTAACCTTATTAATAGAGGAGGCTACTATCAAACCCGATGCGGAGGACTGGACTGGGAAAGGGAGTATATGTTTAACAATAAGTATATGTGTCTCAGGACTAGATCTAAACCTGATTGTCACATTGCTGATACCTACAACTGGTGCCCCTATAAGAGTTGTATTTCTAAAACGGATAGTTCCCAGGCTATCTCCCTTCGGAACGGAGTAGCTGCAAGTAATTGTCCGTTGGGTAAATGTAATCCCGTTGTCCTAACTTTCCATCATTCGCTCTGGTCCATGAATAGAGATGGAGCCTTTGCCGATTATGGTTTTCAAATCGATGGCAGAGGTCGGGATCCAGGAGCCAAAATAAGACTTAAATTTACCAAACGAGCACGATCCCGAGGGGACACCAAACACCTCTTTTGGTCGTTCTATGAAGAAATTGCTAAGCTTAACATTCCTGACTTCCCTGCCCAGGTACATAACACCTTTGTCCGATTGGCAGAGGACATTGCTCATACCCTTAACGTTTCTAATTGTTTTGTCTGTGGAGGTACAAACATGGGTGACAAATGGCCATGGGAGGCCCAGGAACTTAATTACTCCACTGTCCTGGATATGGAACATCGTAATAATCTCACTGCCACCCCAGGAAAGGATGGCACCTGGGCTTTAACTTCTAACCTGGTAGGTTCTGTCTGCTATACTAGAAATCGTTCCAAAGGCTGCTTTTATGTTGGGTCTCTGCGCTGCCGCTCTGCCTGGAACAATCGTACCTGGTGGTCTGGTACTAACAGGACGTACACCACCGATGACACCGCTCTGGAACGAGTGCAGCTTTTGAAAAGTTACATTTTGGACCCCACAAATAAAGCTTTGCCTTGGTTGGCTCCAGATGGTATGTATTGGCTATGTGGTGCCTTTGCCTATGCTGAACTTCCTGCGGGCTGGTGTGGCTCCTGTGTTTTAGGTATCATTCGCCCAGGCTTCTTCTTGTTACCCCTGAGAAATAGGCAGATTTTAGGGGTACCGGTCTATGATGAGATTGGGAACCTCATTAGGAACCGCCGCCACGTAGACACATCTGCAATTGAAAAGGTTAACGTGGGCGGCTCACACACTTTCCAGGATGAGGAATGGCCTGCTGAGAGGATAATTCAATATTACGGCCCAGCAACGTGGGCTGAGGATGGCATGTGGGGATACCGCACCCCGATCTATCTCCTCAATCGCCTCATTCGTTTGCAGGCGGTGGTTGAGATCATTACTAATGAAACAGTTAAGGGCCTCACTAAATTGGCTAAGGAAAGTGTGAAATCTAGAACTTATATTATGCAGAATCGACTTGCCTTGGACTATTTGCTTGCCAAAGAGGGAGGTGTGTGTGGTAAGTTCAACCTTACTAACTGCTGCATTGAGATTGATGATAGTGGCCATGTTATTAAGGAGATCACCGATAAGATGGTGAAGATAGCACATGTCCCTGTACAGACATGGAGAGGCCTTAACCTGGCTGATGCTTTCTCGGGATGGTTTCCTAAACTACCTGGTTTACAGGCTATTGTCGCTCTCATCGGTCTCATTGCTGCTGGGTGTGTCATCTTGCCTTGTGTGCTTCCAATCTTTATCCGCACCATTACCAGCACCTTGTCTTTATTGGTGGACAAAAAGGCCACAGCCCAGGCGATGGCCTGGTGGGAGTACCAGAAACTTACCGACCTACAGGGGGGTAACTCCACGGACGGTGGCCCCGAATATGAAACTTTGCAGTGACTGCAGCACTTGGCAAAGTCTCAACAGGGGGGAATGAAGGGGAGCCCCTCATATGGTATATCCTAACAATATGTATCACAACGGCCTTGCTTTTATATCATTTATAACGTATCACCCTTTATCCTAAATCTGTACTCTCAGTAGCAATCTGTTGTAACTATAATGTTGTAACAACTGTAACCACAAGATGTTCCAAGATAGTATTGTGTAAACCCTATAAGATTGTATACTCACGGACTTCTGCTTTTATACTTTTCCATTATATACTTCTGTATTTGTATTTTTCCATCTTAACCATCTGTATGTATAAATACTGTATTATCCTAAGAGGAACTGAAACCATGCTATGAACTTGAAATCTATAAAACCTGCCTCAGGGCGTTGCTCGGGGCTCAGTATTTGCCAGGTTACTGCACTGGGCCTATTGCTAGCAATATTCAATAAAGCCTGTTTTCTCTGGATCTCCGTGGTCTTGTCTCCTGACTAATTTGGGATTAGTAAATCCCGCTTCAAGAGCAGGGATGAAATCCAGCAGGTTCTGACAGGTTCTGGAGAACCGGTAGCAGAAATTTTGAGCAGTTCGGAGAACCGGCAAATACCACCTCTGGCTGGCCCCAGAGTGGGGTGGGAATGGAGATTTTGCAGTATCCTTCCCCTGCCACGCCCACCAAGCCACACCCACAGAACCAGTAGTAAAAAAAAAATAGATGTCACCTCTGATTTACAGATCTATTCTTTGGTGGGGTTCCTTTTTTAAAAAAAATATTTTAACTTATTGCCATCCTGATTTCACATTTCCAGTTTGTCTGATCATGGAATCACCTCTTAGCTCTGCCACTCTATCTCTGGCCAGTCTGATCATAGCCCTTCTGATTACTGATTTGGCTCTGACAGATTTCTGCGTGCAATTGAACAGGGGAAGAATATATGACTGGAATTATGCAGGATCACAAATCTCCATTGTGTTGAGAATTATTACTAACATTCAACAGATGACTTTACATGGGCTGCTATTGCCAATGTGTTGTATTTACCTGCAACTACTGAATGTGGAAGCGGTCTCTATTAGTACAGGCAGCTCTGCTCAGAAAATGATTTGTCCAAAGCCTTCCCTTCAATTTCTAAGGTAGGAAGTAGTCTTCAGTTTCTCAGGACTAAAGTCCAACAGCTTGGAATCGGACTGGCTTTTGATAGATTTGGGAGACATGAATTCAGAAACAATTTTGGTGTTTTCATATGGATTTACAATTCTGTCGCCCAGTTTGCTAACTTGGTTTTTCAAATCAGCATTCAAACAGTTTACAGTATTCAAACAGTATACACATAATACAAAATGTGCTTTTGCCTCTCTAATAAATATCATGATCTACATCTAACATTCAGTAATTTAATGGTCTTCCATTAAGAAGTAGGAAATGAAGCCAGGATGGTTGTGGTAAGAGACAATAAGCTCTGTCTTAAATAACAAATAAAATTGGATACAGTCTGCATGTCTCCACAGAAGTAAGCCTTATAAGTATATGTAGTACTTTGGAATACAGCCTAAAGTACATTATTTTAAGTCATCTGGATATCCAGTAAGATTTGAGACCAACACAAAGCATCTTAAATAGGGCTATTACCATATCTGGGCTGTAAGAGAAAATGTCTTGCCGGCTAGCGATCATCCGGATTTTTGTAGACCAAATGAGTTCACCTTAATTTTAAAGTAGTTGAAGAGTCATGTTTTAAACATGAACCAGAATTTCCAATAATGGCACAAGTGAGGCATAGCATGAGCTGCAACAATATTCTTATTAGGCGTTTGAGTATAAATAAGAGAATCAGGTAGGACTTAAAAATCTTGAATTGTCTCCATGAATGCCAGAGTTATTTCTCATGTTGATAAAGGGAACAGCAGTTGTTTTTTGTTGTTATATGTCACAAAAGGGTGGTGAATAGAGATAAAAGCAGCAATATAATCATTAATAACAATATGGAATATTAGTGTTATTTGAAGAATGGAACTAAAACAATTGCTACAACTGTTAGAATCCAAGGGAGGCGGGGGGGGGAGCAATGAAAAAGAAGCCATAAATTTTATGAAATGTCAAAAAATAGTAAGGTTGCAGGTATGGAGAAGTATTGAAATATTGACATGATTTGCTTATCGAGTGACTTGCAACTCTTTTAATATGCGTGCATGGACTGCATTTTTTGCCCAAAGATTGGAAAAGGACTCTAAATTCAAAGGTAGCAAGAGTCAGACCATGCTTACAGCAATATATATCTGGGTATATGTTATGATTATGACGTAAGTATGGCCAATTGTAGCCAAAGGAGGAATATTGGTGGCGCAGCAGACTAAAGTGCTGTTAAGTAACACCAGCTGCTTGCAATTACTGCAAGTTCAAATCTCACCAGGCTCAAGGTTGACTCAGCCTTCCATCCTTCCAAGGTAGGTAAAATGAGGACCCGGTTTGGGGGGGCAATAAGCTGACTTTGTATAAAAAAGAACACCGCTTAGGTGTAGGGCCGAAAGCCCTACTAAGCAGGTATATACAAAAGTATAAAGGCTATTGCTTAACGCATTGTAAGCTGCCCTGAGTCTCCGGAGAAGGGCGGCATATAAATCGAACCAATAAATGAATGAATAAATGAATAAATGAATAAATAAATAAATAAATGAATAAATAAATAAATAAATAAATAAATAAATAAATAAATAAATAAATAAATAAATAAATAAATAAAAGGGAAGACATCAAGACAATTACAGTGAATTAAAAATGTATCCATTAATCCAGATATATATTTCTTGGGAGAGATCCTCCTCAGTCATCTGTGGTAAGCAGGAATAGTGGTAAGGAAGATGCACCAGAATAACAGAATAACAGAGTTGAAAGGGACCTTGGAGGTCTTCTAGTCCAACCCCTTGCTCAAGCAGGAAACCTTATAGCATTCCAGACAAATGGTTGTCTGATCTCTTTTTAAAAACTTCCAGTGATGGAGCACACCCAAAGTTTTTCAGCATCCAGCCAGGGTGGATTTTTTATGTTTAATGTTGGATATTTGCGTCATTTTTTTTCTGTTTTATGTACACATTTTTTTTCTTTTTTGGTTGTTGTTCCTGTTCCTGTTGGATGTATGTTTTTTTCTGTTTTGTGTTTTATTCCTATTGATAACACATAATAAATATACACATGAAAGGAAATTTCTCCTTATTTCTAGGTTGGCTCTCTTTGATTAGTTTCCATCCATTGCTTCTTGTCCTGCCTTCAGGTACTTTGGAGAACAGGTTGGCTATATTTTTTGGGAGGGGGCAGCTCTGTAGATCTTGGAACACTGCTACCATGTCACCCCCAATCCTTCTTTTCACTAAACTAGACATACCCAGCAGTGGTGGGGTTCAAATTTTTCCACTTCCGGTTCTGTGGGCATGGCTTGGTGGGCATGGCCTGGTGGTGGTGGGTCATGTGACTGAGTGGGCATGGCCAACTTGATGTCACTCACGCCCACGCCCACTCAGTCACATGACCCCCCCCACCAAGCCACGCCCACAGAACCTGGTAGGAAAAAAATTTGAAGTCAAAGAACAGGGTGGTGATGGCAGCGGCTTTTTTGGCTTGTTCAAGACCTCTGGTAGTTTTTGGTTCAAGAAGCCTCCAGCCAGCCACCGCTGCCAGCTCAGTTCAAAAACTACTGGAGATCTCAAACACGCTGAAAAAGGCGCTGCAGTGCCGCTGCTGTCCTGTTGAAGAACAAGGCGATGACAGCAGTGGTTTTTTCGGTGCATTCGGGACCTCTGGTAGTTTTCGGCACAAGAAGCCTCCAGCAGGATGCCACTACCGGCTCGGTTCTGGCTGGCAAAGAGGCAGTGACTGGGAGGCTTCTCTAACCAAAAAGAAGATGCTGCTGCAGGCTTCTTTCAGTGAAAATTACTGACCTCTGGCTCCCCTCGGCTTCTCCAACACATTGCCGCCCTGTTCTATGCACTGGCTGTGCAGGCGAACCCCATTGCCTGCTGCACCGCTCCGCTCATACTTGCCCGGGCAAGTCCCTCCAGTGCAGTGGCAGCGGGCAATGGGGTGTGCCTTGGAGAAGCTAGCTCATTGGAGAAGCGGAGCAGAGCTGGAGGTTGGTAATTTTCACTGCAAGAAGCCTGCAGCCACCGCAACTTTTTTCATTGTGGCTGGACTCCAGCCGCAATGAAAAAACCATGGGTGACAAGTGGGGCGAGATGCAGGCTGGCAGGAGCCCAGCAGCAACAACAGTTCAGCTCTGGCTTGCCTTCCCTGGCAGCCAGCCGTGGGAGGAAGGTAAGGTCGTAGCCACGGGATGAAGAAAGAGGCGGTCATGACAGAGGTCATGATGGAGGAAGCAGAAAGATTAAAGGTGTCTGAAGGAGGGGAAACGGGACGATGCATCACACTTAAGAGAGAGCAGACGGTGAGTGGGTGGTGGCTC
The DNA here is from genome assembly GCF_059756535.1 of Pantherophis guttatus. NCBI lineage: Eukaryota > Metazoa > Chordata > Lepidosauria > Squamata > Colubridae > Pantherophis > Pantherophis guttatus. The sequence goes on along the minus strand of NC_142063.1, from coordinate 249,048,315 downwards.
CGGGGCAAAGCTGGAGCCAAGGAATCGCGTGTTCCCCAACCCAGCCAAAGCGGGTGATTGTGGGCAGACCTCCAGGGCAAGGCTGGAGCCAGGAAATGGTGTTTTCCCCAATGCAGTCAAGGTGGACAGTGAGCAGATGGCAGCTCTGGGGCAAGGCCGGAGCTGGGGAATTGTGCATTCCCCGACCTGGCCGAGGCAGGTGGTGGCTCTGGGGTCTCAGGGAATGGGATGTCCCCAGGACCCTGGCCCCTGACTCAAGGCGAAGGGTAAGCAGGCGGCATTCATTGCTTACCTTTGGTGAGCTGAATGGGTGTCGGTGAGGCAATTAGCTGGGCCGCATGATGAAGGCAACATATATAGGGTGGGGGTGCATGAAGCAAGTGTCAATCAGCTGGAAGGGATGAGCAAGCATCGATTGAATGGCCAGAAGGGGCAAGCAAGCAGCAACCAGGCGACCAGCAGGGATCGTGGCCAACCAGAAGTCGCTACCAGTTCGGCAACCCAGGCCAAATTGATGCTACCAGTTCACCCAAACAGGTGCAAACCATCTGAATACCACCTCTGATACCCAATTCCTACAACTATTCTTTATATATTTTAACCTCCAGGGCCCTAATCATCTTTGTTGCTCTTCTCTGCACTCTTTCTAGAGTCTCAGCATCTTTTTTATATCGTGGTGACCAAAACATGATGCAATATTTGAAGGCAAATATTTCACCCATCATAACACAACACTTATAAAGACGTTACTTTTGTTGGGCTAGTTGGACTCTCCCTGCCCACCAGAGTTGTTTAGTGTAAGCATCATCAGCAAGGGTTACATATTAGTGAGAATTAGCTACACTATTTAGCTGGTAGTCAGTGCCTATGTTAAGGCAAAAGTGGGAAATAGTTATCCAAAAGGGGTCAGAGCAACACAGTTGTTATCTTGCAGTTTGTACCAGGTAATGTGTGCCAATTTGAAAAGCAAATAGGAAAAGTTAGCTCATCTAAGCATCCTCTCTTCTTAATGTTAATTAAAACTGTGGATAAATTGCAGGACCCTCAGCAATCCATCCAAGACCAGAAGGTTTCTTCTGTGTAGAGAAAATGGCATTTAAATCCAGCAGCAGCAACAGTGGTGAAATCCTCTGCGGATTGCCACCTGTTTGCTGCCTGTGCATGCACAGTCCGCACCAAATGCACACTTTGCGCAGGAAAAGGAGCCATTTGAAGGTAAGTAGAACAGTAAGAGGGGAACAGCTGTGCTGCGCAATTTAGATTTGCTAGAAAGCAGGATTTCCTACTTTCTAGTGAATATAAATCATGCAGCACAGCTGATCGTCAGAAATATCGGTTCGGGCGAACCGGTTGCTTTTTTTTACTACTGGTTTGCCCGAACCTGTGCTAACTGGTAGCATTTCACCCCTGAGCAGCAGCCTTTGATAGGTGTTATTCTAGAGTAGTAATTGTCAACCTTGCAACTTGAAGACATACAAGTTGAAGACATCTTAATTAGTGGTTTCCTACTTCTAGGACACTTTTGAATTTGTAAATTAACTTATCAACTGTGTATTTCCCAGTGGTTTCCCATCTGAGTACTAACCAGAATTAACTCTGATTAGATTCCAACCTTAGAGAAGATTGTGCCACCACCTACTGAGCTTGGGCAAAATTGGGATAAAATAGCAACAATAAGAAAATAAGGTTTATGCAGATTTCTTTTTCTTTTTCTTTTCTATCAAAGGGCCTTAAGGAGTGAGGATAGAATCTTAATAGCATAGCCATTATCTTCCCAAAGTTGCAAAAAAGTTTCCCCATGGAATGATTATTATTTATAGGCAGCCTATTTTGTTCTCATACATATTTTCTCAGAGCTAGGATCCTTTATGACTATCATATATTTTCATTTGTGGCACAAAGATACTGTATGAAGGTAACTTCAACTTTGTGAAAGTACTTTTTATTAAGCCATAAAACTACTAAGATGTTATACTACAAAAATGCTCATTCTATCATAATATTACTTACAGGCAGAGCTAAGTTTGCATTTTTAAAAAGATTTCAATATGAAGAAACATTAAAACAACAACTGAATTGCATTATATTGTGCATAGACAAAGTCACTGTGCCCAATTCTTAAACATATAGACAAACCTTACAATATGGAATAATACTGATTGGTGTTTCAATGATACCAATAGAAAGTTTGCTCATAATATTTTGGTGTGGGAACTAGTAAGATTCATCTGAAACTGAAATTGTCAAGTAATTAATAAATAAAGGGTTATAAAGGGAAATATAATTTCACTACAACTTTAATTAGCCATTTTAAAAGGCTAATTAAGTCAACAGACACATTTGTAGCCAGAAAAATAATTTAATAATAATAATTGTCATAAATAAGGACAACTAGTCACAAGCACCTACAAGGAAATTTATCACTGCAACTTCCTACTAACCAGGGTTGGGTTCTACTTACCTTTACTACCAGTTCACAACGGATCACATGCGCATATCGCCAATGACGACATCCAGGACGGTGGACGGAGCCTCCCACTGGTTTTATTACTGTTTCTTGCAAACCGGTCTGAACCGGGAGCAACCCACCACTGCTACTAACCATTTTCTTCACAAGTAACGATTTTTTTGGGGGGGGAGGATTGGGGGAAGTCAAAACCTTTGGTGATTTATTTTTGTATGGAAATACAATCTTCTCAATCTTAATTGAGAAGATGAAACCATAAATTGTCTATGCCAATAAGATTTAATAATATGCTAAAGCAAGCCAGCTTGGTAGCTTTTGGTCAGTTGCTCTCTCTCTCTCAGCTCAACCCATCTCACTGAGTTGTTTTAAGGAAAACAGAAGGTGTGGGCTTTGGGAATGTATGCTGCCTTGACATGACCCTAAATTGATTTGAATAATACATACATAAACATATATGGATATATATTCATTTCTGTGCAAAGTAGTTGTTCTTGTTTTCCTGGGTACTTTTTTTCTTTCTTTTTGGGAGGACCCAGGAGACAAGATTAGTGACAGACATTAAATGCACTAAGCATTCTGAAGGCTCATCAGCATTTTTTACTTGTAATTGCGCTTAATCTTAGTCATGTGAAATAGATAGGGTTTACTCAAGGACACTCAGAAACAATAATGGAGTCCCAAATTCACAGAAGTCTATGTCTGACCTGAAAGTTGAACAGAAGGTTTTGAACACTTTTCCATAACCTATATATTCCTCTCAGGACCTCATTTAGAAATATTGTACAGATTCCCATTGTATTAACCATACTTTTCACTTCTGGTTATAAAGCTGTTTGTCTTTCTTACTTCCTGTTAGGGAATTCAACCAGCACTGGAATTTTAATATTTATAGCAGGAAGAGCGGTGTTTCCAGCTTCTAGAGCAAAACAAGGGAGCTACATAGAGGAGATCTGAAATTAAAATTATTTTCCCTGCCTTTGATATTGCACGAATAACCTGCAGCCACTGCACTCCCTCAACTATTTTCAGGATGACATATGGAAATTCTTCTATTCTCATCCGACTTCCTCAGCCGACATACACAACTTCCTTGCTGCCAGGGAGGTACAATGTTTGATTCACGTTTGTGAAAACATAGCAAAGATATCAAAGTAGACCTTTAAAAGGAACCAAAAGAGCAAGCCTCTGCAGAATTCATAATGGATAGATCTTTATGGTCGGAACTCCCCAAGCATTCATCCTAATATGTTTAATTCCCCAGAACAGTAAAGGATTTAGTTTGGAGCATCCCCCACCCCTCTCTCACATTGAAATATTAAGAGGGTGAATTGCAAAACCATGTCCCACTTTGAGTTATTAAATCTATTGACCTTAGGCACCTCTGCCGGGGAATGTGCTTCTGTGGAATTGTGTGTGTGCCTATGTGTATGTGTTTTGTCTAGAAGAAAAGAGATATTATATATGCCACGGCATGTCCTGAGTGTTTCTCTGGAGCCAATTTGTGGTATTTGCAGACCTCCCTGACATTATCAAATGGATTGGCATTTCAAATATTTGCGGTGCTCAGCGGACACTAATTCAAGGAAGGTGAACCCTGAGCTCCTCCTGTTGTGGCACAGCAAGTGGTGTGTGTCTTTTTAATCACCACAGCTGAAATAAGATCAAAAGGCAATGTGTTGTGAGTTCCTTAAAGCTGCTGTCACAGCACAGAGAGAGGAAACGGGAGGGGAGCAGTGCAGGAGGCCAGCATTACAGCCAGGAAAACACTTTACTCCTTTGTCCCTGTAACCACAATCCTGACACGTGTCAGTTATATAATGGAGATGGTTTTTTTGGGAGGGGGAGAGAGAAAATTCAAGATATAAAGTGTCCTTCCCAAATAGTTTCCAAATCATAAGTATGTGTCATACACTACATAGCTCTTCAGCTGCTTTTTCCATTCCAATTGATAAATCAACTCAATTCCTATGAAATATAACCAGGACGTCATACAGCAATAATATTCATGCATTGAAGACAATTAAAGCACAGGAAATGTGTTCTTTTTATCAAACCATTTTCTACCAGAGTTTGCCAGCTTTTTAAAGGAATTGAAATATTATTGGAAAGCTTGCTGGGTGACTATGAAACCCAGCCTTAGCCTTAACACAGAGCTGCTGTGTTTGGACTATTTCAATTATTCCTAGCATGAGCCGCACTGGCTCTGAATTATGAATACAGTTCAGCACAAGTGGAGAGCATCAAAATGGAAACATACAGTTATGCATTTGGTCTTTCATTCAAAGGCTAACACAACATTGGCTAACACAACTTTGCAAAATATTAACAGGCAAAATCAGTCTAATTTAATCCTTGGAGCATAATTATTGGTTCCATGCCCAACATTGCATACCCTGCCAACCCCATTTATAATGTGCATTCATTTGTTACAATCTCATTAAAAAGTCTACGTGAAAGCAGCTACCTACCAATGAGATCTCCTTAACTAATGTCACACTAAATTTAACTTCTCAGTGGTACCGAGATCATGAGATCTTTTGTTCTTTCCCTCTGTAGAATGAATACATAGAGGAAAACATAAGAATGGAACTATTGTACATATGTTACTGTTTCAGGTACTAGTAGAATATAGTCTGCTGTGTTAGGCCAAGGTCCATCTTTGTTCAGAATTTTGGTTTTCACACAGCCACCCAGATGCCCAGATGGGAAATTCTTGGAAGCAGAATATGTAGAGGTATCCATCTAACACCAGTTTCCTGAAATTGGTACTTGGAGAAATGGTGCCCACAATCTGAAGCCACTTGAGTCATTCAAGACATAGAACAATTGATAACCCAATCTTCACATATTTATCCAATTTAAATACATCCAAATTGGTATTCATTATCATGCCTTATGATAATCAAGTCTACAGCACAATTGTTATGTGAAGAAATGTTTTGCTTTGCCTGGTTTAAATGTCCTTCCAATCAACTTCACTGGATGACCCCTAACGATTCCAGAGAGAGAGAGGGGGGGAGGGAGGGAGGGAGGGAGAGAGAGGGAGAGAGAGAGAGAGGGAGAGAGAGGGAGGGAGGGAGGGAGAGGGAGGGAGGGAGGGAGGGAGAGGGAGAGAGAGAGAGAGAACTGTGTCAGAGATACAGAAGTCTCATTCTCATATTCAATCTACTTTCCCAGGAGATTGATTACACTCTGGGAACTCATCTGTGGCCTTAACCTATTTTATGGGGGCTGCCAATGCATACATGCTAGATCTCTTTTTGGTGAAATCATCATGAGGTCATTGAAAGAATGTACAGGAAATGCAGACAAGCTCTTCCTCTATAAAACTCTATGCTCTGACAAGTAGAAAATAATCTTTCACTTCCTTTCTTTGTTTACAACTTGTTGTATGAGACATTTCAGTTGACTGTTCATTTTATTTTGGTACAATAGCCCTATTGAATGATACCCATTTAGACTTTGGCATGTTGAATGTCTCCTTGGTTTACATTAGATACCTCTGCATCTAAGGAAGGCTCTGATCAAATTTAAGGCTTTTGTTTAAGTCCTTGGGTAAATTTTCAACGTATTTGTTAAAGGTTCCAGAATCTTACTCTTTATTTAAATAAATCTGGAAGAAAGGCAAAGAAATGAGACTTGGGGTTCAGTCTTAGTGAGGGTTCTAGAATCACAGAGCCACAGAGAAGCCAGTCATATGAGGAAAGGTGATTCGATAAACTTCTTTAACAATGTGCAGTTGATGGAACACTTTGATTTCAAACTGTTTCCTAAGGGGAAATAATTTTAAATAATCAATAAGACCTTGCTATATTTTATATTACACAATTAAAAACAAAAATCCACTTTTGTAGGAAATCTAATTGTGGCAACTTAAGAGAGAATTGGCATCTGAAATATTCTAGTATGTCTGAGAACAAAGCATGATGCACATTCTTATATTTCAAAGAACAGGTACTGATTATAATGCATGCAGCAAGTAAGAGACACACTCATCAGAAAGCACTTAGTCTTAATCCATCCTTTGTCTGTTTGTTTGCTTTTGATAGCAAGGGGGAACATAAAGACAAAATAACAATTAAGGAGTCCATAATTGTCATATTCCAATACTATATTTTACCTTTCCCGTATACTGCTTTTCATCCCCTGTGGCACATTAACAAGGTTGCTTTCTTTAAGTGCCTGGGGTGGGGTGGGGGGTGTCTGTGTTGCTTTCCTACAAATGGCTAATCTTCCAGGATCTGCCAAAAGTATTTTTTTCACAACCATCCAACACATAAAATATCAGAGAGGCTTACATAAGAAATTGCTATTGGCAATATCATCCACCATGTGTGTTTGTATAGAAAACGGAGAACAAGCAAGCAGAAAAGCATCAGACTTGGGAGCAGAGAGCATGACTGGATGAATAGTCTGGCATCGTAGAGAAGGCTATCAGCATGGAAACAGCCCTGCTTCTAGTGTGCCAGAAGGTTCCTTTGTGAAAACTAGAGGCAATAAAAGATATGTTGTAAGGCAAGCCAAACAAGAGGCACACATATCTGAAACAAAAGGTGCACTAGGACTTCTGGCGCATTCACCAGATTCACTCCACTGGTAAGAAATTAAAAATGTTGCTAGGAGAATGTGCCATCGCATCCATTCTGCACTGTGAAGATCTGAGGCTTAACAAGGAGTTTAATTTTTGTATCTTGTAAAGCTATAAGTAACAACAATTTTTAATTGACTTGATTAACCTCAAAAACCCAGGAAGCATAAACTGGATATGACAACTAATTTGAAAACTGAATGTAAAAAGATACTTTTGTCACGATCCAGGAGAGAGGTTGGCATAATGACATTTTCAAAAGCATTGAATACAAGTACCATATTTGTTAATTTGGAATAAACCTTAATGAAAACATAACATGTGAATTATTTTTAAGAAATGAAGAGGAGAAAAAATAATTGTTTTTACCTGCTTCAGTTATGAAATATTTGAGCATTACCCTGATATTTTCAAATGCAGATATGGAATGTTGCACCTTTGTGACACCAACGTATGCATGGTAGCTCGTTGTATTTTCTTTTCAATTCTTTCTGAAGGTTAGCTCCCTTTTAGACTTACTAGATTTAGCAGTTCTTTTACATCTGATGTTCTTACCAAGAACAATCTGCAAAAAAAGAAAAATCCTCCTTCAGTTTTCATTCATTTTGAAATAGGATAAGTTTGCATTTTAAATATGTCAAAGCCAATATTTATACAACAAGTTGCAAAAGGCCTTTTCTCACAACTTTATACTTAGTGTACCAATATCTGGAATAGATATGGGTACAGATAAATAAAGATGCAGATATAGATAAATATACAAAGATATACTGTAGATATAGTTACAAGTCACCTATAAAGATCAGAATCATGTAAGCAATGGTATTCCATGTGAGACTTTATGGAAGTGAAAGCTGGACTTTGCAGAAGCAGGATAGGAAAGGATTTGATAGTTCTGAACATTACTGTTGAAGAAGATTTCTGCAATGTTGTTGAAAGCCAAGGGGGGAAAAAATGGGCCATCGAACAAATCAACTCAGAGTTGTCCCTCAAGGCACCAATAATCCTACTTGGAAACATTTTGTGAAGATCTAGCTCTGCAGAGAAGGTTCTAATGCTGGCGAAAGTGAAGATAAGAGAAAAAGAGGAGGAGCAGTAACAAGGTGAATGGACTCAGTTATGGTGGTGATGAATGGAAGACCTGAAAGACCAGGTTAGGAGAGAAATCATGGAAATATCATGGAGAAAATCAGTCTGTTAGGTCACTCAGAGTTGACAAAAATGTGATGGCACGTAATAGCAATACCACTTAACTTATATACCACTTTACAGTGCTTTACAGCCCTCTCTAAGCAGTTTAGAGTCAGAATATTGCCCCCAACAATCTGGGTCTTCATTTTACCGACCCCGGAAGGATGGTTGAGCCAGTGAGAATCAAACTGATCAAGTATGGTTTCTATAAAGTACGCTCAAGTATGATTAGTTCTATAAAGAACTAATAGAATTAGACAAGATATTAACAGGGACAGAAGAAAGATTGATAAAGAAAACGTATAGTTATTTACTGGGCATCAAATTGGAAGAGGAACAAGTGAAGGAGACAATGATAGAATGGACAAAAAGTTTTGGTTACACAATAGAATTAGATAAATGGCAAAAAATGTGTGACAGGAAGTATAAATTAACAATGTCAACTGCATATAAAGAAAATTTGTATAAGATGTTTTATAGATGGCATTTTGCACTGGTGAGGTTGGCAAAGATGTTTAAAGATAAGTCAGCTAAACGTTGGACATGCCACCAGATACCTGGGTCTTATTATCACATATGGTAGACATGCGTAGAAGCAAAAAGATACTGGACAAAAATACATATGTAATATGTATTTTATGACAAAACAACACATTGATTTAAAACCAGAAATATTTTTGTTATCTGAAACCTATAGTAATGGAATGCATATCTAATTATTCATGTATTAACTGCAGCTAGAATTGTATTTGCACAAAACTGGAAAAGTGAAGAGATCCCTACTGATGAGAATGTGCTCAGGAAAATATTAGAATGTGCAGAAATGAATAGATTAACACTTACAATTAAGGAGAAAGAACAAATTGAATATTATATGACAACGGGAACTATTTTATCAATGTTTAGAGAATAAAAATGAAAGTTAAAAATAGGGAAACAAACGGAGAAGATTAGCAAAATATAGAAAATATGTTAAGAGAGAGATGTAAACACTATGATTATTATTATTTTTGTGACTATTAGGATTATTATGTTTAATATTATTATTATATTCCTATTAGAAGCTATGTCAAGAGGGAGAAGTGAACATGTTTATAACATACAATATTAGTATTGTAAAATTAGAGAAGTAATATTAATTAATATGATTATCATTATTAATGAATAATGTTGTAAATTCAGATTATTATTGCACAAAGATATATGTACCCAGACGACACACTGTTTAATGGAAGATGGAACTATTATACCAAAAAAGAAGAAGAAAGAATCGAACTGCTGGCAGTCGGCAAAATTAGCCTGCAATATTACATTCTAACCACTGTGCCACCATGGCTCTCTAATAATAATCAATCAATCACAGCCACAAATACATAATATGATCAGATAAGATACTGATAGAAATAGAAGATAGTGAGATAGGTTGCTATAATATTGTACATTATACTATTAGCTTGGCAGTATTAGTTTCAGATATAAAAAGCACTCTACACAAAACTCATGACTTGTATTTCTTACCACCCAGTCTTTTCAGTTTTGCCCCTTGAACCCTATCTGAGCCTAAGTATATATAAGAACCTAAGAAGCTGCCTTATCCTGAGTCAGTCTAGTTCTCCACTGAGCTAAGTGTAGCCAACAGAAACTGGAAATGGCTCTTCAGGCTGGAATTTTTCCAGCGTATTTAGTAAGGCCGGGAATGGAACTGGGCGCCTGCTGAGCAATGGCTCTCCTGCATAGATGCATATTTTAGATGTGTAAGCAACAGTGACAGGGAGGGGAAAGTCAGGCCTTCCCATCTGCTGCAATCCTCACAGAAATTAAAGCACTTCCTCCCTGTTACACACAAGCTGCTAATGCAATCTGAAAAGCAGTCTTCATGGATTCTCATATTATGTTTGAAATAGTTACGTTACATTTTAAAATGATGTGATTTCAAAAGGTCCATTTTGGTGGTGGGGGGGGGAGGAAGAGCGTGGAAGATTACATATATTTTTGTGCCCTGGAAAGATACAATTCAAATGCATTTCTCTTTCCTATTTCAGGCTGCAAATACACTTTATGTCATGGAATGAATTGGCGCTGACCTATTTTTACCCTTTCTTAAATGTGCAAGGAAGAGCTTGCTGTATAGCTTGAGCAAGCATTGTTACGTTCAGCTTGGTGGCTCTCTGCCATCTGACTACGCTGTCTGTGTCTTAATAATGAGCACTGAGGTCATACGCAGAGGATAGATTAACTCTGGGAGAAAGTGACAGAAAGAGGAAAGTGATATAGTGAGGTCTGGGCTAGAACGCTAGAGGCAGAGCAGGCTGCCTTTTAGCACCACCACTCAGCTGTCATGATGATGAGCATGATAGAAACCGATAGATGAAGTCAAGGTAATGTTGGGTGAGCTTAAAAACGCCTCTGGCAGACCAGCCAAACTTTTTTTCCCCTGAATTGTATATTACTGTGTATTCCTTATTGCACCACTCTGTCGCAAAAAGGAAAATATATCTTTGCTAGACTTGGGTAACATTTCACCTTACATCTGTCCTGTCTGAGTTTGGATAAGTCAGGATGTCAACTTGCAGAGCTTTCCAGACCAGCTTTCAAGTTGGCATAAGTAGGAGGAGGGAGAACTGATGGAGCTGCTTGGCTGCCCCAATTGAAAATACATTCCACACATGCCTTTCTCCAGATTGTATTCTAAATTACCAGAGTCAGCAGGAGGGGTGGGGTTTTTAGAGCCCACCAACGTGGTCCATTGGAGAATGTGACTTATGACATGCCCAGGGAGGAGGGGGAAGACAGGGTCATGGGGGTCCGTAAATTACGTGGGGTCAGAGCTGACTTCGTTTGAGTAATTGCCGGAATGTTGCTCCTAATAAATGACTGGATTTCTTTTGAAACTTGGCTCGAGGCTCATGAGCACTTTTTTAAACTTCACACAGGGGGCAAGTCAGGGTTGAAATAAAATGTGCTTCTCCCATTTGTTTATAAGAGATTTATATCCTGTCTTTTCACCAATGGGTAGCACCTGAGGTGAGTAAACCCACAACTAAAGCAATTAATTAAGGACAATTAACCAGTGGAACAGCTTGCCTTCAGAAGTTGTGGGTGCTTCATCATTGGACATTTTAAAGAAGAGACCAGTCACTTGTCTGGAATGCTTGAGCAGGAGAAGATCCCTCCAAGATCCCTTCCAGCTCTATTCTGATTGATTGATCAATTGATTGATTGATACACAAACAGTCCTCTCACCAAATGCACAAAACTAGAGATATATAAAGCAGCTCTCCTCTGTCACTACCATCTAATTTGAGGTGGCACCTTGACTCAGACAGTTGAGTTGTTGTGCCTTGAAGCTTTTTGAGTGAAAGTATCAAAGCAGGCAAATTCAGTTCAATGCTGCTTCCCCTCCAGTGCAGAGAAGAAGCAGTCCATGTGCAGAAGAGCATTGTAGCATCTGGATTGAAGTGAGGCAGGTGCAATTAGAAGCAAGAAAGGTTACACTTTGATTCAGTACTTTGTTTTGAAGAGATGGAAGCCAAACAATAATTGAATCAAGTGATCTTTTACACTAATTAAAACACTATAAAGGAATGCAAACCACTAACACGGCACCCACTTCATCACTCAGTGCAAGGATAATTTATGAGTACCAACATATATTTATAATGTATGTATAAGAATGGTATAAGCAGTACATATATAAAAGCTCTGCTCTGCATTTTCTTCTGAACAGGAGCGATTGGGAGCAATCCACTTGGCTTTAAATATTCATTGGAATTTGTCAGCAGAGTCTGCTTGGTCTGTATATGTCATCTCTTATCTCAGAATATTCTTTTAAAAAAATGTATTCAAATCTACAGAGCGGGATCAAGAATGGGACCATTCTTTCACAAGCCCTTGTCATGCAAGAATGTTAACGGCAGCTCCTTGCAAAATAAATTTAAACCCTTTGCTCCCACCAGATTGTGCAGGGATGCAAATGTGGCACCAAGTGATGTCTGGCTTGCATTCCACTTTGCTCATCAAAATCCATAAAAATATGGGACTGAAAAGTATACTCACGAGAGAAAATGTACTGTTACATGTTAAACAACAAAGAAAGTATGCACAGTGTGTGTGTGTGTGTATGGTTTTGTGTTGTTTGTATTAACAGCTAAATCAATGAAAGGAAGAAAATACGGGACTCTGAATCCTATGAAAAGTTATGCATGTCACATAGGGGCACCCGTGAGGAATGCCAATAACAAACATGTGTGATGAGGTCATCTTGTTTACATATTTGTGTCAGAAGTTAGCATACAGGCAGATCTCGAATTACAACAGTTCATTTAGTGACCATTCAAAGTTACAACCGTACTGAAAAATGTGACTTATGACTACGTTTCACACTTAACGACCGTTACAGCATCCCCATGGTCATGTGATCAAAATTCAAATGCTTGGTAATTGATTCATATTTATGACAGTTGCAGTGTCCTGGGGTCATGGGATCACTTTTTGCAACCTTCTGACATGAAAAGCCATTGGGAAGCCAGATTCACTTAAAAATCATGTCACTAACTTAACAGCTGCAATGATTCACTTCACAACCATTGCAAGCAAGGTCATAAAATGGCCCAAAACTCACTTAACAAATGTTTCACTTAGCGACATAAATTTTGGGCTCAACTGTGGTCATAACTCAAGGACTATCTGCATAAGTATATAAAGACGGTTTTTGCATGATGACCTTCCCTCACTCATGCCAACATTTTGATACTATTATTATTAGCTGCAAGTGATAAAGACATTTTCCATGTCGCTGTTTAATATAGACAGCAAATTTAGTTCTGGTTTAGTCCAACTTGCAGAACTGAGATTTGAAGTGAGCACAATTCAGGATTTAAGATTGATCTAGAGACTTAAATGGAGGAGCAGCAAACTGCCCTGAGTTGCTTTATTATTTGTTTGTTTGTTTTCTGGTAATTTAGATAGAACATAGCAAAGATATGAGACTCTTTAGAGCAGGGCTCTCCAACCTTGGCAACTTTAAGACTTGTGGACTTCAACGCAAGCTTTGCTGGCTGAGGAACTCTGGGAGTTGAAGTCCACAAGTTTTAAAGTTGCCAAGGAGACCCTTAAAGAGACCCTTGCTTTATAGGACACAAACTTTGCCAAGTTTCAGCTGAGTATCTTCAAGGCTTTCCCGCAATGAGTCTTCATGGATGTGGAGTCAGGGAGCCAAGTGATAAAAACAGCATTGTGACCTCATAATGCAAACTCCACCACACCTCTATAATGTGTTGTATACAAAAGAGATGGAACTTAAGTTGCAATGGTGCATTGCTCCTTTCAACATTTTGATGAAGCAGCTGGATTTGTCAGATCCTTCTACTCTCCAGGGATGAGGAAAGGGCAACACAACAGCTTCAATGTTGCCTTGTAAAAACATTTTTTTTTAATTTGATTTATATGCCGCCCTTCTCCGGAGACTCAGGGCGGCTTACAATGTGTTAAGCAATAGCCTTCATTCTTTTGTATATTTTATACAAAGTCAGCTTATTGCCCCCACAAACTGGGTCCTCATTTTACCTACCTTAGAAAGGATGGAAGGCTGAGTCACCCTGGAGCCTTGGAGAGATTTGAACCAGCAGTAATTGCAGGCAGCTGTGTTAATGACAGGGTGCTCTAGACCACTGTACTATGCAAGGCTCCTTAAGTTTAAGGTGTAGGTGTAAAAAAAAAAAAGTCCCCTTCAATAACAAAATTTTACAAACTAGTTTAAAAATTGATCCCTTCCATTTTATTCTCTGGATACCAGGTCAAGATAACATGAAAGAATGCCAATGATTTATCCTGACTCAGAGAGCAGTTTCATTGATCATTGCCTTCTATGGAGCATTAGGAGGTACCTATTAGAGGAGAATATTTGTGGCTCAGGGTTGAAACTGCGGGGTCCCTGGTGCTCTCTGAACTTAGTAGTTTCTTGCACTTGTTTCATTACCAAACTATGCTGTTGATGTTACCCAGTTTGGTAATGAAGCATCTGCAAGAAAACAATCAAACTCAGAGAGAAACAGGGACCCCACAGCACCAGGAGGGTTAGCTGATTTTTTTTTTCTGGGTCAAATTTAGTCCTTCCTGGGCGGGACCCCTCTTTACTGACAAGACTCAGCTCTTTGAGGGGTTTGATCAATTGGCAATATGAAAGGGCAATTAGGTGAGGCAGTAAAAGCAGGCTTGCACTATGAGATAATGTGCTACAGAGTTAAATAGACCACATAGAATAAGGGTGGCATAGAAAAGAAATGTTGTGGCCTGTTGGCTGCTGGCCCCTCCAACAGCTGAATCAGAGGAGACATGGGAGTCAGGCTTAGCATCAGGGCAACCTGGGAGCTCCAAGGGGGAAGAGGGAATGGAGTTGGCAGAGAGAGAGAGAGAGAGAGAGACAGAAGTGGAGCCTGGGCCATCTGTCATCCCTCAGATGGAGAGTCAATAGCCCCCAGGTCTGAAGGTGGTTGATGAAGAAGAGGAGGAACAGCTGGGTCCAGTGCCTGACGCGTGGCTGCACAGAAGGCAGAGGAGAGGAGAGCAGTGGAAATCCATGGGCTGATTCTTGGGAAGGAAGAGCCACTGCTGCTAGTGAGGCCTCACCCTAGCTCTGGGGATAAAAGGCAGGACACAGAGATGAATAGGTGTGGCAGACAACTATTCATCTTCCGGATGGACGGACGGACGGACTTGTTAGCCTGTGAGAGAAACTTTTTGCCGGGCTGCTGGCATTCCTAATCTGAGTTCACATCAGAGAGTTTGTCGTGTTTGGGGAGTTGGGTCAGAACCAGAAACGTATGCAGACTTACTACCCTAAAAGTATCCATATTGTGTCCATATTCAAAGTAATGAAAGCCGAGTTGAACTCCAATGCGTTGGCAGGACTAGCACTGCATGTTACTCTCAGCATAGAAGACAGAAAGTTAAGTTAGAATTACACTGAAGTTAGAATTACACTAAAGTTACATGTTGTGGCTTGCCACCTTCAAGAAGGCGAGAGATGAAAAAGTACACAAAAGCTCAGAGCAAAAAGAGCCTTGGCGTTTTTTTTTTTAAAAAAAATCTTGTGGTACTGTAAGTGTAGTTTAAAAAAAGAGATAAAACTCATTGGCAAACTATTCATATTGGAGACCCCATCATGCCACTCAACCTCCCCCTTCCCACATTTTCTTGTGGGGAAATAAAGCTTCAATTGTGTATATTGTTCGTAACTCATCTAGATGCAGTGGAAATGCCATTAACCCCGCCAAATCCTTCAAAGGTAGCACTTTGAAGCTGCCTGATTTATTTAGCCAATTCACAGCAGCTTCCTGCTTTGGTTCATGAAATCTGCTTCAATTGGATGATTTGACTGAAGCTTAGTCAAATCAAAGCACCCTTTGGAGCCCCAAGGACCAGATTTTTGCTGGCCTGCACAATCTAACTCATAAATGTCCAACTGAGATCAAAACTGTGACTGCTTAAGCTGATTCTGTATGCCTCTGATAACATTCACCTGTACATGTTTACCCTTTGACGCTTGCAACATCACACTGGATTTGCCTATCACTCCACAAGCAGCGAACTTGTAGAGTGAACAGGTTTAATCTTCATAGTGAAAGAGATTTGAACATATATTCTTTGCATTTTAAGGTGTTTACTTGCAGGCAACTAATGTGTATTCAACTCACTTTCACCATATTTAAACGATTAGGACTGTGTCTGTTGAGAAATTAATATGCTGTTGTGTTGCTTTATTTTGCAAAATAGCATAAATGTACAGTACAAAAGGAAGACAAAGGGAGGAGGTGATTCTATGCTTCTGCCTGCACAGCTAGTACTGGGAAAAACCAAACATTTTTTTTTTTAAAAAAAAGAAGGTAAAAATAAAAAGTAATAGGATAAGTCTCCTCCCACAAGACCCACATACTTGTTTCTTTCATCTGAGTAGGAGTTTAAGGGGATTAATATAATGGGATTCCTGCGAGTCCCTTGGACTGCAAGGCGATCAAACCAGTCAGTCCTAGAGGAGATCAACCCTGACTGCTCTTTAGAAGGCCAGATCCTGAAGATGAAACTCAAATATTTTGGCCACCTAATGAGAAGGAAGGACTCACTGGAGAAGAGCCTAATGCTGGGAATGATTGAGGGCAAAAGAAGAACGGGATGACAGAGAGTGAAGTAACTGGATGGAGGTCCTGAAGCAGTTGGTGTGAGCTTAAATGGACTTTGGGGGATGGTAGAGGACAGGAAGGTCTGAAGGAACGTTGTCCATGGGGTCATGATGGGTTGGAAATGACTTCGCGACTAACAACAACAATGTAATGGTTATTAATTTTACATCCTTCTTTTAAAAATCTTGCTTCCAAAGAACAGCATGTAGTGTCTACTTTATGTTCACAACAAGCCAATGAAGAAATTGGGTTTACCTATGTTGGATCTGAAAAATATATATTTTCTATTTAGCCCAGTATCCTGCTTCCCAAATTAACTGTCTTTGTATCACCTCAGACAGTATTTCTCCTTTCAGCCAGTTCACATATTCCATTACAAATTATGAGGCAATAGATCAGTGAGGCATATATGGAACTCTAAATGTTGTTTATGGGGAAAAAAAGATATGAGGATGTATCAAGATTTCAGATAAATCAGCTGGTTTGGCTGTTGTTTTTCTTCCTGAGTTAACCTCATGTTAACTCAATGTTATCATTTTTTAAAATCTTTCTGCACTATTTTTCATTTCATTTCTTCAATGGAGATGTATTTCTATGTCTGTAAGCCACCCAGAGTTACCTTATGGTAAGATGGGTGGCCAATAAATTTTATAAATGAAAAAATAATTTTTTCATTTCATTCCATAGTTTTATATCTGACCTTTAAATGGAATACCAAATAGTGCTGCTGAGTCTTATTTCCCCCCAACAATAACCCTGTTTGATGGGTTGGGTTGAGGTACAGCAACTGCCCCAAGGTTACCCAGTTAACCTCCATGCCTCAATAAGTACTAGAACTGACAATATCTGGCTTTCTAGTCCAGGGGTCTCCAACCTTGGCAACTTTAAGACTTGTAGACTTCAACTCCCAGAGTTCCTCAGCCAGCTTTGCTAGCTGAGGAACTCTGGGAGTTGAAGTTCACAAGTCTTAAAGTTGCCAAGGTTGGAGACCCCTGTTTTAGTCCAATATCTTCCCACTATGCAACTCAAGTTCCTCATGTAGCTCTTTATGACACTTATTCTACAGAAAAACATGCATTATGTGACAATGTCACTGATGTCAAAGCAAGAGAACTACCAATAACAATGGGAGTTATAAATAGGTTGATGCTACTTCAGCCCCTCAGCCATTTATAGTCCAAGGCACACTGAGAAAATGCAACTTCCATGGCTACGTCATGGAAATTGTCTCCTTTGTACTGGGGGTGAAATCCAGCAGGTTCTGACAGGTTCTGAAGAACTGGTAGCAGAAATTTTGAGTAGTTTGGAGAACTGGCAAATACCACCTCTGGCTGGCCCCAGAGTGGGGTGGGAATGGAGATTTTGCAATATCCTTCCCCTAGGAGTGGGAAGGGAATGGGGCTTTTGCAGTATCCTTCCCCTGCCACACCAACCAAGCCACGCCCATAGAACCAGTAGTAAAAAAAATTGGATTTAACCACTGCTTTGTACTCACTGCTAAAGGTAGATGACTTTATTAGGGGTGGGTCTCCTAAGATGGTGTTCTTCGGACTTCCTTTTTGTTAGCATATAAAATAAAATTCCTATCCTTGGTGGAAAGAGATTTGGAGGCTGAAGGCTGAGAACAAGGCAAGGCAGGGCATCCACCACCACTCAACTCATACACACATACTGCTTTCTCATGCAGAGAAAACATCAAATTAAACCATAGACCGTGTTAAAGTTAACAATAAATTATGTATGAATGCCAGAAGTTTAATGACAGATTTTTTTTCCCTCATAAGAATGTTAAAGATACCATGAGCAAGAGGTAAAAGAGATAAAACAGGAAATATGGTGTTGTGTGTGGGGTGGGGGAGGGAATGGATTTGAAGCAAGCAACAGTTCTAAATAATTTATGAAAAGACAGAAAATAATGATATTGGAATCTGGGGTGGTTTTTTTCCCCCCTAATCTTTGCTCCTGAATTTTCTTTATACTTTTTAAATTGTTGCCATCTAACAGACCAATAAAAAAGCTGGATATTAACTATGAAACAAATGGAATTTTTGCTGTTTGTTGCATTAGTTTTTCTAATCTGAAAATCCTGAAAGACTATTGGACCGATATGCACTTCTTCAGGAAGAAAATCAGAATAAAGCCTGAGAACCAGCTAAGTAACTAGCAGACACAGCATTGTTTCTTTTCCCCAAGGGTCTTTCTTTCTGCTATATATTTTAAGCACATTTCCTGCTCTACTTACATCCTACAATTTCAGAAGATGCAAAATTGCTTCTTTTTGTTAGTAATCTTCTTCTTTATTACATGATTTTGAAAAAAATAAGTGAAAAAGAGAACAAGAACAAAGAAAAAACACATGGGAAAAAGTTAATCTCGTGTCGATATGAGACTTTTCAAGAAACATGTTCCTATTCTTTTTTCTTTTCTTGATTTCAAAATCACTTAAGTCAGGAGTGAAGAATACGTTGTGAAATAAGAGATAAAACTGGGTCCAGGCAAGGAAGTTGAGAACTATATCCCAATAATGGGTTAAGTGCATGCTAAAGTAACCAAAGCAATTTCCTTGTCGGTGTGCAATTGCGGGTGTGCAATCCAAGTGCGGTTAAGATGCTAGGCTTGTTGACTGGAAGGTTGGCAGTTCAAGACCTAAGGACTGCATTGATGGAGTGAGCCCCCATTTTTTGCCCCAGCTTCTGCCAACCTGGCAGTTTTAAAGCATGTACTGTAAATGCAAGTAGATAAATAGGTACCACTTCGATGGGAAAGTAACAGTGTTCTGTGCACCTTCAGTGTTTAGTAATGCTGCCTAAATGTCCATGGAAGCATCTTTGGACAACTCTGGCTCTTTGGCTGTGCATCGAAGCTGAGCACTGCCCCCTAGAGTCAGACAATCCAAGTAATCCAAGTGTATTCTGGGAAGCCACAGACATATTTTTCATTCATATGCACACTGGGCATGTTCTCTCTCCACCAATACATACACAACAGTTAAGCTTTAAAACAGCCAACATTATTTCAAAATAAGTTCTTTCTGAATCAGCAAAGAATGATTAAAATGAATAAAACATTTACAACTGTTAATTAATCTTATGGGAATCTATTTTACTGGCTTACAATGTTGTTGTTTTTTTAAAAAAACACTTTTTCAGGTACAATACCTTTATAGTGTACAAAAAAGCAGCATGTTGTTGACAATAAGGTAGGTACAAAATAAAGGTCAGCACCATAGACAGCTCCATAAATAGCTCATCATTTCAGTGTCTCATGACTGCTTCTAGAGTGATCTAAGGAATTCTGCATTTCATATCTTTCAATGTTCTGTTCTCCAAAGGACTTCAGGCTGTCT
The DNA here is from genome assembly GCF_059756535.1 of Pantherophis guttatus. Lineage (NCBI taxonomy): Eukaryota > Metazoa > Chordata > Lepidosauria > Squamata > Colubridae > Pantherophis > Pantherophis guttatus. The sequence goes on along the minus strand of NC_142063.1, from coordinate 249,028,546 downwards.
CTTTCTATTTTGATGGTAATTTTCTTCTGTGTTTAAGTTTATGTAGTCTTATTTATTAATTCATTATATTATATTTATATGTTTTAAATATATAAGATATAAATATATGCATGTACGGTATTACATTTATATATTTTTGCCCCTGCCTTTCTGACAGTTAAGTTGTATTGCATAGGAGGAAGGATCCCCTAACCACATCCACCATAACAGAACAGAACTTCTATGAAGGGAATGGGGTTGAAAAACAATGATTGCTCCAAAGTCAACTAGCGAGCAACATAATTGAATGGGAATCGGGTTTTCCAGGATCTTGTCTATTGTGCTTAACTGCTATTGCAATTTAAATTGCAGAATGCCTTAGCTGACATGACTAATGACTACGTGTGAAGTGGGATTATGAAGTTGCAATTTCAAAATATCTGGGAGATACCAAGTTGGTGATGGCTGATGTAGGAAAGTTATTATGGACTTCTAATAGTGTAAATATCTGAAAAAAACTGAAGTACTCAGCTCTAAAACAGTTTTTAATTAAGGAAATGTATACCATGTCTAAACTAAGTAACAGGAGGCATGTAAAGTCTTATTTGGGCAATTATAATGTTTGGATTCTTCTATCCATCTTCAGAAGAAAGATGTAGAAGAACAATTTACAGATGAAATAAGTAGGTTTAGGCCCTCAATATGCCTTCAAGTTATCCCAATTGTCAGATCTTTATACTGGCTACCCAACTGTTACCTTATACAACATAGGCTGCTATTAATTGATTTTACAAACATGGATGGGTAGGGCTCATAGATGTAAAAAAACAGTTTTATTCTGGAAGATTCCTACCACTTTGTCAGTTCATCAGGGACGCCCATCTCTGGTGGAAGCCAAGCCATTCTGTCACATCCAAGGCAGATTTAATAGGATTGGCAGTCGACTCAACATCTCTGATGGAGTCTGGTAATGCATGATCTCTTGGGAAACCTCCTCTAGCTTTTTTTTCCTGATCTGACCCTTCCTTCATACTAAAGCTCAAAAACTATGTAGCATAGGTGAAATAATAATAATAATAATAATAATAATAATAATAATAATAATAATAATAATAATAATAATAATAATTTTATTTCTATACCGCCCTTCTCCCGAAGGACTCAGGGCGGTGTACAGCCTATTTAAAAACACAGACAAAACAATGATATAAAATTTAAAATAATTAAATAAGTGGCTCAAATTTAAAACCCCAATAAATTTAAATACCCCAATTTAAAACTATTGTGTTGATAGTCCGGCCTGGCGGAACAACAGGGTCTTCAATGCGCAGCAAAACACCCGGAGGTCGGAGATCTTACGAATTTCCGGGGGCAGTTCATTCCACAGGCCTGGGGCTCCCACAGAGAAGGCCCTCCCCCTGGGCATCACCAGCCGACATAACTTGGCCGATGGCACCCTGAGGAGGCCCTCTCTGTGGGAACGAACTGGTCGGTGGGAGGCTATTGGTGGCAGAAGACGGTCTCGGAGGTACCCGGGTCCTATGCCATGGAGCGCTTTAAAGGTGGTAACCAACACCTTGAATTGCACTCGGAAGACCACCGGGAGCCAGTGCAGCTCGCGCAGGAGGGGTGTCACATGGGCATAACGGGTTGCGCCCATAACCACCCGCGCGGCCGCATTCTGGACCAGCTGGAGCCTCCGAGTGCTCTTCAAGGGGAGCTCCATGTAGAGAGCATTACAATAGTCCAACCGGGAGGTGACAAGGGCATGAGTGACCGTGCGCAAGGCGTCCCGGTCCAGAAAGGGCTGCAACTGGCGAATCAGGCGAACCTGATAAAAGGCCCCCCTGGCCACGGCCGTCATGTGCTCTTCTAAAGACAGCCGTGCGTCCAGGAGGACACCCAGATTGCGAGCCCTCTCTGTGGGGGGCAAAGATTCACCCCCAATAGTCAGCGATGGCACCTGCTGACTATATCGGGGCGCCGGAAGCCACAGCCACTCGGTCTTGGAGGGGTTGAGTCTGAGCCTGTTCCTCCCCATCCAGACCCGCACGGCCTCCAGGCAGCGGGACATCACATCAAGGGCATCGTTGGGGTGGTCTGGGGTGGAGATGTACAGCTGAGTATCGTCAGCGTACAGATGACACTTCACCCCAAAACCACGGATGATCTCACCCAGCGGCTTCACATAAATGTTGAACAGGAGGGGCGAGAGGACCGACCCTTGCGGCACTCCCCATGCGAGATGCCTCGAGGTCGACCTCTGCCCCCCTGCCAACACGAACTGCGAGCGGTCAGAGAGGAAGGAGGAGAACCACCGCAAAATGGTGCCCCCTATTCCTAACCCCCTCAACCGCTGCAGCATGATACCATGGTCGATGGTATCAAAAGCCGCTGAGAGGTCTAATAGGACCAGGACAGAGGAACATCCCCTGTCCCGAGCCCTCCAGAGATCATCCACCAACGCGACCAATGCCGTTTCTGTGCTGTACCCCCGCCTGAAGCCCGACTGGTACGGGTCTAGATAGATAGCTTCATCCAGGTGCCGGGGAAGTTGTCGTGCCACCACGCTCTCAACAACCTTCGCCACAAAACGAAGGTTGGAGACTGGACGATAGTTGGCTAATTCAGCCGGGTCCAGGGAAGGCTTCTTGAGGAGGGGCCTCACTACTGCCTCTTTCAAGGCAGCAGGAAAGGCACCCTCACCCAGAGAAGCACCTATAATCCCCTGGAGCCAGCCTCGTGTAACCTCCCGGGAGGCCAGTACCAACCAGGAGGGACACGGGTCCAATAAACACGTGGCGGCACTAATCTTACCCAGGACCTTGTCCACATCCTCAGGAGTCACAGGATCAAACTCCTCCCAGATAACATTCTCAAGACCTGCCCCGGTCTCCTCCCATGGACTCATCCAATCGGAGTCCAAGCCATCCCGAATCCGAGCGACTTTATCATGCAGGAATTGCACAAAATCCTCAGCACGACCCTGATAATAACTGAATAAATAACTGAAGGCAGTAGCCAGCTTGGAAGGAAGAAAGGGAGGGAGGGAGGGAGGGAGGGAGGGAGGGAGGGAGGAAGGAAGGAAGGAAGGAAGGAAGGAAGGAAGGAGGAAGGAAGGAAGGAAGGAAGGAAGGAAGGAAGGAAGGAAGGAAGGAAGGAAGGAAGGGATACCACTGCATTAAAGGAAATGTGGAAGTGAGAACCATGTGCTATCAGAAAAGAAGGAAATTAGTAGCTGGATTTTGTAATTTTCACCTCTTTTTAGGTTATAAATGTAATAGATTGACCATGCACTCTTACCTTGCTCTGAGCAGATACAATCCCATCCCACCTTCCCACATCTTCCCAAATGGAGCACTAATATCTCTTATTCCCAAACCAGAGAAAATCAGGATTTGCCTGGACTTTATATTGGACTTTCCTAGATAAAAATGTAGCTGGATGAAGTTTGCCATAACCACCAACATTTTCAGGATGGTATTTTCCTCTCCATCTCTTGTGTTTTCAGTTTCATTTCACCAGAAAATCTATCCACCTAGAGAACCATTTTAAATCTTTTTCATCATTTCCTGCAGACCAGTTCCAATATATATATTTCCCTCCCACCCGTCCCTTGCTGGTGTCAAACCTCGCCATGCAGCATGCAGTGTTTATTGTAGAGGTAAATGAAGCATGCAGAGCAGCATCTGAAAACAATTAAGACTAATTGAAATGAGCCATGGCCTCTAGTACTCCCATTAAGAGTTGAGGTTTTTTTTTCCCCGTTTCCATAAGCACCCTTATCTGGAAATTAAAGAGAGTGAACTTTCTCTCCATGGATGAGTTTACCCCTTTCCCTGAGCAGATTCATCAACGCAACTGCCCTACTGGTGGCCTTTTTTCTATAAAAAGGACAGGAAAAGAGTTGGTGGAAAAAAGGGGCCATGACGGTGGTACAATGGGAGGAGAAGGCAGGGGGCCTGGGGAAGAATTGCACCCCCAAAAGTGGGGAGAAGAAGAAACTTTTCCCTCCCTTGCAGCCACAGCGCCGCAGCTGCTTTATGAATTAATAAAGAGACATCAGCATGATTATGCACACAAGGTCCTTTCATTCATAATTCATAGGACCATCCATCAAGCAGCTGCACGTTCAACACAGGAAATCAAGGTTAAGCCTACTTTGCAGTGCTCTTTGAATCACAACTGAAAAGTGAGGCACCGGAGCGGTGGAAAAGAGGAGACCAAATGTTGATGGAGAAAAGAAAATGGAGGGAATAAATCTGGTGATCCAACAGAAAGGCCTGGGATGTTAGGACCATCTGATTGGTTTTTGTTAATTTTAATTTAGGAGAGGAAAGGCAAACCAATGCATCTTATTGTTGCTCTTCTACAAGAACTTTCAGTTCTCTTGTGTCAGGAATTTTTCAGAAACTCCTATTAGATCATGGAACACGGAAGGATATTTTCCCTTTCCACCTCAAGAATTGAAGAAGCTTTAGCTTGTGACATAAGGAAAACTTAATCTAGTCCCAGGACAAAGATTGTGCCAACAATTTTACCTTCAAGAGTGAGTTTTCTCACACAATATAGTGATTTGTTTTCTGAAGAAACGGTCCATGATGGGACAGATGTCATCCAGGCGATTTAGCAGAGGTCCAAGTTCAGTTTGTACTAGGTCTTCTTACACTGGGTAGGGCTCAGATGTCCAATGTCAACGGTAGTTCTCTGGAACAGCAGCGTTTGCTTATTATAATCCCTCTTGCCTGCAGGAATGGTACTGTGCCATCACAAAATGAGAGCCGCTTAGCTGCAGCTCACTATATATTATTTATTTTGACAGGATGCTTCTTTTCTCCTAACCATCAGATTGACCCTGACAGCAGTGAATCAGACAGCAAGTGTAGGATCTGTTTTGCTGCATCAGTTTTATATGTTCCATTGATTTCAAGGGGATAGGATAATGCAGGTTTTTCTCCTAAGGATTAAAATGTGCAAATTTTAGATGTTATTCTTTTTTTAAAAAATATCCTGCAGCATCTTAAAGACTGACAGGTTTACACAGCTGACGTTTTTATGGCTATTTTATGACCCTCCCATTTCTTAAACAAGTGATCCATTCTGAAGAATTAGCTAAGCTAGCTAACTTCTTTCTATGTGCCTGTATTTCTCTGTGAGGCTGAGCACCTATCCAGCATTGCAACTTGAATAACTGAAAAGATGATGATGTTTCTCTACAAATAGGTTTTAGAATGAACAAATACTACTGTTTAATCTTCAACCAATAAACAATGCACAACAGGATTCTGCCACAGAAACCATGTGCTAAATGCTCACCATCATCTGCTATGTGGTGAGAAGCATGTTAAGCTCAGCTAGTATCCTGAATGTTTCCTATTTCTCAACTAATAATAGGGGCATCTGCAGGAGGAGTTACAAAAAAAATCAAGATGGCAGCTGCAATCATACAATTGAAGTCACATTTCTTTTTATGTGTGTTGAGCTGCCATCTAGATTTGAATGACCTGTGGTGACATGTCAACAATGATTAATTACACGCATGTGTATCATTTAACATTTCATAAATTATTGCATTCAGCCATAGACTCTTGCATTGTTCTCGCTCATCTTGAATGAAAACATGAGACAGGAACTGGATTAAACCTTGATCTAAAGCAGTGGCATCTAGAAAGAGGACACGAAGGATCAGAGTGAAATGAGCTATGCCCTTTTTCGATGTATAGTATGACATCACACCCCAAAGGGATGGAGCTTGCAGCATGATGTCATGAAGCTGTTTTCATAATTCTGAAAAAGCCATGACAGCCTGCAGATGCCACTAGTCTAGCAACCAAAAAAAATGAGATGTGTTTAAACTGGTTGAATTTAAGTTTCTGTTACACTTAAGCCTAGTGAACACACACTTCATGTGCAGTTTAGTTAATTTCATTTTCTATACTCGCCTACACCCATTTTATTTTTCAGAACATTCAGTAGAACTGACAGATTAGCTGCAGTGTGAAGTCCTTGGTGCTCTCTGAGCTTCGCTGATTTGTTTGCAATTTCTCTACCAGGTAACATCAGCAGCGTTAGTGAGTGTGGAGTTTGTTCCCTATTTATATACAATAGCTTGTCCTGCCAGCGATGATGGGGGTGTGGTTTTCTCCTTGATAGTTCCTTAATCAGGATATTGTTTTCTGCTTGATTATTTGTTTGATATATCTGGGTATGGGCTGCTGGAAAGGATGTGCTCTGGTATCTTTGCTTCCTTTTCTTCTTTTTTTTATTGTCTCTTTTGAGTGATGTGTAAATGTAGTTTATTTCTGTGTCTGTTGATGGCTGATTTGTCCAAATGCCAACTTTCCAAGTATTTTTGGATTTAGTTTGGTCTCAACAATCACAGTTTCTCAGTTGAAAGTGTGTTGAGTCTGTCCATGTGTTGTGAGATTAAAGACTTTTTATCTTGTCTTCTGAATGTTAGTGTTCATATTCTGCTACTCTTCTCCTTAGAGAGCATCAAGGACTCCACAGTTCAACCCTGAGCTATATACCGTATTTTTCGGAGTATAAGATGCACCTTTCCCCCCCCCCAAAAGGGGATAAAATTTTGGGTGCGACTTATACATTGAATGTAGCCCCTCCTACCCACTGCCCCCTACCCTTTGGCCTCTGCCTCCCAGCAATTTACCTACTTGCAGCAAGCAGCAAGAAGAAACAGCCCATTTCAGCTTCAGCACAGCTTAATTAGCACAAGTTGATTGTCCCCGACTCTCAGCTGTTTCAGGCTGCAGGGATTGCCACTGTCTATTGCTGTGCGGGCCTCTGCTGCTTGCTGCAAGGTGGTAAATTGCTGAGAGCAGATTTTTTTTTCTTGTGCTAATCAAGCTATGCTGAAAACAAAAATGAAAGTAAAGCAGGCTATTTGCTGTTTGCTGCAATGAGGCAAAATTGCTGGGAGGCAGAGGCAGATTTCTTTTTCTTGTTTTCCTCACCAAAAAAGGTAGGTGCGTCTTATAGTCCGGTGCATCTTATACTCCGAAAAATACAGTATATTCTTTCCTCCTGGTTGTTATTATTGTTGTTGCTGCATAAATATTATTAAAAGTTTTATAAAGAAAATTAATACAAACTAATAGAATGAAAAAGAAAAAAAGTGCAGAAAGGAAAGATAAAAACAGTGGAAATAAATTTCCAATTTCCTTTGCAGCAAATACAAGTTTGATTATAAAGTTCTCTCTTATTCTTACGTAAAAACACACTTTTCATTATCTATTTTTTCTAATCAACAAAACTATAAATTGTGAATTTATTTTTTTCTCTTTCATGCAAAATGTCTATAGGGAGATTCCAGTCAGTCATAAATGTAGATACTGTCTTTTCTCTAATGAAGGAAGTCAATTAAGCCATCTCAGTGAGTTCTCTGTACCATTCCATTATTGTGGATGATGTAAAATCTTTTCCCCTTTTTTGCATGTAGTATATCAATGTAGTTGTCATATATAAAAACAAAGAGCCTTGATAGTACAGGGGTTTAGTGCACCCTGTAATTAACACAGCTGCCTGCAATTTCTGCTGGTTCGAATCTCTCCAAGGCTCAAGGTTGACTCAGCCTTCCATCCTTTCTAAGGTAGGTGAAATGAGGACCCAGTTTGTGGGGGCAATAAGCTGACTTTGTATAAAACATACAAAAGAATGAAGGCTATTGCTTAACGCATTGTAAGCCGCCCTGAGTCTCCGGAGAAGGGCGGCATATAAATCAAATTAAAAAAAAAAAAAAAGTTCCATGGATTTTTTTTCTCGCTATCTGTCCATTAATGTCAAAAGAAAAACCTCTGGCTTCAATTATATATGTCTTTAAAAACTTCAGAATTAGCTGAAAACAGAGGTCAGGCCCCCATAATACTGGTCTGAAGTTTCTTCCTAAAGTCAAATCTTGTCCCTTTTTATGTATTAATGTTTTATTAGCCTCTTTCCAAGTCTCTTGGCATTTTTCTTCCCGGTAAGATAGAGTTCATCATGCTTTATCGAGGTTGTAAAAGTTCATTCTAAAATACTTGTAATGTAGACTTAATAAGCTTTCTGATTTTTAAATCGCTTCTACTTATGAAAATTACCTTATTGTTATATTCATAATTTCTCTTTGTTCTTCTGCAATCCTCAATAGATTTTGTTTTCTGAGATACTCATCTATTTTCTTCAATGGCGCATCATGTCCTCTATACAAATTAGAATAATATTGACAAAATGTTTTTTGTATAGACACATTGCCCATTAATACACTATCTCCCTCTTGTAATTTCAATATCATTTTCTTTTCTCTTTCTCTCCATAATTTATAAGCCAACCATTTCTCTGGTTTATCAGTTTCCTCCCATTTGGATGGCTTTAGTTGCCATCAGCATTCCTGTTATTCCCTGCAGTGGAGAAATCACCGAATCAGTGCTATTATTTATTTAGTGAGTTAGTTATTCAAATCAGGGTACTGTACAATAAAGATTTAGCGTAAAAGATTAAAAGTGCAAACATGGTAATCTAAGCTAAAAGTTAGATTAGCTAACATAGTTTAATATATGAATGAATTTAGCTTAATTTTTTTTTTTAGAGTTTTTCTTCAGATAACTTAATGTCCTTTATGCCCCTTATTGTTTTATTTATCTGGATGTTAGAAACAATGAGTTATTCCCTGAGGCAAAATATTACTATTTTAGGTGCCCAATATAGTGTACACTTATGCACAAAAATATATTTCTTGTGACTAGAAATACTGTATTCTAAGATGGCAGTAAATTTTAGAAAGAAAAAAAGCATCCATACATGTAAATCATAAACAAACTCTAAACACTTAAAGTTATTTGTCAAATTTATTTATTGTTTATTTATTGGTTCAATTTATATGCTGCCCTTTTCCAGAGACTTATGTTTACAATTACACAGGAAGAAACCCGAGATATTAACTGTACACACACACATATACCCGTGAAAACTTACATAGACACACACACACACACACACAAATTAATTTTAAATTTTGTATTGTTGTGTGTTTTAGTTTTGGCTGTGCACCGCCCTGAGTCCACTAGGAGAAGGGCGGTATATAAATTAAATAAATAAATAAATAAATAAATAAATAAATAAATAAATAAATAAATAAATAAATAAAGCAGGTCCTTGGTGCTCCCTGAGCTTGTGGTTTTCTTGCAAATGTTTCATTACCCTAACTAGGTGCACTCCTTACTAACACTGATGATGTTACCTAGTTAGGGTAATGAAATATTTGCAAGAAAACCAGCAAGCTCAGAGAGCACCATCAACCCTAAGCTGCAAATATTCTCCTTTATGGTTTTATATATATAAATAATTAGAGACCATCCATCTCATTCACAGAGCAACTCTCTGACAATTAAAATAATAATAAAAAAGCAATGTTAATATCATATTTTAAGACAATTAAATCAGGAATAGGATAATTAATATTATAAAGGCAGAGGGAGGGTCTTCAAGACACCAGTGAACCCCGGAGTTTCTTGCTCTTCTGCGAGACCCAGACCATTAAATAATCAAAATGCTTTATCTATTAACAACTGATTTGAAAACCATGATAATACAAAGTATAACAAGTTTGATTTTTGCTGCTCCAATTCAAAGCTCAGTTCAAATTCTGCTAACAAAATGGGAGCAAAATGTTGCACTGGTGTTTGTGCTATAACTTGTCCCTTAGGCACTTGGAAAAAGTGTTTGAGTTTCAGGGAGCCCCACTGTTAATCATGAGAGAAGGGGAAAAAGAAAGAGAAAGAGGGAGGGAAGGATGGAGGGGACCATATGGTTTTAACTCTCTGGCAATTTCTTCTATTTACTGCAAAGCAGTGCAAATCACACCATCCTTAGATATTCATAATTGAAATATAGTATTGTTTCCCCATTCTGCTATATCGCATTTATGCGTATCTTTAAAAGCTTCTGTATCCTGGCCAAAATAAAATCCAGTAAATGTTATCATCTTATGCTTTGTATTATTGATTCTAATGCTTCCAGACTGCACCCATTGTCATCTGCTCACCAGCCAATTGGCACCTTGCTGCTCTTTTACTAGGCTATAAAAAGCACAAAATAACTTTCTGACCAGCTCCATGCTGTGGTGGCCCAGGGCCTGTTTCAGTTATGTCACTCTCCCCTTTGACTCCATTAATCTTGCTTATATAAAAACAAACAGCTGGGGTTTCCACGTGGCCATTTAAGTAGCTTGCTGCCCACTGTGCTGAAACCTAGTTCAGATCGTTGTGAGGCTTTCCTTTCTGTTATCAAGTAGATGTACATTTATCATTATATCTTGGGTTTGGATAAAAATATCCATTACCAAAGTGCCAATCAGTAACAAGCATACATACAGTAGAACTCTAAGTCTAACAAGAACCCAAATTATTTTTTAAAGCCAACGGAGGGATTTGAGCCAGATTTGGTGTTGTGTGTCCAATGTGCATTTCCTGTTTAAAGCTGAAATCCTGCCTTTAACGCCTGGATCTTCGTAACTTTCTAATGTAATGACATTTTGCCTTTTCCAGAAGGTATCCCTGCAATCTCTGACTGCTGAAACGCCACTTGTAAAAATGAGAAATGCAAAAGGAGATGGTATCGGGATAGAATACATTTATGTTGCAGACCGAGTCTGCAGAATGTATTTTAATGCCAAATTATCAGGCTGTGTGATCATCGCTGTGGAATCAGTTGAGTCAGAACTGACTCAAAAAATGTTATCTGAGGGATTTTGTCATACAAACATCTTCTCCAGTTTGCTTAAGTGGTTTGAAGGTTAACTTTCATAAATACTGTAGAAAGTGGCTAGTGGTTTGTCCCTGGTGGAATATCCACTATCCACTACTTATGACCAATCCAAAACTGATTATTTCTCTGCTCTTATTTTGTAACAGGTTATGCTACTCTACTCCTTGTTGCTTTTCCTCTGTAAAAGTAAGTAATCCCAAAGGGCAACATTCAAGCTTTCGGGTATAACATTCATACAGTTTGAGGGGAGGAACTGTGGCATAATAACTGTTCTTCACAACTGAAAAAGGTCCTAATTCTATATAGGAAAAGAGATCTGTGTGGTTTCTTAAAACCATGGTGCAAAAATTATGGAGCTGTGACACTGGAAAAATGCATCCACACATTCTTGGGCTGTTCCACAGTTATCAATTCCATGTTTTGATCAGAGATGGTTATTCCAAACTCATGTTCCCCTTCTCTTTGGAAGGGGCTGTCTGTATCAAGTCTCTCTTTACGAGTGCTGCTCAGCTATTAGCAGAGGCATTAGAGTGAATTTGAACTCCACCAGTCCTGTGAGAGTTTTGCACTTTCCCGATCTTACTGCACTTTGTTTAACTGCAACAGTTAGAAGCCAAATGAGTTGGTTGTCCCCTTGAGATGTCATGGAAAACAATCTTGCTTCCTTCTTTTAATGGACACTCATGGATTCAGCTGACCTATTAAGGAACCCAATATCTCCAGCCAGCCAGCTTGCTACTTGAACAAGAGGTGCTCCTCTCTAATTTCCCAGCCCAATGAGGCTTTTGTTCAACTCTGCTGCAGAGCTGTATGAAGTCCCATCCATTGCCATCTTGCCTCATCTCCTCTGGAACCTTTGCAAATGCCTCTTTCACTCCTCACTCCCGCAGATCAAAAAGAAAAAAGAAAAAAGAAAGAGTAAAAGTAAAAAAAGGAATTTGTTTTTGAATTGGTAGGAGCCCCTTGCTGAGAAGCTAGCAAGAACAAGTTATTGCTTTCGACAGGGAGAGGAAGTCAGGAGAGAGGATGCATGTTGTAATATCTCTGGCCTGAAAAGCGGCACAGAACCAATTCTCCCGATTTAAATGACCTTACATGGTTCAGTAACAAACTGCTGCAGGAAGCACTGACATGCATGATCATTCTGTGACTTTTAACCTCCAAGGTAATAGAGATTAAGCACCACTCGGATGAAGACAACGCTGTCTAGTTATAGTGTTGCCACTTTAATAACTACACTATATTATATTGTGAGGGATGATAGAGCTTACAGTTCAGTGATACGCTAAGAAACCAGCTGTTGTATAAAGCTGAGCCTATAAGAACAATAATCTACTAACACTCCTTATGTTTTATTCACCCCTCCCCACAGGCTCACTTTGCATACCTCAGGGATATTAAATAGAATTACAACTCTACAGTTTTACCTTGGGGTGATGGTGCTCAGCATAATGTAGTCATTAGTGTGTAGCCAGTTCTTATTGAGGCAGCATATGAGGCAGAAGGTGAAGGTGAGGGTCACAACTGTAATCTATCTGACCATCCCAGTACGGACCTGCATATCTGGTTAGAAATTATTGCTTCAGGTTTCACTTCTATTTCTCTATTTACATGGAAGGAAGCTCCATTTCATTTAAGTGGAACTTTTTTTTTCTGAATAGACTTGCACAGGACTGTGCAACCTCCATTTGAATTGCATTCCATGCTTTCATTCACTCATTTGTGGTTGCATGTATTTTCTTTTGACTTTTCCTATGGCAGTTAAGGGTTTTGCTACCTGTATGTGTGTGTGTATGTGTATGTATGTGTGTTTGTTAGTATGCATGTATGTATGTATGTTTATTCATCAAGCCTACTATGTGTTTTTAGTTAGATAGTGATAGAGTCAATCTAGAAATACCCTTTATGCAGGGGTGAAATGCTCCCGGTTCGGACCGGATCACCTGATCCGGTAGCGATGGCGGCGGGTGGTTCGGAGAACCGGTAGCAAAAATCTCTGCGCCTCCCTCCCCCCCCATGCCCAGTTGAGCCGCATGATCATCAGAGGCTTTTTTTTTTTTTTACTTTTAAAAGCATTTTTTCTACAACCTCTTCCGATGAAAAAATGCTGTTAAAAGTAAAAAAAAAAAGCCTCTGATGATCGCACGGCTCAGCTGGGATCATCAGAGGCTTTTCAAAGCATTTTTTTCTGCAACCTCTTGGCTGAAGAGGTGGTAAAAAAAATGCTTTGAAAAGTCTCTGACGATCCCAGCTGAGTTGCCTGATCGGCAGAGGCTTTTCAAAGCATTAGAAAAAATGCTTTGAAAAGTTAAAAAAAAAAAAAGTTGGCCACGCCCACCCAGTCACATTACCCCACCACCACCAAGCCACGCCCACAGAACTGGTAGTAACAAATTTTACATTTCACCCCTGCCCTTATGTTATCTGATCCAAGTACCATCTTTTTTAAAAAAAGATATTTAAAAAACAGTGTCACTTGCTATATATTTCATATATAATTCATCCTCACTTGGTTTTATTTAATGGTCAGTTCAATATAATTTTCCCCCAACACTTTCCTTGCTTAAGCACCAAGTCATCAAGTGACACAACAGAATCAATTTTTAAAACTTTTTTCCAATCCTTCTAGCTCACTGTTGTTTTCTTTAGATCTTTTTGATTATTATTACATATGGAATCTTGAATATTCTATGGAGTCAACCAATTAAACAATTTATCAGTTTATTATATCTACAGTTAATGGCAGGAAGAATTTTTTTGTATTATTTAAACCTTAATAGATGCCCTTTTTAACAAGAATGAAATCAGATAACTCCATACTTACAGTACATTTCTTTAACTTATCTCTCTCCCTCCCTCCCTCCCTCCCTCTCCTCCCTCCCTCCCTCCCTCCCTCCCTCCCTCCCTCTCTCTCTCTCTCTCTCTCTCTCTCTCTCTCTCCATGGATTAGGTTTCTCTGCTGTTTCCTCCAGGTGCTCAAAGTGGTTTACAGAATGATCTATCTTCATGTTATCCCTACAGCAATAACCCTGTGAGGTAGGCAGGGCTGAAAGATAGTGACTGGCCCAAGTCAACAATGAATTTTCCATGGTAAGGGAAGACTTGAACTTGTCTTTTAGAATGATGGAATGTCCAGAGATATCTTATAAATTAGTGGCTTATCACTGACACTGAAAACTTCTCTACTGAAAATGTTAACTCCCTTCAGTCCCAAAAGAAAATAGCCACTTTGTGGTATTTGCGGATGATACTAAGCTGGCAGGAATAGCTAGCACCCTAAATGATAGGCTGAAGATCCAGATGGATCTTGACAGACTTGAACACTGGGCCCTATCTAACAAAATGAAATTCAATGTAGAGAAAAGTAAAGTCTTACACTTAGGCAACAAAAACCAAAAGTACACATATAGACTGGGTGAAACCAGGCTTAATAGCAGTACCTGTGGGAAGGATCTCAGAGTCTTAGTGGACAATGAGTTAAATAAGAGGCAGCAGCAGCCAAAAAAGTCAATGTAATCCTAAATTGCATTAACAGAGTGATAAAATCAAGAACAAGTGAGGTACTAATACCACTCTATAAAGCCTTAGTAAGACCACACCTAGAATACTGCATCCAGTTTTGGTCACCACGCTATAAAAAAGATGTTGAGACTCTAGAAAAAGTGCAGAGAAGAGCAACCAAGATGATTAGGGGGCTGGAGGCTAAAACATATGACGAAAGGTTACAGGAACTGGGCATGGCTAGTGTAGTGAAGAGGACCAGGGGAGATATGATAGCAGTGTTCCAATATTTGAGGGGCTGCCACAGAGAGGAACGGGTGAAACTATTTTCCAAGGCACCTGAAGGCCAGACAAGGAATAATGGATGGACACTGATCAAGGAGAGATTCAACCTAGAAATAAGAATATTTTTTCTGACAGTGAGAACAATCAACCAATAGAACAGTTTGCCTTCGCAAGTTGTGGGACCTTCATCACTGGAGGCTTTCAAAAAGAGATTGGACTGCCATTTGTCAGAAATGGTATAGGATCTCCTACGGGTGGGGGGTTGGCCTAGATGACCTACAACAGTGATGGCTAACTTTTTCTGAACCGAGTGCCCAAAGCGCGTGTGCCCGAACCCCCAAAATGCAATGTGTGTGCTGCCCCAGTGCATGCGCCCCACACATGTGCACTCAGCCCCCCAATGCATGCATCCCACCCCCGCATGTGCCCGCTTTTCCCACACACATGCACATGCACCCCCGCACATGCATGCCCCCCCCGTGCATACGCAGCAGAAACCTGAAGACCAGCTGGCCGGCGGGAGGCATGCGTGCATGCGCAGTGGAGCTGAACTTGGGCGACGGCTTGCGTGATCACAGAGAGGGTGTTGCGTGCCACCTCTGGCACGCGTACCATAGGTTTGCCATCATGGACCTATAAGGTCCCTTCCAACTCTGTTAATCTGTATTTCTTTTATAGTAAATGCATGTATGGATGTATGGATGTATGTATCCTGTCCTTAGTATTTTTTATAAATAGCTCAAGATGGTGAACAGATCTAATGCACATATCTATTACAGTTTCCTGGTTTCTAAGCCAGCACCTTGACCACTAGTCCAAGCTGGCTGTGCTTTTCATTTGCTTTTTTTTTCTTTTGCAAGAAAAAACAACAACAACCAGACTGTTGTTTGGATTTTGGTTCCTTTGTAGGCCAATGGAAATTTGTAACACAGAAGAATGGATAAATCATAGAAAAGCCGACAGTGTTTCTCTTTGCTACTGAATAAAACATGTTTTAAAAAATAAAGGCAAGAGAAAGGAAGCTTTGCAGTATGATGGGCAAGGAGTGAGAAAGCTAAGGGAGAATGCTTCACCCAGTCTGGACAGAAACCAAAAAGGTGTCCACTGGGAGACCTAAGGATTGAATGAAGTGATGACCTTTTAGGATTAAGGATAGTACATCTGTTTATGTGTTTATGCATTTATTTATTTATTTGCTTTATAACCCACCTTTTCTCTAGCTGGCATTCATGGCACTCTGTCTCTGTGTGTGTGCGTATGAGTGTGTATGTGTGTGTGTGTGTGTGTGTGTGTATGTATATGTATATGTATATGTATATGTATATGTATATGTATATGTATATGTATATGTATATGATCAGTGGTGAAATCCAATTTTTTTTGGTTCTGTGGTACTATTGGTTCTGTGGGCGTGGCTTGGTGGGCATGGTGTGGCTTGGTGGGCATGACAGGGTAAGGATACTGAAAAATCCCCATTCCCTCCCCACTCCTGGGGGAAGGATATTGCAAAATCTCCCACTCTGGGGCCAGCCAGAAGTGGTATTTGCCGGTTCTCCAATCTTCTCAAAATTTCCACTACCGGTTCTCCAGAACCTGTCAGAACCTGCTGGATTTCACCCCTGATATGTATATGTATATGTATATGTATATCTATATCTATATCTATATCTATATCTATATCTATATCTATATCTATATCTTTATCTATATCTATATCTATATCTATATCTATATCTATATCTATATCTATATCTATATGTATTTTACCACCTGAACAATTCTAGGAAGTATATTGAGCTGAGATAAATGGATTAACTCACAGTAGCCCTGTGAGTTTGACATCTTGAACTTTCATCTCCCCAGTCCTTAGGCTTTTGCAAGCTAGCTGGATGGATCTAATAAAAGTCATAGCTTAAGAAAACTTTCACTCTTTGGAGTGAAGCTCTTTAAAGGAACACATTGATTAGAATCAAATGGAAAAGATGGGTCACACGGAAAGTTGTTAATTTTTCTGAGGTTCAGCTGTGCCATTCCACCCGTTTTCCATATTTCCTTATTTACAATTCAGAGAAGTTACAGTAAGTCATCTCTTATGCCACTGCTCAATTAACCCACCACATCCACCCTGGATTTGGCAGAAGATTATATCAACATGAAATATACTGCTCTTTTGGCTGAACCCTCCCCCTCCCCCTCCCCCTTTTTTGTGTCTGTTCCAAACCACCATTAGATGCTTTGTTCAATGCATGATAAGGGAAGCAGCTGGTCTAGTCCTCTTTAGCATATTGCCAGTCAGTGGGAGAAATATCAGCCAATCATGAAAGAGGTGGATGTGACTGCAAGATTTTTATGGAGTTGTTTGTCCCATCCATCCACTGTTGCACTGTTTCAA